>NC_040888.2:12833476-13135148 GCF_900634795.4 Betta splendens
AAGCAGATGTAATTACACTAGTCCATTTGAACAAACAGGCTGTGATACTAGAGGCCAATCTTATTGATCACCTGCCAAAGTCCTGTGCAGTAAGAATTAGATGCAGTATAACAACAGTGAAACACAGTGAAACAGCATTATTGCTGCTGTCGCTTGTTGCTTAGTTCATGTGTTACTGCTCTGATTAACATGGACCGACACCAAGCAAACAAAAGCTGTTTAAGCAGGTTGACAGTTGCTAAGTGCTTGTGTTGCCTGGCAACAAAATCATCTTAAACACGAGGGTGAGAGGAATGACTTCTGCTGGTCAAGTTGATTGTTGAAGGCATTTTGTCCCTGTCGTTCCTCAGACCACTGGGAAATATGCAGTGTCTGCGGTCAAACAAAAGCATTTTGAATTTGGCTCAGACTTTATCTTCACACATTCTTCAAACGCACACGATATATTCAAAAGTAGAAACATAGATTCATTGTTTGCTTATAATAAACAAACTGACTCCTGTGATTTGAACAATCTGTGCTGCCAGTGCTCTACAGAAATAGATTTCCTCGAAGTATACCTGTAAAGATTCCTAGAGTCAACATGGTCAGAAATCTGGATGAAGATCTGTGTAATCCTGCTACGTCAGGGAAATTAGGCTCAGGATAGTCTGCTTAAAGGAAAATACACTAATACAATGAACTTGCATCTTTTTTAAATGACAATTTCAAGAAAGTCCTCTCACTTTAATCAGTCCTTAACAATGTTACTGTTAATGTCCTACGACAGTGCAACAGACTTTATTCAGAAAAAAATTTATGTTTCGTGAATTTATTTCTATAGAAATTCTCGGAATTTTCAAGTAAACGCGAAAATCTGCCCTTAATTTAACAAAGCGCTGTCGTCTGTGTGACGCTGAGGGTTAAAGTGAGCGCAGGAAGGCGGTGGCGGTTCCTGAGCGGCGTAATCCTCAGATGTAGGAACCCGTGTGCTTTCCACGCTAGGCTCAGCTCGTTAGCTGCGAGGTTAATTAGCTCGGGTACAGCAAAACAGCTCCTAACCTTAATACACGGTTGCTTGGCCTTCTGAACAAACTAACGAGTTCACATCGAGCACAATCATAAGAGTTTCAAGTCAGTTTATATGGTTTTATGTTATTAGGTGCCTTGTGCTGTTTTTAAGTGTTTCAGTGCAGAGGCTACAGTTACATTTATTACCACATAGCGATGTAATAACTACATTTTTGTCCTCAACATGAAACAATAACCTAATTCCAAATCTGTCACGTGTGTAAAAAGCCTCTTTTATTTTGAAGGTAAACTATGTACAGTACATCCTAGAAGCTCAGCATACGTTGTTACAGTAAATTTGCTTCAGTCGTCCACATGTGTTTGTTGTGTTTGCTTAGAACTTGTGGATCGTCTTGGCTTTGTCTCTGTACGGCACAAACCCATCTTATCTGTGAGTTGAGGAGATGAGAGATAAAGAACCGGACATAAAAACTAGGTCAGCACTGGGTCAGCAGCATTCTGCTAATCCTTGTGTGACCATGACTTTAAGTCATAATCTCACAAATGAGATCTTGTGAAGGTTCTCCCTTGTAGCTCTGCGGTAGATGTGCATTGTAACATTCAGTTAGGCTAACTGCTAACAGCCTCCTGCACCTTCACTCACTGTATTACTTTCTTAAAGCAATTAATCTTCTTATCATCCTTAAAATAGTCACAGAAAAATGTGTTGTTTCTAGAATTTTAGAACTTTTTCAGATTAAAGTCGCTGTTTTCATGTATTCTGGCTGATTTGACCTACGTTCAGGTTGAGGCTGGTTGGAGCTGGGCAGGTGATTACAGGGGGTGATGTCATGGTGTCACTTTATCTCCCTACTGAATAAAAAAGCAGAGTGCAATGTCCAGCGCTGTTTACACAAGGACACATAAACTTGTGCGGCTTCTGCAATGCAAAGTGTGAAAAACCCACAACGTGACCAGAACCAGGAAGTCATCTGGAGCCACTTTGACTTGCTGCCAAGCTGTGTGTCACATCAGAGGCGTTTGTGTGGCAGCATGAGACCTGAGGCCAGAAAGAAGCCGATATCGGCCCCTGGCACAAGGCCGCTAGCGTTCTGGTGTTGTCTTTGCTAATGAATCCACTCCATAAACAATGAGCTCTTTCACTTTGATTTTCTGCTCCTACTGGTGCTGCATTTACAGCATATTCAGTATTTTCAGTACATGGGCCGACTCTTTATCAACATTATTTCAGCATTTACTGTAAATTATTGTATTTCTTAAAAACATGCTGAGCTTTTTGGTGCACGGTCTCTTAGCACAGAGTACAAATTGGACGTCATTAAGCTTGAGGATTTCAGCATGGTCTTACATAAACACTCTATGTCAAAGATCAAGTGACAGTGCTATTGTGTAACTGCGCTGTGAGGCTACTGTCTGTCTACAGTGCGTCTCTTTGTCTGATAATGTGTCAGATTCTCTGTGATAGCGTTTTGTTTTGCCATTAGACCTGCAGTAGATCCATAGGTCATCGTTTGTAATAAGACATGGGAAAAAAGCTTTGTCTGAAGCGTGATAAGAAACCAGATCTGTGCTACACGTCAAGCTTATCACATTTCATGCTGCGTGTAAATGTACTGGCCTTGTGGTCGAACTGAAACTTTTTATTTAACATTTTCTTGATAGGAACATACTTTGTGTAGGAAACCACTCTTCCAAAATGCACATCTGGAACTGATATTTAGATCGAAATTCTAATTTCAAATTGGGTCCAGAGGCCTCATGTTGAGCTCCTTGAAGCGTAACTATTCCTTATCTCACTAAAATTAACTGTGGGTAGTTTCAAGTTAGACTAGAAAATATGTAAGACACCTCCTAAACGTACCAAAGAGCCTGCAGTGCTATTATTTGATTAACATTTCTGTTGTATTTTGATGATACAACATCAAATAGTCACGAAAGGGTCATGAAACATGCAAAAATATTATCATAAACTAAAAAAAAACACTCTGTAAAAATAAGAAAATTGTGAGACTTGTGACAATGTACAGCATCTAAGCTAATTTCCGGGGTTTTGTTTTCATTTTCATTGTCTGACATAAAACCGTGCACTCTTTCCGTAATCTTTGCACGTGACTGTCGCGCTCATCTCTTTTATATTTAACCGCTGATTGGCCAGCGTGCCGGTTATGTCGTTGTTCATTGGCTCTTCCCGCTGTCACTCACCATCTGACCACCGGTTGGGCGGTGGGACATAAACAGAAATCATATATTTGAGTGAGCGGTGGAGAGCGGCTCGACAGTGAGCGGTGGGCTTGCTTTGCTTGCGGCGGCTTATTTCGCTTTGTCCTGACTTCAGCTGTTGCTTATGGCTGTCTGTAGCTTCAAGAGGGGGCTCTGACTCAGTATTTGTTACAGAATGCTATTGAGAAAAAGACTAAAAACATGCCTTTGCAGTAGGAGCGTTAGCGCTGCCGGTGCCTCGTAGCCGTAGTGAAAGTTAGCCGTGGAGTAGCATGACGTTAGCCGAGTAGCTAACGCTAGGCCATCCGTTTTCTTTTGCTTGTCAGGACACTGCGTTGTTTCGTTTCCCCGTTCGTAGAGCAGGCTTTAGTAGATTACTTGCTTGCTGGCGTTTGCCGTCTTTTCATTTGCCGCCTGTGTGAAAAAGGCTCTGAAATGAAGAGAGTGAGCGCCTTTCACAGGTGGGTTACGTCTATCATTCGTGTGTGAACAGAATACATGTGCAGACATTGGTGTTATTAACGTTAGTTTGTGATCTAACCTCAATATTTAATCTCGTGAAGTCGGAAACAGGAGCAGCCTAGTCAGCAGTGTGTTGGTTCACTTCATTCCTTAAATTTCCCATTGACATGCGTTAATGGGAAGTGTAGGTAATTGTCCTTTTACGCCTTCAGTCTTTGTTCTGTTAAACTGAAATACTTTCTCGTGGGTCGTCTGTTAGAGATGACTCACTATAATCACACCTATTTTTATTAGCGTGCTTTCAACAAGTCACGTCTCACCAAGAAATGTCACAGCAGTCAGCTGAAAAAAAAAAAAAAACATCAGAGCGACGTTAGACCTAAAAGCTGTGTGACATGTTCCTGTCATTATTTACATCCTGATCTGATCTGAGTTCATTATCTCATTAGACGTTATTTAATCTTTGTCTACTTATTACATTTTCTGTCTTCAGTGTGCTTGCATAGTTTGTTTTGAGACTGATATATTGCTGGCACAACAAAGCTATCTAACTGTGTAAACTATGTGCCTGTGCACTGGGCACACTTAATGGTATATTAAACGCTCTGATTACTTCTAACTGGCCTTTTTGAATCACACACTGTTGGAAAGAATTGTGGAAATTAGTGCCAACGTTGATTTGTTTTATTCGTTTTAGGTTCATGAACAGACGGGCTTCTGCTAACTGCCGCTACCAGCCCACTTGCTATGAGCATGCTGCAAACTGCTATACCCATGCAGTGAGTAGTCTAGTCAGTAGATGACGATGCAATGAACACGAGCGTTCACAGCTCACCCAGTGTTTCCTGCTGTTTCTTTTGTGTAGCTCCTCATCGTGCCAGCCTTTGTGGGAATGGCTTTTCTGCACCGCCTGTCTGACAACCGCTGGGAGAGGATCACAGCCTGGGTGTACGGGATGGGCCTGTGTGCCCTCTTTCTGGTCTCGACGGTGTTTCATATCATAACCTGGAAGAAGAGCCACATGAGGTGAGGGAAAGTGCAATAACAAACCACGCTATTATCAGAGATTGATGTCAGGACAAGCTCCCATTGAGTTACATCTGCATAATGTATGTAGTGTATATACAAAATGCATGAATGGAAAGTTCACAAGACAAACAATGTAGCGTTGGAGGTGTGAGGTGTAGTATTCACTTAAAATAGTCTTGTATTTCAAGCAGTGATCCGTATCCGCATAATGCACAAGGCCACACTATCCCTCTAAGGAACAAGGAAGTTATTTTTATAAATTCTTCAGTTTGAGACCGTTTATTTACTCTTAAACAAAACATAAGTGTCCTTTTTCAACGCAGTTCTTGGAAACTGTCCAGATCAGTTTACACTAAAAATAATGAAGTGTCATATTTGTATCTAATTGTTGTTGTTCGGTAATTAACCTGTTGGATGTAGTAGATGTTTTGTATTGTTGAGGGGTGCGTTTCTCTTCCAGGTTTGCTTTTAAAGCTCCTTTTTAGATGAGGACATCTTAACATATCTGCCTTTCTATGTAGGATTATGCAATTGCGTTTTTTGATTTGCAAGTCAGCGTTGCATGTCTTATAAAACTGCTTCACGTGTCTGATTCAGGTCTGTGGAACAGTGTTTCCATATGTGTGACAGAGTGGTCATCTATTTCTTCATTGCTGCCTCCTACACACCTTGGTGAGTGTTAGGGGACAGTTTACACTGATGCGGGCTTGTGTTATAGGTGGAGGTCAAATAAATTGACTGTTTCTACTCAGGTTGAACCTGCGTGAACTGGGCCCTCTAGCAGCGCACATGCGCTGGTTTGTGTGGTTCATGGCTGCTGCTGGAACCATCTATGTCTTCAACTATCATGAGAAGTGAGTCTGTCTTACAATTGGATCACTGCGTGTGTGTGTGTTAACTGGAATATGACCTTTATGGTGAAGTGTGTGTGAACTATGTTGTTGGCTGTTGTCAGTATTTGTGGGTAGTTGGTTAACTAGTTAAAGAACAGGGAAAGACATTTCCACCACCACAGCTCATACTTTACTTTTACATTATGGCTTTTTTCTTTAATTCTTACTTTAGGAATGAAATCTACGACAGAAATCAAAATATTGTCATTGGTTACAGTAAAGCTTCCTCCTTGTTTGCATTTTAGTGTTTGGAATTTGAATTTGCGTCACGTTGATTCAATGAGTGTATTCTGTTTCTTTTGTCTTCACAGGTATAAACTTGTTGAGCTGGCCTTCTATTTGACAATGGGTTTTTTCCCAGCACTGGTCGTGACATCAATGGTACTTTAGTTAGTCCCACTCAGTTTGTCTGTCCTGAATTGTCTCAGTGCGTCACTTTAATCCTCCCAGCAGATTAGCAGCAGGGGTGGAGGTGTTTGTGTGCTGCCAATGTGGGACAAAGTGTAGATGTCTCGCTGTTTAATTTAAAATTGTGCTTCCTGGGGAAAAAAACAAAACATTTTTCTGATGTGACAGCTTGCAGCTGCAGATTTTCACTTGAATAATTCATCTTTTCTGGGCTCATGTGGTCATAGTGACTATAGCTGCCCTTCAATCCGGTCATTGTTTAATTTTGTGTGTGTAACCACATATCCACATATCAACCACATATCTTTTTATTTTATAGAGCAACACTGAGGGTCTGCAGGAGCTGGCCTGGGGTGGACTCATCTACTGCCTCGGTGTGTTTTTCTTCAAGAGCGACGGCGTCATCCCTTTCGCTCATGCTATTTGGCACATGTTTGTGGCGCTGGCTGCGGCCGTACACTACTACGCCATCTGGAAATACCTCTACAAGTCCCCCAGCGCTGATGTGCCCTTCGATTTGTGACGACGCCACCACCTCACCTTTCCTGTGCGCTCCTGAGCCGAGCACCTGCACACGGACTCCCTCATCTGCCCCCGGAAGCTGCAGCAACAGCCGTAATGTTTACGATACAATACTGACTACGAGTTGTTTACTGTTTTCTTATGTGGAGAACAGCGTCTCCCCAACGAAGTACTTTCAAAGCTGTTTTGTACACCTTCAGTCTTGACAGTAAGGCAGTCAATTTTACATTTAATATTAATGTTGCTGCACATGTGAGTATTTACGGAATTTCATAGCAGATTTTGTATCACTTGAAAAAAATCACATTCCACATTTACGGTTATTTCAGTGTCAGATGTGAAGTCATTTCTGCTGGTTTTAAAAATGATCAGTACACAAGGCTTGGTACAAGTGCTTGCGTTTCTGTTCTTTAGTTCTTTGTGCAAATGTTAACATCTCTTAAACCAATTTATAATTTATCAAAAGGAGCCAAAGGTCTGTTAACATTTCTTTTATCAGTCAGTTGTACAGGACCTTCGCCAAAGCAAAATAGTGACATATCAGGTACATTTAATTAAAATCAGGGACGCACTAATCAAAGTAGATTCTCAATGGACCATTTGATGCCAATTTTTGCAACTCTGTATCGAAAAGTGTTTTACCTAGATGGGAAAAAGTAGTTGAACATTTGAAGTGTTTAAAATCAAGTAGTACTTTTATGAGTAAACCCCTGATAAGGACGGTGTTTTATTTTGATTTTAAATTCGCTTGTCTTCTGTCCAAGCCCTGCTTGTTGCGTGTCGGTCTGTAGTGCCCCCTGCTGGTGGGCGTCTGTGAGAAGGTGATTTACAGCACTTCAGAGAGCGTGAAGTTGAGTTGGGATTTAGTTCATGAGCCAAATAATGAGGATCAGTTCAGGCAGTGTGGTGAGACACGGTTGTCCCGTTGTATTTGTAATGTGAACAGTGCAGTAGTGTTTGCTTTTGCACAACCTTTGTACCACAGTATTACCTTTCCACTGACTGTCAGTTTTGGTATTTGCACCACTAGCACAAACAGTGTTTCCTGACTTATCAGTGACAAAACCTCATGTTGATGTTTTTGTCTCATCTTGAATTGTTTTATAAATTTGCATAATGGCTCCTGACTTGTAAGACTTTCTCTTGATCTCCTCTTAGTGATGTATGGAGCTCAATGAGTGCATTTTTTTTAATTGTCTGTTGATGAAACAGTTTCCTTAACCACTCTGTTTTGTAATGTTTGCATATACATGTTTATCACATGATCCTGGCCTTTGCAGGGATTAAAACTGCTTCTTGTTTGTTTCATTGGCTGTTAATGGTGCTGCGTGAATACAGATGGTCCTCTGTTATACTGAACATCATCCCAACATGTCAATAAAAAGTAATGCTTGTGTATGTGTTTTTAAACAAGGCCTTCATTAATTTTAACTTTAATACGTAAGCAACAGTTGAAATTAAATAGTTGGGCAAAAAAAAAAAATCACACAAATCATAATTTGTTTTTTTTATTAGACGCTACAAATTACAGAGAGACGGAGAGGCTCAGGGCTGAACAGCACAAAGAAGTGTTATGCATCCATTCCATGACAAACAAGACCGAATAATCCTTTAGCTTGTATTTTTATACACTCTGAAACAGTCCGTTGGTGTTGCCATGAATACAATGGTTACAAGTCTGTTGCAATGCAAAAAGTCAGAAATGAAGAGATGTCAGTGTATACAATATATAGATTTTAGATGCACTAAGAAGCCCTTTAGTGCAGATCTGGACTTATCAGAGTGGTGCTGCTATGAAAACTTTACATTGCTGAGAGACTGGGGAACAGTCAGTGTATTCAAGGCACTGGAATAGACTAGAATTATGGTTGACATTTCCGGGTGAGGTAGTGAAATCACTTGACAGTGAGGTAATTTCGGGACACGTGGGTTAATTATTGGCTTATTCCTGTCGGTAAATATAAATGATTAAAAAAACATGCTCTACAGATTGTGGAGGCATCGTTCCTGTCTTTACTTCTCTCTACAAAAACCTGTTCACATGTAAGTGTCTATTAGGATATAAAATGAGAAACATCCTCTAATGTGCAAAAATACTTTGTTGTTAGAAAAAGGTCAGTTAGAATTTAAAAAAGAAAAACTAAATATTGTATACACCTTTGGATCCTTTTGTTAATATTCAGCCAAGTCTGGGATTAGACCAAAGTCTCCGTTGGTTGTTTTATTGGGCTGATTTTTTTTCTGACTGTTGTTCAGGGCTGTCCAGCTTTAAAACCATATTTTCCGTGTATTAATTAACTTGATAAAATTAGACGCTAAACAAGCTAAAATCAAGGGTCACTTGTTGCCAAACTTTAAACGTGTGACTTTTAGTTTAGGACAATGCTAGAGAGTTCACTTTCACTGCCTGAACTCCCTCAGGCATCAGTTGCATGTTTATGTGTTAAATTTATGGTTTTAAAGGATACATGAACATATATTGAAACGAATGTTTACATTTTGTTTTTTGCACAGCAACGTGGTCGTAACTGTGTTTTCCGTGCACGTATACGACAATAGGTTTAATCACACTCAGCAAAAACGAAAATAATTTATTTCCCAAAAAATGCTGGACATATATTTTAGGTTATTTACGGTCATTCGTGGCTGCTCTAAACGTTCATTCCATGTCAAACCCTAAAATCATCCTCCAGTAATAGTCTGAGTGATTGCAAAAGACTTTGCAGAACACAGGTAGACACTACAGCACAGCAAAATGTATAGGGACTTCACTGTCAGCCTTCATTACACATAATAACAAGTAAAAGCTTCCCAGTGTCCATCACTCAGGTTCAGGGAGAGGCAACAACTGCATTAGCTGAAGGAACAGAGAGAAAGCAGCAGAACTAACCAGCTAGAACCAGCCATAGATTTCCCTTCCTTCATAGTAACTTCATCCCATCAAATCAGACCAGAAACAAACCAGACTCACAAACTGCGCAGTTATGAAAAGCCTCAAAAAGTTAGAATATGAACCACAAAGAAAGCCATAAGCCTGTGGCTGCACGTGTCATTACAGGGTGGAACGATGAACAGTTTCCCGTCGACAAGGAGTGGTGGATTTTAAAAAAGGGCGTAATGATACATTCTTCTGGACTGCATTTTGTCTCATCTGCTTGCTCTCTATTTAATGGGATTGACATGGGAGCCAAACAGTGGCACCAACATAAGAAGAAGTGTCACAATAATAATAGTAATGTTATTATTATTAATAACAATAATGCCCGAAAGGTTTGGCTGCTGCTGAATATCCACAAATCTCTGTAATACTAGCACATCCTAGCTAATACAGAATATCAAAATACCACTATTTGCATTTGTCGTGTCTGAGTTATACACCTTACTCTGAATCTGCTGTGCCTTCAAAACACATAGCTTAGTAATGTATAGGAAAAATACTGTACAAAAAGAAGAAAAACTTATAGAATAGGTTTATATAAACATATCTCTTGTAACCAATATATCATCTCTGTTGTGAATTGTTTGGTCTGTAGTAAACAAATCAATTGGGTTAACCACAGTATTGGACAACACCATCCAACTTTTTGTTATCAACACCTTTTACATTCATACAGCCATCTTGAAAAAGAAGGCGAACACAGAGCTACACAGAGAGACTACAGACATCTGTAATGATTCCTAAAATGAAAACACGCATATTGATCATGCTAAGTTAAACAGAAGAAAAAATATAGTATAATTATCAACAACTTTGCAAGAAATTGAGTTTTGCAAAAAAGCTTTTCATTCTGTGAAAGAAAACATGCTTAAATCTGAAAACGAATAGGATGCTAACAACAATGTAAGGATTAGTAGTAATACTAACAGTTATATCAACAGATATTACACACCTATATAATATATATGACATATACATTATATATGTGTATGAAAACAACAATCTTCCATCTGAGAAATAAAAGGTTGATAAATATGAGGCGGAGAAAGTTGTAGAGAGTGGAAACATTGCACCGGATCAGATTGTGACACACGCTTTAGTGCAGAGGTTAACTAAGGTTATCTTAGTCATCAGCTATGGTGAGAGTGGAGGCTAGGTAGTGTACTGCCAGAGGAGGGAGACCAGAGTGGGTGGAGCAACATGTAGGTAGTCATGTCAGTTCAAACTGTGGACAGGAATTATTGCTCAGTGTCCGGGTGATGAACAAAAACCGGAACCATGGTTCATAAACGGCAAACTTCTGCCATGATTGCACAGGAAAAAGGATCAATTTAAGTGCTATCAAAACCAGCTGTAGAGCAGAGAAGCTCCAGCAGGCCTGTGTTAGGAGCGCCGGGGGGTCAGACATCTTAAATACAGCACAAGTTCAGCCGAGGGGCAGTTAAGACGACAATGTTGCTGATAGAGAAGAAAGACGAACCTCACTTTAACTGTACAGAAAAACAAAGAGGGAGAAAAAGCGAGGTCGGAGGGGAGCAGGCTCTTCGACACGGCACGTTTACCACAGAAGAAGAAGAAGAAGGTGGAACAGGTCACCGTTTCTCAGTCCTGATCTCACGTATAAAATCGGTATGAAAGTGAATAACAATCAGCATGGTGTCGTTTCTCAAAGGTGGAAGGTAGAGGGACGAAGGGGGGGGGGGGGGGGGGGGGGGGGGGGGGGGGGGGTTGTCAGCTGGTGGGTTGGCTCATAACTCCTCACAGTACATTAAAGTGGGAAGTATGCATGTGTAAATATGTGTTGTAATCTATTTATATGGATATATATTATGTCAGATGATGTACAAAGAAAAAAAAGTAGGAAAAGACAAATTGAAGCTCATGATAGATGTCTAATGACCATTATAATACCAGAATCTAGAGGTTGTGTAGATGGGAGGTGAGATGGGAGGTGGGTGGGGGTTGGCAGTGCCACCAAAATAGACACAAAGTTCGTCAAAGCTTTAGGGAAGGTGGGTTGGGCTAGTAATGAGGGCGTAGGAAGGGTTTGGTGGTGGTGATTGAGGGGGGGGGTCTCACAGGGGCCCGTGTCGCGCTTCGTATTTTGCCACAACGTTTTTGCAGCGGCCCAGCTCCTTCCTCAAATCGGCGACCTCTATGCGGAGGGCGGCGTTCTCTTTCTCCAGGAAGGACGCTCGGATGGCGATCTGGTTCTCCTTCAGCCGCCGAGCGTCCCGTGACCGCTTGGCCGCCACGTTGTTCTTTCTGCGCCGGGCCCAGTACTTATCATCCTGGAGATCAGAGTGGACACGCGCCATTACATACATGCTGTATTGGTTTGGATTATTACTCCTTCATTATTTTGGTGTTATAAACACCAGACTGACTACATTACAGACCTTCAGGTCCTCGGGGATGAAGACCTTGCGAGCTTTCTTGATCATAGGCTGCGGCTTCAGCTCCTCGGCGGAGAACTTGCGTTTCCTGGGGTCGAACATTTCCTGTCCGGGCACGCTGGACAGGGCCAGGTCTGCGGGGTCAGGGTCGTAGGTCACGGGCACCTGAATTGACTCTGGGTCGATGGGGCTGGGTGTGTCCCGGGCTGAGGGCAGTGCTATAAAAGTAAAGAACATTCATTAGGATGGGTTAGCAAAGACATCCAACTTTGTTTCTTTTTGGTTTTAGGGGAAGAAGTCGGCAGGGTCTAAACTCTATAGGCATCTTTTGAGTTGGTGTTTTCACGTCTCACCACTGGGCGGCGCTCTCTCACCACATTTGAAAGCACACTGACAAATCATTCTTTGGTTTGGAGCTGGTGATGCTTGCCGAGTTCAACCCAATCAGCTGATCACAAAGCAGCAGATGTAATCTGTGGACAGCCTGGAGGTGATCTGCTCGACATTGGGCTGCTGCATGCCTCACGTCCGTCTGTCGGCCTGTTGTACAAGGCCTCTGTGATCTAAGGCTACTAGACTTTGTGGACTAGATGGAATTAAACAGTCTCCAACTCACCACATTAGAACCAATATGTATTCTCACACTTTCTCTAATCAATATGAGTATACGCATTGCACATCCACTGGGAATCAGTGGGAGAGCTCATGCATTTTCAGTAGCGGCTGATCCCTTGGCAGCGCGTACTGTACATCATGACCCAGATTTTTGTGCTTGCGAGTCCGCCATGACAGCCAGTCAATGACGCTGACCTTCAGCCGCAGCGTACAAACTGCTTTTGGATGGGAGTTTAAAAGCAGCCGTCACATTCATCTCTGATGGGTCTGTGTGAAAACCCAAAGCCAACAGCAGGGGTCTGTTCAGTCTGTTCCGTCTGCCCGGCCTGAACACGAGGAGACGCTGTTTGAGCTGCAGGAAGTGACGGGCTGTTCAACTGGGGGAACACTCCGCAGTAGATTTGTCTGACGGGGCCAAAAACCTGAATGTCTCGGTTGACAAAGATCCCAAGAAACCGTGCAGATCTATTAAAGCGTCTAATTATCACATCATAAAGCTGAGCAAAAGTGTGAAAAAATACTGCAACCAGAACAACGACAGCTGACGTCTCAGACGTGTTACTGACACACGCCTGTAACACTTCATTGCACACAAGCAAAGCTGGGTGTGGTCGAAAATGTTCCAGTTTGAGACAAAAGCAGGTGCTTGTCTTTTAGTAGTTCTTGTTGTTTGGTTCCCAGTCTCAAACATGATGTATAACATGAACCCAGTGTAACCTTGCACCAATCATCATCTCTACCAGACAACAAGATTCCTAAGCAACCAGAACCAGACGCTGCCTAAGACAATCTGTCCCCCTCAAAATACCCGGCTGCGCCCTAATCACCTTTGCCAGTGACTTTGAGCTGCTTAGCGTAGCTAAAACACAGCAGCGTGGTCACAGGCTAAAAGTAGACTAACTAGTCCTCTCATTGACCCGTGGCGTCCTCATCTACTGTACGACACAGTCCGGGGCAGAGGAAGCTTTCAAATGTGGACCCTCCTTAACAGGAAAGCTAAAATTACCCGTCCAGGGAAGGTGTGGTGGCGCTGACCTGCACAGAGCTGCAGTAAATGGGACTCGGGCTTAACCGTTTCACGGCTGATGCCGCGCAACGTGATGTGGTTCCATTAAAGGGGGCGTGACTCTTATCGCGTTTTGGGCGAGCGGGAACATTACGGCGATAAGCCGACCTATTTGCGGCGGGCGAGTGCGGGGACGAAGACGCTGAACCCTGATCTGGGCGTGACGCGGGTTCATGTGACCACACTGTCTTATAGAGCGTAACGAGGAAAAACACATCCCACTGTTCCACTGGGTGACATGATCTTTCCTTCCCATGAACACATGCATTCAGCTTCCACTGCACCCGGTCAACAGTGCTGCCGCCCAGCCGTTTCAGGCCCGATGCGTGAAGTTACAGGACCATAAAAGACACAAACAAACCAAGCCTACGGTTTATTGTTTGCTCGACTGATAACAGATACTGCTGCAGAACATAATCAAGAGACTGGACTTCATTCCTCCTGGCCACCCATCCAAGGTCGGCTTGTCTTACCCACATGCAGGTGATGAGCTATTTGGGAGGAAATCAGTTGCTACGGTCCTGATGCTGATGCGTAGTGAATGATTAGTGCTGTCTTTTATACAACACTAATATCTTAGCTTCAAGTTTAGGTCCTATTTTTGACTACGCCACGCTGAAACCTAAACAACCCTTCAGATCCTACTTGCCTGCCTTCCCTCAGCAATTAGTTAGGGCTCTGACACAAACAAACACACACTTGAAACACCCCTTCTCTGACTTGTTATTGGTTGTGATAATGTTATCAGCTGAATGTTGTAATGCTCGCATGCAGGCACACAGACGTTGTGGTCGTTGTGGGTGGTGGTGGCGGTGAAGCGGCTGGTTAGACGAGACGAGAGTCGGCGAGCTGGAACAATATTGTGCGCACGTGACAGAAGCACACCCGAGTCCATGTGAGCTCTGCAGGGTACAGCCTGTGCCTTGGCTCCGGCTCCAGGCTGTTTCGGAGCTGAGCGCAGCGAGGGAGGGAGAGGAAGACTGGACGGGAAGTGGAGAGTGTAAAAGGGAGCGAGGAGCGGGGAGGGGGGGGTGAAAGCGAGAGTGAATGAGTGGGGGAGGCGGGCGGCGAGGGGAGAAGAGAGGCAGGCAGGTTCATGCCGTGACAAGCTCCTGTTTGTAGCTCAGAGCTGCACACGGCGCCGGCATGTGTCCATCACATGGCGCGGCACGCTGCTGGAAATGTGAAGCGCAGACAAACCCAAACAGAGCAAACATGCATGTGCACACAATCACAGGTTCTCCCACCGCACACACGCACACAGATGCGATCAGGCTGGAGCCAGCCACACATGAGATATGATCAGACATCTGTCTCTGGACATATCAGCGGCTCAGCGTTGCCTGGTTCTAGAGTAACCTGTCGCTTGGCAGGGGTGAGGGGAGCTGCTTCGTAAAGGAGGCTAAAACGATCTTAGCCGAGTCTGCACATCATTGTACTTAGAGCTCAAAGGAAGATCATGAGCTTTTCTCGAAGTACACAAAGTTCTCCTGTACTTCAGAGTTCAGTCAAGTCCTAACTCAAAGTGCGGCCTCCCCATTGGTGGGAAACCTTACAACGGTTATCAGGTTAAATTCGCTAACGCTAACCTTTTGGGGTCTATCCATCGTCTGCTGCTGCCACTAAGAAGTGCACATTGCATGATGGGAAATTTATCTCCCCTGGTCCACTTAAGTCTGATCCCACAGTATGATCGATGGAGATGTTTTACAAGCACAGAGATGAAAGCTGAATATACTCATTATCCTGGCTGCATCCATAGATGTCACTGTTACATACGTTGTCTAAAATATTGAATTGACTGCATAGAACTAAGTATATTTGTATTTTTTTATAGTTTACTGTGCTAATGTAATAAACATTATCATCCAGCCCCATTATACACAAAAACAACACCTGACAGATATAAAGCCACGCGTGGGCACAAACGTAACAATCACTGTGCAAATCCAAGCAAACACATTTTACACAATTAAGCTGACAAAAGCAGGTGGAGGAGCCGTAATCAGGTCCAACTCAGCCCAAAGCCCACAGGATGCTCAATCGTCCTTTGTTATCATCCGTCACTGGTATCAGTACACATCTGCACAGAAGTTTAACCTGCCTTTTTTCTCCGTGTAAGTTGTGTGAATTTGTGACTCGTGACTTTGCTCATTGGAAGCATGCGTTGCACATCAACGGCACCGCGAGGCTTGAGCGTACAGGTCAACGCACATCAACAGATACGGCCCATTACAGCACCGCTCAGATCTTCTGCCATCCGCTGCTCGGCGTCAGGTCTGGACGTGCTACAGCAGCGCTCTGGTTGGGTCTGGCCTGGTGACAGC
This sequence comes from Betta splendens, assembly GCF_900634795.4. Lineage (NCBI taxonomy): Eukaryota > Metazoa > Chordata > Actinopteri > Anabantiformes > Osphronemidae > Betta > Betta splendens. The sequence goes on from NC_040888.2 coordinate 12,849,364, forward strand.
TCGCTCTGTCTATGTATAGTATAGTGCAGCCCGTCCCCTCAAATGATTCTAATTGTTCTGGTGTCTGGTGAATTTAAACCCCAAATGATGTTTGGCAGCTGCTTAATGAACTCTGTTTCACAGTTTAACGCTTCAGTCTAAATGGGCACTAAATGTCAGCTCAGTATAATTATACTGTGTGTTGTTCTATTGTAGGTCCATTAGACCACCAGTGGGAATATGACGATGAAATAAACTAGTCTATATCAACATCAGCTTCTATATTGCATGTGGCTCCTACCTCACAGAGCCCAATAATAGCTGAGTGACAAATATACTGCATGTACACTACATGACATGCTCAGCAGAATGCAGTCCAAACCACATTTCTCATCAGCAGGACCAGTTCTAATTACTAATCTCTAAAGCCTGAAGGGAATTCAAAACAAGAGAGAGAAACCAGCTCTTACACTGGAAACACGCAACGGCACAAAAGACTACGCATGAAACACTGGCGCCGTTTCTGCCACTCGCAGCTTCATGAGTGACACCGTGCTGCGTCGCTGGACGCAGCTCTGTGCCGTAAACCTGAGCTGCAGTGTGTCAGTGTGGTCAACGGCAGCGGCTGGCGCTGGAGCTGCGTCAGACACGGCTCGGGGTCGACACCTGGCTGGCGTGCACGTGCACTAAGACGCGTGCGGGTGTGACTTCAGGTTTCACCACATGTGCTTCCTACCTGCTGTGCTGGGGCTTTGGAGACAGGTCTGAGGCGCCATGCCTGTGTGGACCGAGGTGGTGGCTCGGCTGCTGAGGTCCACTACGGAGGGGGTGGGCGGGGTGGTGGGCGGAGCCTGCTGCAGCGGGGCCTGCGGCGGCGGCGCCGTCTGCGGGGCCTGGTCGCTCTGGGCTGTGTTGGCGGGGATGCCGTTCTCTGACAGGAACTCCTCCAGGTCCATGTACTCCAGCTGAAAGTTGTCTCCATCGTAGGGCAGGGTCTTGTCCCAAAGGGTCGGACCGAGGAAGGCTGACTGTGGGTGGCTGGCCGCGCTGCTCTCGTCGTCCAACTTCTTCTCCTTCTCCTTGTCCTTCCCAAATCCTGCGAATGTTTGCACACAGTCATTTCATTGTTCTGGAGCGGGGGAGAATCACGTTTCAAGTGCATGGGTATAAACAGGAAGCAGGCCTCGCATCAAAGGGTCATTTCAAACAATTTTTTATCAAACAAAAACTGGAACTTTTCACGAAAAATATTTACTACCAATTGTAAAAAAAAATATTACTCTTAAATGTTATGACCAACATTTACATTACACTTGTTTTCAGTGTAATCTAGGTAATTTACCCTACAAACACATCCATCTAAATGCTTTATTGTGTTATTAAACACGCTGTTCTATTAATATTATTTGTAAACATAATACAGCTCAACAGATCTCCATTCATGTTTAGATACTGCAGTGACAGTCAACAGTGACATTCAACAGAACAAGCATAAGGCGGACGGGATTATCGCGCAGCGCGCCCCCTGTCGACCGCTCGTGGTATCACTAATATAAATCCCATTGAGCGCAGGGGGTTTTAAAGGTTAAAAACGTCGCGCCGGGCTAAATGCGGCGCAGTGGGGATAAAAACACATGATAACAATCTGCATTTATAAGCAAACAGACAGACAACAAACACTAATTAAAATAGTCTGTCTGCTTAAACCGAAGTTCTGGTTCGACATTCGGCAGCAGGTTCAACATTCAGCCGCGTCACGTCCTCATTTAATCATAAAGTTATTATATTGTTTATGCTACGAAGTTGCTAGAATAAATGCTAAGAGGTGTCGCTCGCGTGGATTTGACCGAGTTCACCTTTAGCGCGTGAAGACACGGACGTCAGCAGCATAACAACAACACGCGCAGCGCACTAACTGCGCCGAGAGGAGGCGAAGCGCAGCCGCCAGCGTGCGCGCAGGTCCGGTCGGCGTCGGCGCCGCTTCCCTTCGCTCTTATTTAACCGTACCTTCATCGTGGTGGAAAGGCAGCTTCAGGGGGTTTTCCAGCAGGGATTTCAGCACGCCGTGAGTCGGCGGCAGGAAAGTTGGGTTTATTGGAAGAGGTCTGGCCATTTTCTCCATATGCGTTGAAGGGCAGCTGGAGAACGACGCTCCGCGGAGGTGCTCGCACACGGTGAAAACGGCGCCGGGGTTCGGCTCGGAGGGAGAGTGGAGCTCCGCGCAGCAGCAGGGCGACGAGCGGTCCGCTGTCTGTCGTCTGAGCTGCCTGGCGAATAGCTGGAGGAGGAGGGCGGAGGGAGCCGAGCTGTGGCGGAGCTTCTGCTGCCTCTCCGTCCATGTGCGGACGCGGACGGCGGTGACGTCAAAGCCGCGGGAGGGCGGGACGCTTTTCCCGCGGCGCTTTTGGGTCACGCCGGAAAAAACAGCTTCATGGTTCCGAGCGGCCGCTTGAAATATGCTGCCTTCAGGGAACGTCTGAAAAAAATTATCTTATTTTTTTTTTATCTCTGAGATCGATTTTATGTGACTAAATACGCCCAGAGCGCAGACTGCTCAAAAAATATTAGTCCTATCGTCTAATTGCTTTAGCCTTTGATTTGAGTATTTATTTTCTGGGTAGAACAATAAGATTTCTGTTATCATACAGTTAAAAAGAATCCACCTAGTTGTGTTAGTGTGTAGTGTGTGTTAGTTGACTACTAACACACAAATATAATAAAAATATAAATAGATTTCCTTTAATTATAGTTAAAAACACAGAAGTTCTCCTTTTGTCATGTCAAGCGTCATATTAATCAAACACCTTTTTAATGCTCGCCTCTGAATTATGTTGCATTTATTGTGTCTGTGAGTTTAATAACACACAGTGGTTTATTAGTTTTATTACTATAATTCATTCAAATGCAAAGTATTTCATGAAAGTCAGATAAATGTTATATTCTTCATGAATAAAGCAGCTTCATTTTGTGGCAGATTAGATCCATTAGTTCATAAATCTACACCAAACAGCAGGTTAGGACACATTTTCAGTGAATGTCTGTGTTAATATCTTTAGCATAACCAGGACAGCCGCTCAGGCTCATATTTAGCTGTGAATCGGACCAATGAGGAAGCAATGTGTATTGCCACAGCAGAAAATGACGTGACTCTGAACTTGACCTACTTTCAACCAATGGGTGTTGTCAGAATCTATGTGTGCAGGTCGTGGCACATGGAAACTTATGCTTTCTAGTGTAACGGGGACTGAGTCATGATTTAAACTTCTCACTGCACATTTGTTAGCTTTTAATAAGAAGTGAAACAAGCTGAAGATCCCTTTGTAAATATGTTGAAACGAAATGGAATTAGCTGGTGGAGGAGATCTATATCAGGACAAATCCTTTTATCTGAAACTGTCCTTGTGCCTGTGAAAGTTTTACCGATTATTTATCAAGTAAAGTCTGTTTACAGAGTTCAAAGCCCTGCTGCTGTCTCCTCGAGCAGTTCAAACTCTTTTGCTGCATTTTACATTTGTATTTTTTTAAGTCAGCATCTAAATTAGATTAGATTGTTTTTAGATCTCTATTTGGGTATTTCCCACTCCTTTAATATCTGCTTAACCCTTCTGAGCCTAATTTTATTTATATTTTTGAATTAGTTTCATAAGGCACACTGCTGTATGTTTAACATGGCACACACAGCAGGGGACACTCTGCATTTATGCAAAACTATACATGTAGAAACTGTAACTCACAAGCAAAATAAACATGTCAACATTAGAGCTCGACCTAGTTTCTGTGCTGTTTTAGATGATTCGGGTTAGTTCCACACCTGGAAGCACAACCATAATCTGACCCCTGGGCAGCTAGGTTTACGCATCCCATCGGAGGCAGTAAATTAATCTTGCTCGCCCTAGGACTGAACCGACAATCTTCCATTCACAAGTTTGTGTGTTTTTTTTAGAGTACGTGCTCAAAATGAAAATAGAAATACTCTTAACTGTGAGAAAATTCCGTGTAGGAAAACTGTGACGTATAAACCGTACAAAACACAGTCAGCTGAACGGAGCAGCAAGTGCCAGAATCAAAGCCGAGTTAGTCAAGGACACATAAAAAGACTAATTCAAAGAACTTCAGTTCTACGAAAATGTGATTTAGACTGTGACAGTGGACTACAAAGGCCTGTGTGTGGAAGCAAAGGGGATTACACAGTTCACCAAAGAGTATATGCTTCTCGGGACCACTCTCAGATTTCCTCAAGATACTTATTTTGCCACTTTTAGCCACATCGTGTAACACACACACACACACACACACACACACACACACACACACACACACACACACACACACACACACACACACACACACACACACACACACACACATATAGTATAGTCGTAGTCAAGTTAACATATTTATTTATCACTTTCCTTAATTCTGGCCTGAAAGCACATCGCGTCATGGCCGTGTCAAGGACATGTTGTTCATGGACACGCGCACATGAAGTATAAGATATAATAAGATATAATGTCCTTTTTTTCCACCATTCATTTTCTAAAACCTTCTGGCTGCAGGCTGAGGCTATATTTAGATGCACAACAGTATTGCCACACAGCCCCTGAGTCATTTCAGTACAGGCACTGCGTTGGCACAGTGGGGGCTGTGGATGCACAGTGGTGGGAGGAGAACAGGCAGCTTAGTTTGGCAAAGCAGTGCAACCTAGTGAGTTGTGCAGGGAACATCTTACTGTTTCAGCATAAAGGGCTGTATGTATCACATATGTGATTATATAACGTAGGTGTGAAATTAATACTTAATGTGTTATGAGATGAAATACAAAGAAACATGTTAGAATATGTGGGACATCTAATACTCACGAATCAAACGGATCAAACCTGATGCTGTAAATGGGTCAAAAGACTTCAGACACCATCATTCCTCCATCTGAGAAACACGCTAACAGAAAGAGGAGGAAGAGGAGGAGGAGGAGGAGGAAATGAATAGGCTTGATGAATTCTACTGGAATAATCTGGCAGAACTAAGGCTTTAAGCCTGCTGCCGAAATGATCCTGAATCTGCAACAGAACTATTCCGGTTACGTAACACTTAGCAACGCTATTAGACGGAGTAAGGCGGTTATCCCTAATTTGTAGCAGCAGTGTCCTGAGTGTGAAACTGTAGAGCCAGCATTCGCTGCTCAATCAGCACAGGATGGACCCTTTCCTCAAACGTTTCTGATGCCTGCCTCAGATGTTGTTTGCAGGGCATTTGCCTCAAGAAAATCCATATAATCACCTGATATGTTAGGAATGCTGATAGAACTGTATGAAGTGTGCTTTGTGCAGGTTCAGGCCTTATTTGGAAGTCCAGGAGTCTGACAATATCATAACCATGAGATATTTACAGCTGTGTGAGCTGTATGAATCTAGGCAGGATGATTGTGATCCTGTACGTTCACTTACTGCATTCAGTCGGGTCCATAAAGGCCTCATGGGATGAACTGGAACATCGATTGTGAGTCACACTATATTGTTCAGCATCATTTATGGACGTCATTAATGTCCTTCAGTCTGACAAGAGCAGCGTTGATGGCCTCTCACCAGCACAGAGGTCACGTTACTGAAACATGTTTTTATTTCTGTCTAAAAGGAGCAGACACAAGCGTGACAGTCATTTCTACCTGACAGATGGAGAGCTCATCCAGCAGATGTAGGTGAACTGTTTGGAAAACCATGACCTGGAAACCTCTCAGAATAACTCATAATTGCTCAATGACGCGTTATTTTTAACAGAGAATAATCGTGAATTAGACTATTTAAAGGTTATGTGTCCACCCAGGGTGTGAATAATCCTTTTGGAAGCAGCAGTTTGTGAAAATTGTTACTACTAACTCCAACCCAACATCTGACACAGCCGCTTAGAGCAGAAAATCACTGTTCAGTTACTTCTGCACACATAAATAAATGAGATTCATAACTGACACCTGCTTAGTGGTCATCATTATAAAAGCCACACCTGTAACTCTATCTATTTTTGGAAGAAGCTGCAGTGTTTACTGAACGTGGTAATTCTTCACAGGAAACCGTATTCAGCCATGAGGAACACTTTGATTTCAAATCACAGAAAAGTCCTGGAAGATTTGTGTCAGGTTCAAGTTCCTGCAAAAGAAAATCCTAATGAAACAAAACCTGTATCAGCAATAACAAATATTACATCACTTTACATATTTAATCATGCATTTAATCTCATGTGCATGGAAGAATAAATATATGGTGGCAGTCATGGCGATAGAAAGAAGAAAGGTAGAGGATCTCAGTGTATGAACATCTAACTATCATCTTTACCAGAGAAGGCGCCTGAGTCCAGCTGAGGGCTCAGCCTCTCATTCTACAGCGCTCTGAAAACAAGAGCACGCCTGACATCAGCTATGTACATCACATCTGTGCATTAGAAACCAGTACCTCACACTTAGATGGGACACAACAGCAAGCTTGCGTTTCCCTCCTGCAGAATCACGCGTCGCAGCCACAGAGCTGTGCTTCCTGTTGACTCCCCACCTGCCTCCTCATCGTCTCCACTCTCCAGCAGGTGGAGGATATCGAGGTTGGTATCCGCATCCCACGCACCGCATTAAAACACTCACGTCCCTCATGCGCTCGCATGCCTACACACATCAAGAGGGCTGCAGGTGAAACGAGCGCGCCTGACAGTTCCGGTGTATTTTTGGAGTGGGTAATGTGCTGCGGGTCCATTAGGGAAGCGGGAGAAGAAGGCGACGCATTGACGGATGCGTAGCGGTGTGTAGATGTGGAGGTTAAACATGCTGAGAGGTGACCGTGGCAAAAACATGGGGGAAATGTCGTCTAGGAATCAAAATGAGACGACACTCGACCGACTGGGCTGCTGTGGCAGGAGCAGGTCACTGCTTCACTTCATGAAGTACTGGGAAATTGGAACTTGTGAGTAATGTAGTCTTTTTGGTAATCGGCGCTGAAAGGCAGAGCGAAGCCACTTGACCGCCAGCTGTGACCGTCCATTACGCTGCGTTTTTGGCGGCTGCCAATCACGCAGTGAACGCAGTTTAAAAATAGGCTGATGGAAAAAAAGGATGAAAGTATATGAGTAAATCATTTCATACGTACATGGCTTTAAACTGGGTGCCAGTGGCGCAGAGGTAAAAAAAAACAACCCTCCCTGTATAGAACTATCTGGGAGGATCAGACAGGACCGTGGTTCTGATTCTGATGGTTTCCTCCAGATGATGCAGTTGACTCGATCACTACAGCGAGAGAATGTGCGGCTGAGTCTGAGGCAACACGTCGACTGGGTTTCATTCACAAACCCATCCTCACACACACACACACACACACACACACACACACACACACACACACACACACACACACACACACACACACACACACAGGGTCACATGCTGTCAGCATGGGTGAACACGTTTCCGAGCACATGCCCCTCCGTCATCTCCCTCTTCCCTTTTGTTGTTCGTCCAATTTGCCGCCTCCTCTCTCTCCCTCCTTCCTACAACCTTTAGCTGCTGTCACATAAACAATGGAACCTGTTGGTCTCTTGTGTTATGGGCCCGGGTGCCAGAGTGTTTCCGTTTTTCTGCCTCCTTCATGGCAGCTGGGCGAGCGAGCGAGTGAGTGAGCGGAGGCAGCGCTTTTTCATTTAGCCCCATCATTTTTCCATGACATGGAGCGTGAATAATGTGGACGCTGCAGAGCACCTCATTAAACAACTGCTGCCCGCTTCTGTTCCAATCTTTACTTGCTGGACAGTGAATTCCTAATCAAAGGACGATGGTGTGATGGAAGCATATTGACACTAATGCTGATGAGTGGAGAACGGCGTTTGCATCATGTGAGCTTTTGACTCGTTTGTACCAATGTTGGTCGTTGGTGATTCTTTATTCTCTTGCTTCTTAAACAATCTAATGACTTCAAATGAAAGGCATGACTGCAAGGACGCATCCTCCAACGCTGAAAGGCAGGACTTGTTTTCCTCGGCAGTGGCCCTGATGCTCATTAGCAATTTTTTTGCATTAGTAAAATAACTTTCTGGGGAAGGTTTATGCAAAACGCTGTAATATTTCTCTGTTGACGTACATGATGAAATATGGTTATGAAAACATTTGGGAAGTGCTCAGTGGTTGTGGTTCTGGAATGTTGTTGACCTCAGAAAGAAACACCCCTGGTTTTATCCCGTCCAGCGCCTGCGAGCGGTTTTTGCAACTGCATTCGCCTCCTGTGGTTCTGACGGTCGTTCCGCGACAGGATGCTGCTCCCAGCTTCTCTAATGCTTGATGGCAGGCTAAACATTGCGAATAAAACTGTCTGAAGGAATGTCAAGATGAGAATGAACAGCAGAACGTTTGAATACGCGCAGTGATCCATCCGCTGGCAGAGCTCCAGCCTAAGTCTTGCTTGGGCTGAACCAAAGGTCACGCTAGTTTCCATGCCGCAGGAAAGACGTTAGCATGCGAGAGAGCCAAGTCTCCTAACTGGGCTTCTCATAATTGGATAATGTTTACACATGTCTACTTAGAACCAGGTTTGTGTGGTTAAATGGGTTAAGCAGTACCTTCTTCCTGAGGTAAATGTGGCAAGCAATGCGCTGGTCGTCCAGCTGCACCACTGACTCCTCGGGATCCAATCACCTTAAGGTCCAACTGATACTCCTGGTCCACCAGCAGCAGCTGCTTCCCAGGCTGCAGAGCCACTCGAAGCCTGGGAGCTCAAGAGGAGGCCGGGGGTGGTGTGGCGCTGGGTTGGGGGTGGCATCCTCCAGCTGTGAAGCTGAGACGTTCCAGCTAGCCTTCAGGCCAAATGATTCGCACGGGCGCTAATGTCATTGCACCAACCACTGAGCTGGATCTGAACCATGATGCCAAACGTGTGACACGAGTGTCTTTGAGAACGGAGGTGGACTTGGTGTTTCTAAATGAAATCACAGTAAAAAGACACTAAATGTTAAACCTTTACCTACCTTTATGTTTAAGTAGCTACTGTGGGACAGATGACCCCAGATGAGATGAGTGCTGGCGTGGCAGTGAGGATCGGCTTTAGAGGTGTGATATAAATAAGGGGACTGGGAACAAAGCCCTGTGGCACACCTCTGGAGAGACGGTCAGAGTTGGACACTACACACAGAAGGTCATAAGGGTTTAATGGAGCTGATTGACAAGGTGCCAGTTGTGTGTCTTTGCATGAGTTATAGGTGGTTACCATTCATGAACTGAAGGAGGAGGAGGAGGAAGAGTCAAAAGTGGCCAGAAGCACAATGATGGCCTGAGGTTTGTCTGGTGAATGTCTCCAAAATGAAAGGTAGACAAAAGCATCTCGACCTGGAAGTGAATCACAATGAGAACGACTGGAGTCCAGCTCCATCAGTCTGTGACCGATGACCATGAAGCGTGAGTGAAGGTTGTCAGAGGTGAACTGGTGTCTGTGTTTACTGGGGTGATCCAGCTCTAAACCCAATTAACTCTAATATCACTATTTATCACACTGTAAACTGAGTGTGAGCTACGATAATCCACTTCAGAAAGGACCAGACACTAGTAAAAGTCTGGTAGAGTGAACAGTCTGCTATCACAGTTGACCGCTAGCTGTGACCAGCTGATGCGAGGATTAGCAGACAAATCCCTGAGCATCCTATAAATGTCAATGTGTCAGACAGCACTTTGACTCACTGGGGTCCACAGCCGCAGGAGCGAGAAAATCATCATTTATATAATAACGTCAGGCGACATTTGTCATCTGCACTTCCGTCGTGTTTCACGGCTTCGAATACAACGTCTACATCGGGAATAAAGAGTTGCTTGAGTCAAAAGTCTGACCGCTCGAGGCGAAGGTTTGACGATGACGTGCAGAGGTGATGATGTGTTGGTGCAAAAACAATGTAAAAGCGAGGCCAAGCAGGGAATCGGCGGCTCCTCTGTTTCTAGGCAACATCGTCTCTCTGCGGCCAGTTCTGACGAGCAGACGAGAGTTCACGCTGCCACGTTTATGTATTTTGGTCATAGCCTAGTTTCAAGTACATAATCTGGCCCTCGTTGCAGACGGAGCCACTGGTCGCATCAGCGTCTGCGCAAACTCGTGTTTTACACGAAACCTGGGTTTTTAACAGCAGCGGCGGCCGAGTGGAGCCTTCGGCTGCGAACAGGTTAAGCCTCAGCGCTCATCCACCTCCATCTCTACTTTAATAATGCTGCTATTTTTGCACGTCTGACCAACGCAAAAAAGCGCAGCACGGTGTGGGAGGATGTTCCTCAGCAGCTACTGGAGGAGTTTCAGTCTGGAATACGAGCCGCATCACCACGAGCTGTTACTGTGATTTTCATCCAGTTACATAAAACCTGCCTTTCAACTGAGCTTTGTGGTCTCGCAACGAGATAAAAGCTGTTCTTGTTTCAGTTCAAGAACCTGTTGCAAAGTACAACTGACATAAATAAACTCAAGATTTTACATCAGACACACAGAAGTTTCTTGAAGACGTTACAGAACTAAAATTGGAGTGGGATCCAAAGCAGTAATGTTAATATCATGCATTACATAAACATCTCCGTCCCTGTTTGTGTAACAACTGACCTGCTTGGCTGTTTTTAATGATTCTTCATGTTTAGATTCTTACAAAAGAGTGACACCGTCCGTGTGACGCCACCGCTCTAAATAAGAATGAATGCTAAGTCTTACGTAATTCTGTGAATTTGCGATTATGCGGCGCGGAGGGTACAAACTGATCTGGTCGTGTTGATCCGCTGCTGCTAAGCCGAGGCTACGAGCTAACGCGTCTCTTTGGGGGCGGGGCCGAGGACGCGGCAGATGGCGGCTGCCGGTTCAACTCCGGCCTCTGTGACCGGTCACGGTCAGCGACGTGTGACGAGGCAACGTTGAGGGAGTTTCTCCATTACTCACGGCTACGCTCAGAGGGCAACGGACCACCAACCACCCCCGGCTGCTTTCAAATTAGGACTAGATTTGATCTCAGAGCAGGACCCAGACAGGGGTGACGGGTCCGAACCACGGTATCAGGGAAGTTCAGAACTCTAATCCCCAACAACCCTGCAGAGCCAGTAATCAGCTGACCTCAATGAGCAGCTCTCACAGTCCAACATCCACGTTTGTGACACTTTACCTGCTTTCTTCAATCAGTGGTTTCCGAACGAGATGGCGTGACCCCTGGGACGACCCCTAGGACGACCCCTAGGACGACCCCTGAGGACGTATGGATTTCTGGAGCTCACTTTCATAATGTTTAAATGAACCATCGCTGCTTTTATGTAGCGTGGCAAAAAGCGTCGCCGGAGCGAATGACGCAGCAGGACCCTTCGGTCACTTTTCACCTGCACACGGGCTGTTTCCCTCCATCTCCGGCTCTGCAGGACGCGTTTGATGGGTGTCGATTGTTCTCCTGTGCGAGCGAGGAACAGAACAGGACCAGCTGGAAGCCCGGCGCAGAGCGGAGCCGGCAGCTGTGTGGGCTGCGTGTTCCCACTGGAGCCGCGCTTGTTTCTGCCGGAAAGCTCTGAATGCTAAAATACGCTGTGACTTTATCACAGAGACACCGATTACTCTGTTATTTTATATCTAAATGAATTAATATTCATTAAAAGACAGCCACGCACATTTTTCACCTGTTCCCACTGGCAACAAACCACTTCAGGTTCAAAAGCACTGTTTAGTCACAGGGATGTGACTTGGAAGCAGGATGGCAGTGTAGAAAATGAGATGATGTGTTAATGAAAGAGAGTTGTTGAGCTGTTGTCTATGAACTGAACTTACCTTCTCTTTTTTTAAGAAAAACTCTAAATGGAACTATTTCAGATAATTGGTTGAATGAAAAGTCCCGGCATTAACAATGGAGGCCCGGTTACCATGGTTACCTGATCCAAGAAATTTTTGGGTTTTTATCGTGATGAATGAGTAAAACTGGATAAAATGACAGATGAAGATGATGAAGGCAGGGTGTTGTCGGCCTTTGTTCCTTCTTTTGTTGTGGATTCTGATCAGTGCGTTACAAGTCGGTGAGTGCAATTATAACCTGTATTAACAATAAGCTCCGCTGGACAACAACATGTTTTTGTACCACATCTGGCACCGTCTATTTACATACCTGTCACCTGCGCCTTCATACCTGCGGTGAGACGTGTTCCTGTAACTGACTATGAGGAAACAAAGAGATTTTCTGTAATTGTAAAACCACATTTGGAGTTTTTTTTCGGTAATAAACGCGTGGAGCTGCACCTGTTTTCCAGAAAGAACGAAGGCGTGAGCTTCACCGGGTCAATCAGAAAGACACAAATCCGCGACGGGCTTCAAAAGAGGGGAGCGTCTATGATCTCCATCTGTTAATTAAACGAGGAGAAGGTTATCACAGGGCCACAGGCTCGTTAACATGATCACAGCTAACAGGTTATTCAGCCTGAGGTAACTGAATCACACCAGTGGTACCTCCTGACCTGTCCCAGGATTTCGAATGTTCCAACCAACAACAACAATGACACAAACACATGTTAACGAGCACCTGCATTGATTCAGGCCCCATCTAGGATTCCAGACACACTGAACACTGAATCTCCCCTTTGAGAGTGACGACTGATACACTCTGAGCACATGTGTGACTGAGCTGATGAGTCCACTGGCTTCATCATCGCACGCCTGACGCTGAAATCAGCGCAAAGCTACAAAGTGCATCAGTGGCGGATCATCCAAAGTCCTGTGTGTTGCATAACAGCCCCGCATTCCAGGTAGGATTGTAGAGGCTAAAGCCTCCGTGGGCGCAGAGATACAGGCGCCACACACGGTTTCAGGGACAAACATGTTGTGCGCGCTCAGAATAAACACCTGCCGCTGCTGAGGTGTGAGCTCAGCTGTTTGATTCCACCTGTTGCGGCGGTGACACCGTCTCCTGCCGTTTTTTCGCTGACCTCCCGCCGACTGCTCATTAAGGAGCCGTCTCTTTGCGCCGCGCCATTAAACCCCAGCGGCTGATGCCGCAGCGCGACCGTGAGTGCGCAAAACGGACATGAACGTTTCGCCTTTCTCTCCAGAGCCAGAGACATTCTTGTCTGTTCAATGAGCGGTCAGGGTGTGGTGCTGCTGTCAGGCGAGTTCCTCTCGCTCGCTCTCTCTCTCTTTCTCTCTCTCGCGCGCGCGCACCGCTGGCTGGCTGCATGTCACCCAGATCACAGTCAAGAACCCTCACGCACAATCATTCCAGTTGCTGAATAATACAAAGCAAACAGTGACCCACTTTCGAAGTCGGGAACAAGCTAAAAGGAAGACGTGGAGTGGATCCGGGCTCGGAGGCGAGCGGGGGGCGGGGCGGGGCGGAGGCGGGGCGCCCACGGGAGGCTCGGGGCATTGGCCCGCGCGTGCATATGCGAAGGAGGAGGCGGCGCCCGCGTGATCGCCGAGCGTGGCCTGCCATGTGAGCTGCCGAGTCCGGTCCAGATGCGCCGACGGGCCCCGGCCGCGGCTTCTCGCCTCCTGCAAATGTGATTAAACAGGCAGGCACAAGAATACTGCGGAGCCCCTGTCCGCGAGGCCTCCTCGCACCAGGAATGCGCTTCTCGGTAACACGGCTCCACACGTGTCACGCCAATAATCTGGCCCATGTATGTTCCGTGACCTCGCTATTTCCAGCCTGTTGATGTTGCGCTCTTCTGCGGCTTTGGCGCAGTGCTGCACTTGTTGCTCACAACAACACACCTCATTCAGGCTTGTTCTATAAAGAACAATTCTGCGGTGACGCAAAATTACCGTAAAGTTGAATTCACTGTCATTAAAATGTCTTCCCTGATAATTTAGCAGTTAATAACAGACGGGTTTAATGAGTTTACATGATGAGTATTACAACATCTACAAGAAGGACTTTTAATTATCCAGTTGCTCTGTTTAGACTGGCCTGAAGTTAGTCATTTATTAAACAGAGAAAACCGGAACCTTTATACTTTTTATAGCATTCGTCATAAGGAGGCAGACTCATTTCTCTCTCTACAACTGGAGTTTCCTTTTTAGAATGACTTGTGTGATGGTGAGGCCTGTCGATTCTGGCAGGGACGTAGCCAGCAGGGGGCCCAGGGGGGCACAGGCCCCCCTTTAAGTCAGAATACCCCCTACCATAAGAGTCTTTGAGGGAATTGGTTTGTATCTGAAGAAGAAACTTACTAACCTGTAGACAGTTACTCCAAGACACACACTTTTTCTGTGATCATTTTATTCCATTGCTTTGTTTTTCTTTTATAATTATTAGTATTTTGGCCATTGTGTTAGTGTTCTTATCTCCGTCAGAAATTATTCACTTTTTAACTTTTTCACTTCAAAAACTTACCCGTGTTTCCACTCTGCAGCATCTAATACAGAATATTTGGGTCTTTATTTTTGAGCCTTAAATAAACAGTAAGTCAAGTAATAAAGCGTGAGGGGACTTCCAGTGTGCAGGCGTGACTCAACCTTCCTGGAGAGAATTAAAGTTAGGAATGAGGATGCTCTCTGGTTTACGGACACATTCATGTAGATTCTGTCACTCTCAAGGTCGATTCAGTCTCTGATCTGTGCCTGCGCGTTGACTGTTGGTTTGTATTACAGATGGGAATAAGACATCTGTAAATAATCTAATATAATGAAAAATAGTTTTACCAAAGAAACATGAACACATTTCCTTTCAAAAGCTAGAAACACAAAAGAATGCACAAGAACAAGCAAATTTATCTTACAGTAAGGAAGAACTAAAATGACTGAAAATGGAGGAAACAATGCAAGGAAGCAAACTTACAAGGGTGAGACTGGAGATGGAACATATTTCATGTATGAGGTGAACGTGACTGATAAACAGGTAAATAAATGCACAGGTGCGTGTTCCTCCAGACACTTTGATCAGCGTCATGTTACAAGACCCGTAGTCCTGGAGACATGATGCTACAAACTCACAGAAACTGTATCATATTGTGATGGGAGCGTTACAAAATGGAGCCGTGGCGTCTTCACAGAATCCTGAGTGAGGACAATGGAGGACGCAGCGGATTCAGCTCAGTAACAATGAGAAGAATTAGAAAAAGGAAACAGAGAGAGTGTGTGTGTGTGTGTGTGTGTGTGTGTGTGTGTGTGTGTGTGTGTGTGTGTGTGTGTGTGTCGGGCGTGTGAAAGCCCACAAACGTGGCGGCGACAGGAGCCAGACATGCAGTGTGAAACAGCCTCGTCGTTTCCTTGGGAACTGAGAGGAGGCTTTCCATCCAAGAGCTAAGTGTTGCCAGAGAGTGACACTGACCAATTACCAGGCGAGAGGGCTGGTGTTCCTGAACCTCTCACATGGCACCAATGAATTATCTTTAAGAGCCTCCTTACTCATCTTAGTGAAGGAGGCAATTACACAGCAAGAAGGCAAACGCTTGTAGAATTAGCAAAGCTTATGCTGGAGATTTTATTTATTATTATTATTATTATTATTATTATTATTATTATTATTATTATTATTATTATTATTATTGTTGTTGTTGTTGTTGTTGTTGTTGTTGTTTTTGTTATTATTCACCACCTTTCACTCATTTAAACTAATGAAATGGCAACGACTTGGTTTGTGCGGTTCTGATGAACCGTCTCCCTTGAGGTTAGTTGACGTTCGTTGTCATGGTTACGATAACAAACATGTGGTTAGGATGCATTAGAAAAGCAACATTAACAAGTGGTTTCACAAGCGAGATGAACGTCGGTCTCTCGTGTCAAAGCCCTGCTTTGTGTTGACCCAACTTCCTGCTAACTTTAAACAGTAACACGACTTCTGTTGTTGCTTTCACAACTACAAAGAAACTAAGAGGAATTATCAAAAGATTTTATTAAAATCTAACCAAGTGGATAGTTTCATCATGAGATTTAAGCTTATCGTTTTATCACATAAGACTACAATAAGGAGAAGACTTATGGGTTAGACCCTATTGTGGAATTATGGCTGGATGGGGGGTGTTTTTGTGTAAAGGTTTACCCTCCGGCCCCTGACTGGGGTTTGTAAAGTCACCGTAACCGTGGCGACTGGATCACACTGAGATTTCATTGCTGCTGCTTCACAGACGTTACCTTGAGGCTGAGTACCAGCACCAGGTCCGTTTTCTTATCGCACAGTCACGTAGCTGCTCCTCCCTGAGTAAAACTGGGGGAAATGAGGGGAGGAGATGAGGTAGTAGAGGTCACTAGCCTTAATTACTGAAGAAGTCTTGATTTTAATAGTATGAGCAGCAGGATAAATCATAGAGAGTCAGGTTTTTGTGATGCCTCAACCAAGCAACAAATGGGTCCTCAAACATCCAAATTGATGTCATGTAATAAAATATATGGTGTGACTGTGATTTATATGATTATATTGTCCAGATCACTGTGGTTGGTAGATAAAGAACTCCTCTCAGCTGGTAGAAACATTATTCTGAAGCTCAACTCTGTGTTTGTGAAGCTCTAGAAACACATTAAGGGACGTATTTCTCCCCGCGATGCTTTCAGACCGCTCAATGACCCAAAGGCACCACTTGATCCCGGGCCCTGCGACGCCGGGAGCCGTCCACACGTCCACACGTCCAGCTCTCGGTGGCGCTGACGCCAGGCAGAAGCACCCGGTACTCTGCGCACCGGAGTGCTCTTGTCATCCATTTGCTGCTGCCGCCGTGAGCGCGAGGGAGGAAGTCCTCCATGTCTGTGGGGCTCTGGGATCTGCTCCGGGCCCGTTTCCAGAGAGGGTCACGGGCAGCGGGCTCGTCCCCGCGCTACTCACTGGCAACAAACACCCACGCAGCCTCCCAGAGTGGAGCATCTTTCCTCACTACTCACCACCCACGTCCCTCTCTGTCTGTCTCGCTGCTGCTTTTTCCCACTCCGTCCCCATCATGTACTCGTTCCTCCCTCCTGCTTAGGGAAATGCCTGCTGCTGGGCCTCCGTTAGATGTCAGAGCTGATGAGAGGCTGCGACAGCCACAAAAAAAACAGATCACACTTTTTTATCCGGAGCAGCACTTGTGACTTAGTGATAACGTTGTGTGTGGCGAGTATGTGGGCCAAGTTTGTGGCCTGCAGTCGTTTGCGCTGCTCTACAGTGCCCTCACGTGGTAAAAAGGAGAACTGCACATGCAGAATGTTTATCATAGAGAAAAGTACAATTTGTGTGTTAATGAAATCAGGTCTAATGTAAGTTACTATGTTTAGTGAAGACTATGTATGTGTCAGGTTCATTGAGTGTGCAACAGTGATTTATTTAGGTGGTGTTTCCACTTTAAGAGTGAGGGACAGACAATGGTTTATGCTCCAGTTACAGCGACATCCGTGTGTTTCTGTGGGGCTGAACGACTCGAAGGCTTATTGTTTTTGCCGTGTTATGTCAAAACAGGCATTGCAGTAACCGCCAAATAATTGGATTGAATCTCTTAAAAATAGCAGGAGCACGAGAGGGAGTCCACACGTAAAGGGACATTTTGTGTAACCAGGGCTTGTGCGCGATGCTTTTTATTACCCTCACAAAGCTGTTTTAAGGAGACCGAAACACAGTGGCCAGATAAAATCAGAGGATTAGAGTCCTGGAAGAGTTTCCCTGTGTGGATGGAAACAGCAAGCGACCTGATGACCCCGGACACAAGCTAATAAAAGACACCAGGCTGTAGTGGTGGGTGTCTGTTCATACTGATCTATTGAAAAAGGAGGAAACATTTGTAAATGCAAAGGCAAATCAGGCAAAGTGGATTCTGGAAGGCTCACTCGTCCTCATCCCACTAAGCCCCTCGAGCTGTCACAGTATCAACACTCGATACTGGCAGCCGCAACAAGCTCCTGGTTTCCATGGAGACCCCACCTACACAGCCAGCGGCGGAAGCAGCGCGGCTACGTTCGCGTCGCCAATCGCCGAGCGGCACGCGGCTGAAACGCTGCTGCTCGTCACTGCGCTGAGTGATGACAGACACTCAGACTTGTATGTGCATGTGTGGCGGCAGAGGGGAGGACTGATGGTCAGACAGTCAGAGGGTGGTGTGGTGGATGCTGCTTTGGAAAATTCACACAATGAATTATGAATGTTCTGGAGGGGAGCAAAGCACTGTGCACTATTATTATTATAATATTTATAATTATATTTATGTTTTATTGATGGCTTTTACACTGTGCTCAAAGCAGGACTGCTTTTATTCTCAGGCTCTTCCAGGTCTTGGTGTCAGCTGAAGTGAGGAAACACCTATGACATGGCTGCTGCATTGAACCGCTCCAACACAAAGGAGGAATGTAGGGGCTGCGTAGGAGACGAGTAATTGTTTCAACAACGCGTCAGTGTAACACTGTGAAACGGTCAGACTGGCTTGTGCTTCTTTCACCTTTCACGCTGTTCTTTATGAAGGAATAATTACATCCACACACATTTGAGTTTTGCACTGCAGCACTGGAACAACCTGCTGTAAAGTCAGATTTCTTATTAATTTAGTTAATAATTAGTTAGTAATTATAATTAATAATATCAAGTTAATTAATTAACCTTAGAGACAACAACTGTTTATCTTTTTCCTTAGACACACAGACAATTCAGGTCCAGAAAAAAACATATATCTTAATTTTTGTATGAGCTAAGCTTTTCAACATTAGCACGTTGTTGAACTGATCTGTTTTTAATCTCTTTTTTTGCTGTTTGTGTCAAATGATTAGTATTATTCCAACAATATATAATTATGTAATTTAAATTTGATTCGCTCATTGCTTGTACTTCCAAGACATTGAAGGGCTTGTAAAGAACCGGCCACCTTGTACTGAAACAAGCCGTGATCTAACTTAACCTGTTGCTTTTCTAAAAAGGTGCCATTTTAAAGAACCACATACCGCCCCCTTGTGGTAGTAACTGTCTTACTACTACTGCGTTAATGATTTATTCAGGATCAGCTGTGATTCTGGCTTAGGAGCAGAAAATAAATGCAGAAAAGGGCTTTAAATTAATTTATTAAAAAAAGCATTTCTCCACTGAAGCAGAACATCAATTTTTTTTTCTTACTGTTGGAACGTGTACAATCAAAAACAGACTCGCCAGGTCACAAGTTAAGCGAAAGGGAGGTGGGGGTGGGGAGGGTCTGCCAGCATCACAATGTCAACACAGCTGGAAGGGAGAAAGAGTAAGTGTGTGGGAACAAAAGTTTAAAAATAAAATTAAAAAAACGGGGGAAATGAAAACACAAACATTTAGTCAAGTGCAAGTCTGGTCTGGACAAAGCAGGTCATCTTTCCTCTGATTTACAACTTCGGTTCTCGAATACATGCAAGGTCAACATCTGGAACTACACATGGAGATTCATATGCTTATATCGGTTATCTGTGCAAGTATTAAAATACGTAGGTATAATGAAGCAGTTTCGTATGGATATGTCCGAACAAGGGGAAAAGAAATGTTACAAAAACTATGACACTGTTTCACCAAACAAAAAGGTCCACGTAAAAAAAGTGAGATTTCTAACTTAGTTACCAAAATGTCACTGACCTCAACATTTTGTACGCTTTCTTTCATTAAATTATTACTTATCTAAAGAAGTGAAAATACATAAAAGAATCCTATGCTCCACATTTTGAACAACAAAATACTGCATATCTACGTACAGCTGCGATAAGGGAGGGTCAGTATTGTGAGAGGCTAGCTGCCAGAGTTCCAGGAATATTGGCTCCACGTTGATCCCTTTCAATGTTTTGACCGTAATTATTTTCAACCATTTGCTCGTTAAACTCGTGGCTCAGTCGGTCACTTTGTCAAGAGCTGTCCCGACGGATCCAGTGAGGATGTTGTCTGCTGGCTGCTGGAGTCTCCTGTCTGCTCCGAGGTAGAAAGGTGGCGTCCAGCCCGAGCTGAGTCGGGACCTCGCTTCACTGGACCATGAGGTCAAAGGTCAGTTCTTAAGGGTTAATAGTTGTTAAGGCTTCCTGTGGTCTTGGTTAGTCACTCTCCTGTTTCAGTGGCTCACAGGGGACACCTTAAGAGTTCATCTCGTTTCTTCTATATTTTGTTCTCAACCCACATTCCAGTCATTAAAGGGGTGGACTTTATTTTTTTCTTTTGACGCTCTAGATTTGATAAACCAAACAGAAAATGAAAACTCTCCATTTGGCACCTTAGGAGTCAGTGGTAGAAGAAGGATAAACAAAAAAAAATGACAACGATGAGAGAGATAGAAACGTGTAGGACGTGAAGGTGGTGGGGCTGCGTGGTGAGTGGTCGTACAGACTAGTTGAGGTGGCCGTCTTGGTCGTTAGCTGCCGATGAGTCCGAGTCTGCCGGAGCGGCCGGAGTCGAGACCAGGGCCGCATCGTCCTCTGATTTCATGCGCTTGGTGTCTGGCTGTTCGCTGGCCAGCTGGTCTCCGTTCTGCCGCTTGGTGGGGAGGGAGGCCGAGACCGAGGCGTGGGCTGCCAGGAGGTGGAGGGGACTTGCCACGGCTGCAGGGTGACGGAAATAAGCAGAAATGACACGTCTGATTTCCTCGAGCTGCTTTGTGTGAAGCTTAACTGACTCTGACAGGCATCATGTGACCTACCTGAGCTGGCAGGACCCTGGATGGCAGTGGTGATGCTGTGGGTGCCGTTCTGTGTGATGGCCTTGACGGGCAGCTGGTGCTGGCCCAGTGGGGCCTGCTGCACTATGGTAACGGTCTGCAGAGGCGTCGCTGACTGGGAGCTCTGGATGATGCGACTGGAGCCGCCTATAGAGG
Organism: Betta splendens; assembly: GCF_900634795.4. Classification (NCBI taxonomy): domain Eukaryota; kingdom Metazoa; phylum Chordata; class Actinopteri; order Anabantiformes; family Osphronemidae; genus Betta; species Betta splendens. The sequence continues at coordinate 12,870,047 of NC_040888.2, forward strand.
TGATGGTGGGAACTGTCTCAACTTTGACTGAGAGTGGGGGACAAAAAAGCACCAGTTATTAAATGTTAATAATGCTAGTAGGGGAAATAAAGTGCCTCTGCCTCACCCTTGACTTCTGTGTGCTCTCCATTCTCCTGGGGCTCACTCTTGCTGATGACGGTGGCTGGCTGGGCGATGACTGTGGCTGTGCCGAGGGACCCTGCCGGGATCTGCTGCAGGACGTGGACAGTCTGGACAGCAGGCTGGGAGGTGCTGGTGCTCACTGGGGAGGCCATGGTATAGGTCACTGGTTTGATGGTTTGAGGTAACTGGCGCTGGACTGCTATGAGTACCGGCTGGTTGCTAAGAGGCGAGCCTGACACAGACAGAGGAAATGAATGTGTGAGAAAGAAGGAGAGCCTGTGTAACAGAGTTTGCATTCAAAAAGTAAAAACATTTAAAAAGGAGATTCAAGATTTTAATTAAATTATTGTCAAGGCTTTCCAATTAAATTGAGCCAGTACAATATAGTGGATGAAAGCTGTATATTAAAACACAGATTTGGCCAGAACCAAATTCAATATGGGCTGTAGCCAAAAGGTCCAACAAGAACACAACATTAAAGATCTTCTGTGGACGTCAGTGTTTTGCAGAGGTGGCACCAGTCAGGTCACAGAAATGCAAGTTCCCTGGAAAAATAACTGCTCTATTGAAACGTCCACATGTCTACAAGGTTGACTTTCATTTAAGGAACAGATGCTCAGACTGACTGAATCCACCTGCACACGTTCTGAAAGCTAAGCGAGGCTGTACCTGGTGTGTTTTGTGCAAAGCGTGCTTCCTGGATGACGGCCAGCTTAGGCTGCACCGTTGTGGTAGATGTCGGGGTGGGAGCTGAGGAAGTGTCCAACTCAAGGGGAACCGGGGAGCCCTCCCGTGATAGGCTGTCAGGGGTCTGGATGTCACTGGAGAGCACCCCAGAGTGATTGGGAGACGCTGGAGCACTCCTGTGGATGAAGAAATCAGGAAGGGTCAACAATAAGAAAGAGCAACTGGCTGCTGTATAATTCAAAAGGTGGAAAAGTGCAGTGAAGCCAGACCTGGAGGAGAGCGGTCCATGAGGGGTTCGGAAACAGGGGACGCCTCGGGGCCTTCGTTTCCTGAACGCCTGCTCGATGAGCTTGCCTTCCGAGGACGGGTCTATCCTCCAGAAGGAGCCTTTGCCAGGCTCCTCCTGTGACCGCGCCACTTTGATGAAGTAACGGTTCAGAGACAGGTTGTGACGGATGGAGTTCTGCAACAGAGGCCCAGTGGCGTTTGTTGAATATGAATTCGTTGACTTTAGCAGAGAGACTTGAGGCTGAACCAACCTGCCAGCCCTTGTCTGCGGTCCTGTAGTATGGGTAGTTCTTTGTGATGTGATTGTAGATGCCGTTTAGTGTGAGCTGCTTGTCCGGAGCCAGAGTTATAGCCTGGACTATCAGCTGTGCATAGGAGTACGGAGGTTTAGAGTCATCCTGTGGAGCAGACGACAACAAAGTCAATTAAAATGATCACAACGCACAGTTACTGTCCGTCACATGTCTAACAGAGGGAGGAAAGGCGTGTATAACAACCAGGACAGATATTTATAGGCAAGTTATGAGCAAATCCTCCTGGAGATTCTTTGATCTTTTAGCCGTGCACACTTGGCTTTTTTTAGTATCAGAATATAACAAATCACTCGAAAAGTCAGTGCTTTGATGTGCACAACAACAAAGTCCTGATGCCACAACAGCTCATTTTATAAGTGAAATACAGCCAGTGTGTATTTGAGTTACGGAGCCACCTTTAGTTTGCAGCACATCAGTAGATTCATGGTTCACAGGATAGAACTGGATATTGAGACCTATTTAGACATCTACAAGCACCTTGTGTTGGACTGTGGAGTGACTTGATTAAAAGGAGGCATAGTTCCTTACCATGCATTTACACAGCACACAACTCTGCCTTCTTCAAGGACAACTGAGGAAAGTGGGCATTTCTAAATTCCTATCCCCTATTTACAGAAACCATGACTCCTATTCGCATTAGACAGGAAGAAACTTTGAGGAAGTTTAACGAATAAAAGAAAGAACTGGCTTAAAAACATTATGAAAAGAGATCTGATTGTTGAGCCGCGATTAGAGAGTCACTACCTATAGGAAGTACAGTTGTTTTGAGAGTGTTCTCACCTTGGGACTGTCCCCTTCAGAGGCTTCTTTATCGTTCTCGGGCTGGGAGTTGTCGTTTATGAGCTGCAGCTCTGCAGAGCTGACCATCCGTCCGCCCATCCTGTAGCCTGAGGAGCCCGCACCTCGTGGGCTGGAGGGGCACGAGTTAGCAGCACTGCATGAAAACAACAGGAGCGTCAGCTGCCAAGAAACCGTACTGTACTGTAAAACAGCCATTGGTTGGTAACGATCTCAAGCCTACAGTGGTGGCCTAGCTCATCCGCAGTCTGTGCTGCAGTGGCACACCTCTGGCCAACATCTATGCTAATGGCGTTACACCCCAGACTGCCTGTGAACACTGCAGCGACTCCAGCCGCCATCACTGGCCTAAAACAACCATAACAGACACACCAGTCTAATTCAGTAAACAGACTGAACAGCTGGGGGACATGAAGCTTAATGCAAAGTATAACTTCCATATTTAATGTCTAGTTCAGATCTCCGGGGACTCCAGTGAGATGCTGACAAACACCCCCCTAAAAACCCAGAGACGTCCAGCAGCTGCTGCCACCATCATTATTTTATCTACTGGATGTAAACACAGTCCCGTCACAGCCATCAAGTGAGGGGTGTGAGGGTTGTAGCCACAGAACAGCCTCTCTGTCTGAGCCGTGCAGTGAATGAAGCTTGTCACTACACAGGGCACACACCAAGGTCAGCAGACAGCAGTGGACCTGGAGTTTTTAGTCAATGCTGAACTGAAAACTAAAAATAACAGCCAGCTGTCTGATGGAATTAGAATTTTACCTGCGTCTATAAAAACATACATGTAGCACCTTATTCTGAAACAATGAAACATGCAGCTTGTCCAGTGCTGTTACCTAATGGTGCCAGTGGGCGATGGCAGGGGGCTCATTAGGTGAGCGATGTTGTCTGGAATGTTGATGGTCAGGGGGGAGATCTGTGGCTGCACTGGTTTCACTGGGGACTCTGGAGCTTCGCGCTTTACTTTCTTCCCACTCGACAGGGCTGTGAACGTGATCTTGATGTTCGTGCTGGGGAACCTGAACGTGCACCTGCAGAGGAAGACGGAGGTGAAAAGGGCTGTAGCCAAACTAAAGAGCAGAGTGGATAAAAACACAATTATTGGTGATGACGCCACAGAGAGCTCAGTCGACAGCTGGGACAGACGGCTTTCTGAGGTTATTGGAGTTGCTGCATCTAAATAAATAGACAATGGAGTTGGTAAATATTCATCTCAACAGTGATGCAATGCGTTTTAAATACAATGCGTTTTAAATGCCAACACTTGCACAATTGCATGTGCTCACAGAATAAACTCTGACAACTTGGATTTAAGGAGTGTCCCACCGACCACACGTCTCCACATTATATCAGCTCAGCGCAGAAAACAGGTCGAGGACTCGTTCCATTTTCTTTTAAACCACCTCAGTGAAGCGAGGCTGCCCTTAAAACTGGAATGTGGCGTCTGTGTCTTTAAAAAAGGTGCATCTACCACTAATGCACAACAGGAACACATGGAAACCTGTGGGCAGACGGTGAGAGAGTGGTTTGAATACGGACTAACAGCAGCAGAACACAGAATCTGGAGTACGTGGCGACAGCTCAAACACAAGCGCCACTGTATTTACACAAGGCTCTGTTTTCTTTACTCCCCTGACGGGAAACAAGCAGCTCCAACGCATGGAAACCTGCTCAAGTCACTGGCTGAACCTTTTGCTGGGTCCCAACAGAGCCTGTTTCTGCTGGGAGAACTGGATCCTCGTCACCTACATCTCAAATTAGCTCTGGTGCTTGAGGAGGAAGCGCTTCCTGCGCACAGACTGGTGAGGGGAGGCACCTTCATTATGCATGTGCCCTCGGAGCAGCCTTTCAGGAAGAACAGACACTCCTCTCTGCAGCCATCAGTCATACTAATTAAAGCTAAATACATCTTTTTGATTTTTCCATTTCATTGTCAGCAAGTTTCACTCCACATGTTCACATGTCACATTTTCTTCTAAGCCCAGAATTCTAGGAAGCAGCCAATTTTTGACTTGAACCAAAATGTGAAACTGAATGTTTTCCTGTGTCCTAATTCACTGTAATAGCAAAGCGAGTGTCTCTGGGTTTGGAACTATTGGCCAAACTTTTTCATCCCGCACTGTTGGCACAGATCAGACGCTGTTGGCGGCCTTTCAGCTAATTGAGCATGCTGAACCGGCAGCGGGCCCCGCCGGTGAGAGACGAGACGAGCAGAGAGGCCTCAAGAAGCGCAGAGACTGAAGCGTCTTCCCATTGTTCGCTCCCACTGCACCGGAATATTCCAGAAGCAGCGGACGAGACGACGCGTCCCTGTGGCAGCGCCGGAGTGAGATGGTGGCGTAAATAAGGGCGAGCGGACACATTTACAGCCGCTGGCTGGTGGCTGCAGCCGCTACCGGGCGTTTAGATGCCATATTCTGCCCATATGACACAACCACCTGCCGCCTCGCTGCTTACTCAGTAATGATGGTTTGAATTGCCTCGGCCCCAACACCAGAACTCTATTATATTAATTTTTCAGGCCTTCAGAATCAAAGTAGCATCTGCGCTTGCCAGGCATTCTGGTTTATTCTAACGAAACTCCGAAAGCACTGCACCTAATTCACAGATGAAAGGCTTTTCTCTGTTCTCCTCGCTCATATATTCACACAAACCCGTTTATCAGCCTCATTTCTCACCACACACACCCAGTTGCTAAGCTGCTACAGTTTGAGGATCCCGACTAACAGAGCTCATTCCAGTGAGAACTTTGGCTTCTCCCCTACCCACACTGTGAAGAAGAATGTAAACAAAAGGAGACAGTGAGACAGGAAGAGCACCAAGAATTTGTGGGTGTGGGAGAGGGAGTGAGGACGGGCAGTGGAAGGCAGATCGTTTTTGTATGGCCTGTTTACATCACCAGAGAGGAATCCCTGGAATACGACCAGATACGACCATCTTGTCCCCGGGGCCAGAGATCTGCAAGTTCTCTCATGCCGTCAATCTGCACCCGCTTAATCACCGACAGGGAGGTGTTTGAATGTTTTCTGGAACTCAATGACTGCAGCCATGCTATGCTAGGTAAGCGTTTAGTCATAGACATGAATGGAGTACACGCACAGCCTTTGATTAAAAGCACTTAATCGGCAAGCGGCCTCGATCAATCCCAGAACCTGAAAGCTTTACTGCTGCTTCTTGGAGTTAGTACATGTATGACTTTGCCAAACAACACTGAGGAAATCGTCCCGAGCAATTTAGCGCACGTGACTCGAGGAAAATATGCGAGCGCGGAGGGGAAAAAATTAAAATTGCATCAAGTCAAAACAGGCTCCTGTTTTGTGCAGAACAAAAACATGTTTCTCTTGTATGTTGCACAACAGCCGAGAGCAGAGGGGGAAGTTCTGCCAGTGCTTGAACCTTTTAGGTTTGTCTACAGTTCAGGTCACTTCAGTAAACAACCTGCAAACCCAACACAAATCTGCTCAGTCAGCAAGCGGTTTGGTTCATCCACAACCAGGGTCCTTTTCGGTTCGGAGTTTCATTTCTACGTATGACCTTTCTTGCTTTATAGCACTAATAGTGAAACCCAGATATGTGGTTTCCATGTGTGTTTGATAAATGGCCTCAAACATTAAAATCATTAGCAGATGTGTTGTATTTTGGACAACATACTTATAACAGAACACATTCAAAATGTCAGTCAGAGAAAACACAAGACAAATCACTGTCCAGTCCCACCTTTAGAAAACGTGCCGTCACAGTTAACTGATAAACAAACGTGTTGACTGGTTCCTCTTGAAGAAATCATACCACGTTATTAATCAAACTGGGCCGACTTCCAATCCAAGCAGCACGTATCTACTGGAACATAAACACCCAGTGTGCCAACCCATTCATGCAATGACGTGTAGATCAGGGCCAGAGATCACGCGTCCCCTCTCCCAGAGATGAACTATGACACGTTTCAGGCTGCAACCTGCTCAGCTCAAGTTGGGACTAAACTCCAAAATCTAAAATGTGACACATCAGACTGGTTAATGTTAAGGTTTGGAATGGCTGAAGGGCTGCGGCGGACCGACCGAAGGCCAAAGGTCCGGCCGAGCGAGCGAGCAGGGCGGGGGCTGGTTTGTTTACGTTCAGGGGTCGAGGGGAGCTTCATTCAAACCACAGCTCACCGCCCGTAAACATGTTTGTATGCCCACAAACACGCGTGTTTACGCCATCACGGGCTCCACGCTACCGACTTTAGGGGCGTCCACGTGATAGAAAACACCGCCACTAGTCAATGTCAACAACGGCGTCCGCGTTGCCGAGAGCGACCTCGATAAACCGCGGCCGACCGACTCCAACAAAGACACGGAGGAATGCGGCCGAGGGCGACGTGAACCGCGGAGAGGGGGGGGGGGGTCGAGAAACGAAGCCGGGCGGCTAATTAACACGGTTGCTAACAGAAAAGTCAACAAAGAAAAAGAGGCTTAGCGAACAGGATGCGGAGATGTTGCTAACATGCTAAACACGTGGTGCTCTCGACCCTGCTAGCCACTATAAAGCAGATGTTGTTCGCGGTTACCGTGGGCCGATTGAACACCAGTACAAGCGGGCACATGTTGAGCAAAAGGGGGGGCAACTTACATCCGTGGTAGCTGCAGAGGAGGGGCGCCCCGCCTGAGGAACACGCCGTCTACAAACACCCCGTTTTTACCCAGGCACCTCAGGTAGAAATCTCCGCTGCCGGTGCAGTCGTCGCTGGCGGTGAATATCTCCAGATGCCGCCGCGAGATGAAGCTCGAGTGGCCCATGCTCACGTCCACGGAGCCCTGGGACGAGTTCCGGCCGATGGTCACCGAGCGCTTTTTCATCATGTATTCGAACTCACGGCCCTCGAGCCGGGCAACCGGCCCAGACGATGCGCTCACCACTGCCATGTTTGGGTTCGTGTAGACGCCGAATGCGGGGACAAATAAAACGCCGGTGTAATGACGCCCGACTGTGGTGGCTCAGAGGCGTGTAAATAGAACAAATCTACGAAAGGGGCATCAAATTCAAAACAGGATTTTAGAGGGGAACATGCGAGGCCAGGGACAGCGGCTCCGACCCACCGCTGAGAGAAAGGGTAGCAGAAAGATCCAACCAAACACGCAAGAGGCGGATATGACTTTACTGACAGCGCGCTGCGCCAATGACAATCAAGGAAGCGGAAGCAGCTCCGCCCCTGCGACCAATCGCACTCGAGAACTAATCCAAAGACTCGTCAAGGTCGGTTGGTGTGTAGCGCGTACGCGCATATGCTGATGGGTAGGAAGTAAAAAAGGGGGCAGCGTGTGTACCCGACAGGAAAGAAACGGGTCAACGGGCTGTTACACGTGCTGCCGGCCGCGTTAATCACTACAACGAATCCTGGTCGATAATCTATGATCGGGCGTCGGACACAGATCGGTGCCACCTATGTTTCGTGCATCCAAATCACACATCAACCACGTGTTTTGATGCGGCGTGTAACATTCGGACCCGCTGAAGCTCCACGTCGCAGCAGTGCATTGTGGTCCTCCCCTCCACTATATAATCCATGCCTGGCTTTGCGTGGCGCCCTCTTTGCAGCGCCCTGTCCTGTCACTCTGTAACGACTAGTCATACGGTCCTTTGAACTACCTTGTTAACGCTCTATGATCACTATAAACAAATGCTGTTGCCTACACGGACAGACACGCCTGCATTTGGTCAGGCCGCCGGTTTGCAACCCTGCGCTGCTCTGTTAGCATGACTTGCTATCATCAGGGTGAGTGACCCTGCCATCTGTAGGACACTTGTTTGTAAACACCGAGGAACTAACTGTTGGGGAAGTCACTCAGGTGCGTGAGCACGTGGGCGCACGCACCCACTCAAGGGTACTTTAGATGAAACCACCCCTGTCAAAGAGTTGGGTGACAGTAAGACATCTAGTGTAATGCTTACACTTGAATGCAATGAAGAGGTCAAACTAAGGTCAACTAACATAAAATCAAAATGAAGTAAATCTTTATGAAGACTTATTATGATGATGGAGGAATAATTAGAAAATGTTCATGAAGTGCACGCGTATTTATTTTTTGGGGGAATTTTGTTCCAGATAAATAAAAAGTAATTTTTCAAACATGTTATTATAAAATTAGTACAAGGAGCCCATATCCTTAATTCCTGCTACTTGTATAAGAATATTCTATTTGCTGTTCTTGACGACTTAAAAATTCTGATCCTTAATATAAGTAATATTGTATTGCAAAGGTCAAACAAACACATTTTCTTAAATTTGCATAAACTAAGCAAATAAAGATTATGGAAACAATATGAAAATGTTTGTAATAAAGTTTTATATTGCTTCGAATTGCTTAAAAACTGCTCATGTTATTGATCAATATCTGTTTATATTTTATGTTGAATTTACTGGTATACCCACATATCTCTCTCACACACACACACACACACACACACACACACACACACACACACACACACACACACACACACACACACACACACACACACACTAATAGTGATTTGTCAACAGCAATTGTACTTTCCCCAAAGAAGAAAAACACTGCATTAAAACAAACATAATTTGAAATTGACGAAGAAAAATGCCTGTGTGAGAAAATAAAGGATGAAACGGTAGTGTTGAAACGCCCTGCACCCAAATTAAGCCCTAACCTCCTCTCTCCCAGCCACTGGAGGGAGACATGCACCTTCCTAATCCTCCACGGATGACATCATGAACCCACCAGCCATTTTAAGCTTTTAGAATGAGGTAGCGTTCACCAAAGGAGCAGGATGTGCACAGTGTGATCGCTTCATCACCTGCCTGCAGACAAACTAAGCAGGGATTTGTCTTCTAACCCGTGGAGTGCAGATAATATCAACATGAGCCTCGTGATGGGCCTGAATTTTATTGAACAGTCACACACATAAGACTGATTGCTTTAAAGAAACAGTTTGACAGAATGTCTGATGTTGTATATTTTGCCTAATAGTATCAATCCAAATGATTTAATAGAGACATTTAAGAATCCTCATCTTCATCTGGAGTAATTGACTTTTCACTTGGAGAAGATCTTATTGTAACTAGAAAGATTAATTTTTTAGCAATGCGTCTTAATGTTGTAATTTGTGTATAAGTACATCTTATCTTATTACAGCAGAGGAGTAACCACCACAGTAGCGCTAATAGCCATTAACTATTAGTCAAAGCTCTCAAAAACCACAAATAACTTGGAACCTAATATAAGCTCTGCGTTACAAGCAGAGGAGATTTCACGAAATGCTGCTATTTGATCTGACCAGCGTGGATATTTCAGCCTTGTGTTCTTGCTGCTCTCATAGTAGACGCTCCTGTAATCTGCATCTCTCATGGGAAGCGCTATTATGCATTGATGAATGCAGTCGTGATTAAGATTATAATGACATCAAGCCATCAAGACAACTTGGGGGATTTCAGCATCGGAGAAGGCGGTGTCCTGTAGAGGAGGAGAGTGAAGGAGGAGGAGGAGGAGGAGGGTGGGGGTCTGAGCAGCAGGGAATCCATCTCTTTGCTGAGAGAGAGCCCCATTACGCCTCTCCTCTATTTCCTCTCTCAGGAGCAGGAACCAAATGGACACATTAATAACACTCTCCTTGTCTGAGGGAGATAATGGTGCCTTGAGTGCTGATTAAGGCTGGGAAGAATTGGAGGAGGAGCATCAGGTTCATTGTTCTTACTTGCTGTTGTTGTGAGCAAAGTGGAGCCCACATCCAGTGTGTTTTTAAGGGATCGCTGCTAATTGGCCGAACCCTCTTGCTCAGATAATTATACTTTGAAGCTGGAGTGCGCTGGCTCTGCGCACACTCAGCAGTTCATTGTCTTTGTCGGCGTCCGCATTGGGTGGATCTCCTTGGAATAACCCTGTGAACAAACCCCACGCGGCCTGTTTGGCTAGTTTGTCAGGACGAGCAGCCTCACAAGGAAAACAAGTGACATTTGAACGTGGTTTTAGTTTCCAGTTTTCGAACACGTCTCCATTCTACGTGAACATACGAGGACACACTGGGAAATAGAGCTTAAAATGTACATATGTGACAACTGTTTCATAAATAAGATGTGCAGCATCACCATCGTGACATTTCTCCTCCCTGTTAAAGTGCTCAGGAAAACATTTCCACTCCAACAAAGTTCAGGAATCATTCTGTCCATAAACAACATCACAAGTTGCTTTTTTTACAACAAAATAGGCAGACGTTCTCCAGGTCGTGTCTGGATTTGGATTCATCGCACATCCTTCAGTGAGGGGGTCACAGACTCTTCATCAGTGAAGCTACTGCCTCAGTCTGTCCAGGCTGGTCCCTCCTACGGCGACGGCTCTGCGGAGGTTCAGCACCTCGGCTGCGCTCTCATCCTTCAGTCCGTCCTCTCTTCCAGGTGCACTCATAGAATGTCATGTTTGGGCAGGTTGAGCTCCTCCTCAGACACCGTCAGGTTCCCCATGTACCAGAATATCCAGAAGACCAGGCTGAGGAAGATCAGCAGAGGCCCAGACAGCACGAAAAAGTCCCAGAAACTCAAAGGCGCGAAGATGCCCACGAAGAAGAGGACGAGGCCGACGACGTCCAGAATCACAGCCAGCGACACGAAGACGCTGGTGTACCTGCCTTCCTCCATGGCCCGGCGGCTGTCGTCCCAAGGTCTGACGGGCGTCACAGCTGATCTCACCAGAAAAGTGACATCCTGACTCTGACATCCTTCTTTTTCACTCACATCACGCCTCACATTTCGTTCATAGCACAACACGTAGTGGCAATACAGGTATGTGACAACGTCAACAGGTTCCGCTGCTTATTCACACCAGCTGAAACCTTCAGTCCACCTTCATTCCTCCACAGGGCCGACGGGTTTTCCGCCTTCGCTTGAATGTGACCCGGGGGACAGATTTATGTACATACATTTCCTAATCAGCAGCCTGTGACTCTGCGTTCATCCAGTGATGAGCTTTTGATCATTCAGTGGGGGACCCCTGATCTTTTTGATTAGCTAATGAAATCAACATGATTCAGACGCTGCGTCAGTGTGCTGCATCATTCATCAGACTGTAACAATGCTCCTCTTCACTCCGCTCCCACAGAGATTTAGCCCAGGAAACATATTTACCCTTTCTGTTTAGCTTGGGAGACGCTCTGCAGGGTGGGTACACCGCATCTAAGTGTTTGCTAAATATTTAATAATGTCCAGGCCATGCATCACTGCAGTATCGCTGCCTGTGGTGAAGTGGCTGTGACAAAGAGGAAATGCACGCCATGGAAACATTTGTGTGAGCACCTTGTTTGACCAGTCAAGCTGCCACTGTTTGTCTCGGCCGTGTGGCTTTCGTGTACTGACGGCAGGTGTTGGCTGCAGAGCGGGATTAGGCTTTAATTACTGTGACGCTGCCGTGAGTGCGACTCGAGAACGGTACCGAGCCCAGCGTGTGCTACTGTACGTCCAGCTACTATTACAGTTACAATTTATCATGACAGGAGTCGATACAAGCTGTTATTTAGTGTCCCAGGTCACATGTGACCCAGTGTTCAGAATGTTTCAGCTCTGTTTGACCAGCACGACGCCGCATGAAAACCAGTTTGACCAGTCACAGCAAATAAAAGAGCACATGACTTATTTACTGCTGGCAGCTACAATGTGTGAACAGGAAGTAAAAAGCAGAGCGCTGGTTGCTGCCGGTTGACAGTGTTTAGATTTCTGTATTTGCAGTTGTTGTGTATTATTATATTATGGTTGATTATCTGATATGATATAAGGAGGAAAATGTGTGCTGGTGCTGTATGATCCACACCTACCTCTGTGTATGAGGTACAATAAAAGAATAAAACAGTAAATCCAACTTTAAGAACTCTTTAACATGGGACTTTTCTAAAATTAGCCTCATTGTGAGGTTATAATTCAGGTGTTAAGCAGCTATTGGTTTACACATTTAAGCACATACTATGCTTTTAAATGTCAATGCAACATTGACTAAACACATAAACAATAAATTATCACGAAGTACCTGCCACAGATTAAACACGGAGCCTTAGATTCCGAGGCCTGGGGGAATTCAACCCGGCAGCATTTGTCACGCGGAGACGTAAAACTAACAAAAGGCTCACATTAACAGTTCAGTGAGAAGCACAGAGCCCAGTGACGCCGGGACAACTCCCCGAGGCGCTCCATGGAATAACTGGGCAATTTAGGAGCAAGACGTGAATCTCCTTAAAACAGCATCTCCACTTAAAATCAAATAAATATTCCCTTCATTGTCCTTTGGAGACATTCACCTCCACATAAACCACTTGAATATGTTGGTGCGATGTGAGCTTTAACCCACACAACAGCATCTTCATTACAAAAAGCAGGGGGGATTTCCAACAAGCTTGCAGAAATATTTGGAAAATCGTGGACATTAAAATAAAGTGCTACCGAAAACTGAACTTATTATGAAATGGAGTGTGAAGCGTTCAGGCAGTGTTTACACACTCAGAGTCACTTTCTGTTCATTAGAGCGTCTTTGCATATGAGTACTATTTGAATTCCTCCCATAATAGAGCCATCAGTGTCTCTCACATCGCGTGGCCTGGCTCCTCTTCCGTCTGCACCTTCTTCTCCACAGCTGGAGAGTCCGGGGAGTCCTCGTAGCCCTCGTTCTGGTAGGCCGTGGACCTGCCCCACGTCACCCTGCTGGCCTTGCGTGGAGCTGGGCTGATCTGGCTGTCGGTCCCATCCTCCGCGGGTTTGAGTCGCTCCTCGGCGTTCAGCTTCCGGCTCAGCCTCTCCGTCAACTTCCTCGCCAGCTTCACGACCACGCTGTCGCTCCTCCTCGGCCCGTAGTCGTCGGACGCCGGGACGTTCCACACGTACCACATGACCCAGAAGCCGAGGCTGATGAAGATGACCAGGGAGCCGGTGTAGATCAAGAAGTCGCCGTAGAACCGATCGCCGACGCGCACGTTGGCGAAAATCCCCACGAAGAGCAGGACCAAACCGGCGACGTCGAAGACGACGGCGAGCAGAAACACGGGCACGCAGCCGCCGATGCACGCGGGGAGAGCCATCTTCAGCATCCCAGCCAGTGTAACGGCGGGAGGACTCATCCCTCACCTGAGCAGAGGCAGCGCACCTGTGCGGCGACGCCCCGCCCCAAAGAGAAGACGCACAGCCGCACGCACGCGCGCAGACGTCTCCGACGGGCGCTTTGTTTGCGCTCTGCGCCTTGTTGTGCGCCAGAGTCCTCCTCAGCCCGCAGCACCTCATAGTCTGGTTGCCATCATGCAAATTTGAATTTGGAAGTCAAAGTGATGTTCACATGCTGCGCACGGAGCCAGCGCCCAGCGTCATCCTCCAGCAGGTTGTGTTACACGCAGGTATTACGTTTCCGCGCAAGCCTGTGATTACTGCTCAGTAACCTCAGCCTTCACACCTTGTTTTCTCACACTGAGTCATCTTCAGCAGCCGTGTTTCTGTGATTCCTCTCCTCCTAATTCATTTTTGGGCCATTAAATATCAGCGCCAGTTTCCCCAAACCCTAAAATGATGCATTCAGGTGTGCTGTGGCTTTTTAAATCCCAAAGATATTTTAGCAAAACTGTTAACAAATGAAGTGACGGTTCTGACACCTTGTGCAGAGTTTCTCAGGTGGAGTGATCAGACTTTATTAGATACACCTCTAAAATCCCAAACACAAACGCTGTCATTTCTGTCTTTATAAATTAAGAGATTACATTTCAAATGTATCAAGTGGCCAAAACATTAAAACCATCTAATAATTTAATGCCCAGTCCAATAGGGAACTCAGTGGATTTAAATGATCATCTTGAATTTCTTTGCTCACAAAATTATGCATTAGGGTTCTTACTTGATGCGATTATGAAAGGATGTGAGTCCACAGAAGTTCAAATCAAGAAAAGCAACAACCTCATAAAAGTTATGAAACTAGGATTAAAGCTCTTCCTCTCAAGCGTAGCAGGAGAGTCAGGATTTAAACCAATGCTTTTCCACAGGTTAGGACTAAGAAATATCACATCCAATATGAATTCCACATCTAAAAGTGTTCAGTAAACATTTAAATCTTATGAAAATCCACTTCCGCTCGCACTAGTCAAATTCTTTCCATTTACATTTGAGGGCAAAATCGCTCCCATTCAAAGTTGTTCTCCTCCCAGTGACTCCACACTACAACTGGACACAGTAAACTGGGAAGTGGCATTTCTCAGCTCTCACAAGCTTTAAATATTCATGCACGGCACCGCGCAGCCTCAGGAAGTCCCCCGTGTCCACTCTTGGCTCTTAAACATTCATAAAAGACAATTTGATTTTCTGGGTCCTCTTTGCTTAATCGCGTGTGAATGTGGGACCAACTGCGTGTTGTGCAGCTCCCAGTCCGTGCGCTCTCTTCGTTTGTGACCGCCATGATTATCAATGCAAACATCGTCATGCACACTTCGGACTGACTTAAGGTGCTTAGTGTTGTCAGTCCTGGTAAATCAGACATGAACAGAAATGTCACCAAGTTCAGTTTTGTAACGACCAGTTCAATCCAGTGTTCCGCTCGGAACCACATCCAGGCATCACAGGTTGAACACCGGAGGCCTGTAGTAACTGGGGGGCTTCTTGGTGTTCGCCCACTTCCTGTTCTCCTTTGTGATCGGGATCAGAACCACACCCACTACGAACACCATCAGTCCGATGGACAGCAGAGCCGGTCCCAGGATGTTGGTGACCTTTCTGCAGTGGCCCGCGAAGTACAGGCCGCTTATGATGATGCCGCACGCCAGGAAGCTGCCGCCCGTGGACATGAAGTGGACCGGGAACCAGAAGACGTCGCATTTCTTGCCGGAGGTCTTGGCGGTCCAGAGGGACTCGCTGCGGGAGAGGCTGAACACGGTGCTCTCCGTGCGGCTCGGGGGCGTCAGCTGGTCCTTGGACTCGGAGAGGGTGCACTGGCCCAGGGGGATGTTTTCTGGGTGGCCCGGCATGACCTGGACGACACTGTGGATGAAGAAGCAGGACTGCATCTAACAGGAGCCGCTTACTTCCCACCCGTCCCTACAGTAATGCAATCAGGAAGCTGAGATAATAACAATAATAAATGTTATAACAATACATTCATTCTTAAAGTTGTGCCTTTGACCCAAAGAATAACACATTTGCCATCTAGCATCGTCAGAGACACATATGCTGTCGCTGTTTGCTCATTTCACCACAGAAAAGCAGCTCGAACTGGCAAACAGGAAGAAAACGGGCGGACAAACACGTACCTTCACCGCCTGGATCAAGTTTCTGTTTGTGTCTTTGAAGACTCGCCGACCAGTTTAAAGCTCCTAACTGTCAGAAGGCATCCGGAAACCCGAGGTCGGAGCTGAGATTTCGGCCCACGGTCTGACCAGCGAGACCAGTAACGCGCTGCTGCTCCAGATTCCCACTGAGCCTGCATCTGCCCACCCTCCCGAGCTGTATCTCCACCTCCTTAAAGAGGATCCTGTGACCGTCATCCCCTTAACCATCATCTCCCATCACAGCCAGTCGGCGGTGGTGTTGCATCCAGGACGAGGAGGATGCCTTCCAGCCCCCGGGGGACGCCCCGAGACCCCAGACCACCCAGTCCCAGTCTCCATCGGGTTGCAAAGCGGTTTCAAATAAACTTTCAAAAAAAAAAAAAAAGCTCGGGTGTCGCTTTGTGTTTAAAATTGTCTAAAATTCCCCAGCTGCTGGACAATAGGAGGAAAATATGTGCCTCAATCACACAGAAAGAGGAGCAGGGCAGGGCAGCGAGTAGGAAATGGCTTTGTGTAGCTGGATTGATGTAGTGAGTAATCACCCATGCAGAGACTTTCCAATACGGCCTGATATGTTGGCACCGTATTGATCCTAAAGTGCCCTGGAGCAATTATGTGCAAGTTGTAGTTTTGTCTGCTGAACACGGGGTCGATGGACAGAATCGTATGGAATTTTTGATGGAAATTTGGATTCGTTCAGCGTCTTGTTTTCCGCCCTGCTCCAGATGTGCAGACCGTGAGGATGCTGCTGCTGCAACGTGACACCCTGCTGCCGCCGAGCAGCCCCGCTGGTGTGTCTTTGCTGTGTGAGCTGGTTCAGAACAGCGTCCCAGACCTCGGGGAGCTCCTCAGATGCCACGATGCTCCCTCAGCCTCGCCAAACGCCCAGCCTCCAGCTCGTGACATGACTCCTGTCGCCAGTGTACCACCCTGTGGTGCAGCGCGCATACGGTGAAACGCGCCGGCACGTTGCAATGAGCCGCACAATCCGGCAGAGGGCAGTATGGGTCCGCGCAACCGCTTGTGTGAGCAAACGCCTGGATCCAGTTTTGCTGTATCATTAAGTTTTTGTGTAATATTTTAAACCGGGATTAGTTAATTAATCCGTGATTTTGGTAATTTGGTAATTACCTCACCTCCAGTTCATACCGATGCTCCTTACGGATCAGAGTCTTTCATTTGCAGCTGCATGTGAGAAATTAATTATCCATTCCGTGTAATATGCTGCCATATCTTGTGATTATGACGCCTAATTTTCTTTAATGGTCCGTTTAAGTGTGCTGCTTTCCCTTCACTCCATCATAGTCGTCTGTGGGCACTTTGCGCTGCAGAGGAAACCCATTAAAGGATGAGGTGGAGCTGCAGATCTCCACTGTGTTTGATCCAAGTTACACAAAGTTGGTCCAAATGGTGGAAACCAGTAAATAGAGATAAAGTCCGCTAAGCAATTCAGGAGCACACATGAGGTACTTGCTCCATGATTGATGTGACTGATATGAAATGACAATTAACAATAAATGAAGAAGTTAATGGACAAATGTCAACAGTTAAAGCAATCAACCTCTTTCAGTCATGTTCAGTTGAATTCCTGTTTGCAGTATTTATAATAACTTAATTAATTAATTATATTTATTTATTTAATTATTAATAGTTTTAATGATGTGCTCTGTGAGACAAAATAACGAAATTGAATTTAATTTCTGTGGTTAT
Organism: Betta splendens; assembly: GCF_900634795.4. Lineage (NCBI taxonomy): Eukaryota > Metazoa > Chordata > Actinopteri > Anabantiformes > Osphronemidae > Betta > Betta splendens. Next base: position 12,887,257 of record NC_040888.2, read on the forward strand.
TAAACAGTCTGACTCACCTCATTTAGTTGGTTGACGTCATTGACCATATAGTCACTTACCAGAATCACACTGAAAACAACATATAAAGCCAATTAAAGTCTAATGTAGCAGTTTAATATACATGTAATTATATCGCTGCTGGATGACAACTTGGTGTTAAAAGTTCAAAGTTGCGCCAGTAAATTGGTGAAGCGACCTGAAGCTATCGCTCTAATCCTGTCTGATAGTAAAACCATAGCGGCCTGCCAGGGATTAGAGCTAATAAGGCCGGTCCTGAGCCGGCACGCTGGGCTCCTAAAACTGCATTCAAATGAACTGTGGACTTTGAGGTGCAGCGCACCCACACTGCGGTTAAAGCCACCAGAACTAAGATGCTCTAACAAGTCGGACTCTTGCAGTTTTTCTGAGGCCGTGGATTAAGCAGGAATACTTTTTGGCCAAATGAAGCCTTGCACAGAGCCTCGTTAACTCCTGAGCAAATATCAATGAAAGACGCGCAGCAGCTCATCTGCAGGATTTCACCCAAATCGCATTTCAGGTAATACGCCGCTGATTCATTGGCACGTGAGGCCTCTTCCTGTACAGGTGACGTCGGAATGCTGATGAATCTGCTTTGCATGTTTACAGCTTTTTGTCTGGAGGGAAAGGCAAACAGGTGAGGCCACACCTTTTATTTGACCTCAGGTAGTGCAGGTCTGTCGGTCGTTCTCTCAACTGCCCTCAAAACCCACATTTACCCATTTCATACATTTCTGCTTTGCGCCTTCATCTCCCAAACCACCTGTAGATTCTGCAAAAAAGGTTCTAGTGTCAAACGCCTTCTTTCTAATCAGCCTTTCGCTTTTATATCGTCAGCCTGAACCATGTTTGGGTTTTATTTGATTTTCTGTTTTTGATGAGAACGTTATTGTTTCTTAACATTTGTTTCCCCAGACCTCCTATTAAATATTAACACACTGCCTAACTGGTAATAAACACAGTCCTTACCATTAAATAGTGCACGAGGGAGGTTATACATGAGGCTGAATAAGCCTGGGCATCATCATTTATGTTCTTTGGCTAATAGATTTAAATGAACACTGGCTGCTGTTAATGTGGCCAGAAGATGTGGATGCAGTGATAAATCCTCCACAATTTTATGATATACATGAATAAAAGACAGACGAGATGCACACCGGTCACGTTGGGCTCATCAACGAGCGCTTCCTCCACACGTCCTCCAAGTACAGACGCTGCTCTTCACCTTGTGTATTTAGTCCTTTTGCTGATATGTGTAAGTACATGGTCATCTCTCGACATGTTTGCAGCAGTTAGTGGAAAAATATCCACGGTCCGCTGTTGCCGACGGCCCCCGGTGGTCCTTGAGCTCTCATGACGTCAATGACACTGTAGCTCGCACGCTGTGGCATGTCAAAGACGGGGAAAGGCGGGCAGAGCTAATAGATGCTGTGGGAAAGGGGGAAGATGTGGACTGTGTAAACAGATCAATAGCGGAGCCACATCTCATTTCTGACAGATTTGTTTTCCCAGCCTGGTAATTGGGCGAAGAACAAAGCGTGCCACGCTCCTGTTGATCTGCCTCCCGTGGGCTCTCCAGCCTCAATTCCAGTTGTTTTTTTTAAAGGTGGGGATGTGGGGATGGGCTGGCAGCTGGACACTGACCAGCAGACAGGTGGGTCGGGTCGGACGCTTGCGGTGCTGCTAATTGATGGAGAAACCACTCCAGATAGAAAAAACATGCACAGGCGACAACAACCATAACACGGATCATGAAAAGGAATTTCGGATTAATATATGACAAAAGAGGACGAAGAGCACGTTTCATGTAGTCTTTTCCCCAGTTAAACGTGGGGTTCGTGACCTGGAGGAAGCGTCGGCTCGCTGTCGCTGCCAGAAATGTGGGAATGCGGTGCTTTAGGTGAGAAGTCAGGCAGAATTAATAGGACACTTCCTTTGGTGACAGAGCCCGTCTCTGCATATCACCACAAGTCTCAGCGGGTGAACCGCGCTGGCCAGAAGAACGCACACAAAGGGCGATTTTCACACTTGAAATGAATAATTTGATGATTTTTCTAAAATGTTATCTAACAATGAGTCTGTGGTGAGTCATGCGTTTGCTCCGCTCCGAATCGGGAGAAGGCTCTGAAGCGAGGACGGAAACAGTGCAGAGAAAGGCTCAGGCAGGAGACGATAGTGAAGGGAAACCACACACCTGTTTGCGTTTGTGTGTTTGACGTTGGTCAGATTGATTCTTACATATTCACTACCAGCCTCTACATTTCAGTTTAGACTTTCATACGCAGCTTTCATCAAAAGCCACCGATTTATGTAGGAAATACATAATAGAGCATGTATGATGTGTTGTGTTGATGCAAACAATCTTGAGAGACTGGACAGAAAACTGAACAACAGAACACGTTCATCATGCACTTTCATTATATTGCGAGTTGGGGAAGAGATATCGTCGCACAAAGCTCGCGGAGGAACGAGGACCCCCCGGAACGAGCTGTGAAAGGCACATCCTGACTGCGACTCCTGAAGAGGTGACCTCCGAGGGCCAAGTGCGGCGCCGCCGAGGGGGGGGGCTTCAGCCGCGGCAGACGGTGAACCTGGGCCGCGAGTATCAAATTTTCAAGATGTCACCCGAGATCACGTCAAGCTCCTGAGTGTGAAGGTCTCTCCTCTTTGCCAGCAAAGGCCCCGAGTTTGTAGAAGGAAGCGACGCGGGCACGGCGGTGATGTAAAGCGGTTCCTGGCAGGTGATAATTGTCGCTCATCACACACAATCAAGCATTTCAGCGTGAGCAAACAATAGAGACTCCGAGGTGACTGGGCAATCTTTCCAAAAACTTCCAGCCAGCCTCCTTCAGTTTTCTATGACCCTCTTAGAAGCAATAAAAATCTAATATTGTCAGCCCTGAAACCGAGTGGAAGGCGTTTGGTCGAGGTTACAAAGCAAGTAAAGCAATATACAGCGAGTTATGGCCCTGCTTCACAAGAAAGTCTCTGACATCTAATTTCAGATATCAAGAGGGTTTGTCTTCTTGAACCCTGGGAAATAAGAGCAATCTAGACGGGTCAAAGGCGTAAAGGCTGCGCAGGGGGCGCATTATACGAAGCCACGGCGTTTCCACCATGTGACACTATAAACGACGAGGTATCTACGACCACCGGGCCGTAAAAGCTGCAACACAGTGATCAAAGGTCAAGGCTTGGACGCGTCCAACCTTTGATGGATAACTTCACTAGCAGATGGGCTGTTATAGTTGTTTCTGGAGTTTCCTTTGAAATGCTAATTCCCCGCAGAGCGCTGAGGGCTAATCGATAGCATCGACCCGCGCGCCCATCTGAGCCCTGCGCTCATATAGGTAAGTATTTCACATCCGCTTTTTCTTTCAAAGACGTCCGGGCTCTGCGCGCGTCCCGAGCAGCCTCGTCGCCGCGCCTGGCGCGCGCTTTGATGGCAGAGGCTGAGGAGATGTTCGGGCCTAATCAAGATGAATGGGAGCCGGGAAAGTCGATGAGGCGGGTCCGGCCGAGTTACCTGGAGACGCTCCCGGTGGACTTGTAGACGTGGCTCAGAGGAAACAGTCTTGCAACGTGGGGCAATTAGCGAGTTTCCTTCTACTGACTTGGATTCCGCTACTTCGAGTCGGTGCAACGCTGCGGCGCTGCTTGTCTCGTTCACGACCCTGAGGTTTCCCATATGAACGGCCACATCACCTAGAATTACACTGTTCGCTTGGGTTTTGTTGACAGGTGTCCATGCTGCGACCTACTGAAACCTATAATCTGTGCTATAATCACCTTAACTGTCCAACTCATTTTAATCAGACATTAGAACCGCATGTTAAGAAGCCGCACTAAATGTAGCGACAATCATCCTCAATGTGAAACCATTATTTAAACTCCCCATTTAACAGCCGGCTGCAGCCTCCCGTGTCGGCGTGAGGGGGTTCATTAACCTGCTGCTCCTGTTGAAGGGCAGCTGAGGGCAAGGGGTCGGTGGATGCCTGCGTCTTTTACGGGGCAGGGTTGTGTTTGGTAAAATTCCACATTTGTGATTTAATTTGCTGAATTCAGCCTTTTCCTGTAGATCTGATGCTGATGCTACCATTGACTGCCTGGATTATTACAGTGGTTAAAGCAAGACTGCATATAACAGACTGCAGTAATGTAGGTTTTTATTGACAAATGGGCCACGTTATAGTAAAATGACACAAGTGATGGACTGTGAAAGGCTGAAAACACCAGTGTAGCTCTTTGTCATTTTATCATATGTGGTTTTGTGTGCGCTGGGCTGCTAAACATCTGGCGCTTTAGCACACAGGCCAGTGAATGTGGGGCCCGGGTGGAAATCAATCACGGCGGCGTGTTGTCAGGATGAATTTATTGTTGGGTTTTGGCCCCAGGTGAAGAAAAGGTGGGGATGTGACCACTTCCTGAACAAACGAAGCACAGCTTGGAGTCATACGCGCCCGCTTTTAGCATCGCTGCTGCTTCGTCTCATTGTTTCTCGCGCTGAGCTCCTTCATCTCCGCTTCCTCCCTGCTAGTTAGGATTTCATTCAGCTCTTGTCCGACAAACAAGCACAAGAGCACTTACTACCCCCCCGATTACGTCGATACCACTGATCTCGGCCCCTACGTCTACATTTTCATCTCTCCATCGAGGCCGCTATTGATTTTCTCCTTTTGCTTCAATTTAAAAGAGGAACAGGAGTATGATTACAGCAGCCTCTCCGTGTCTGAAACGATTGCTTGTCTGAGCATTTTAAGGCGCGTAGGTTTGGGCTCGGGCTGTATATCTGATCGTATTCATCACCTCCTTTGTGCACGTTCGCGCTCGTGTTTTTTAATAGACTCAAACATTGTCAGTATCAACACGTTCCTGGCAGCTTTGCTTTCTTACACTCATAGTTCATTATAAAGTGCTGTTTGCTGAAAGACTAACACGCTGAATTATTCATGAGTGTGCTCAGATTTCCCTCAAATCTGTTTTTGTTTGCTCCAGACTGTCACGCTGCCTTTTAATTATTCTGCAGCCTCTTCAGACGCAGGGAGGCAACGCAGAGACGCTTGACCTTAGCGCGGCCGCTCTTTCAGCCACCAGAGATCGAAATGTTTATTCCTGTAGCAGGTTACTCACAACAGGAAAGTCAAAAATGAATTCGCACCCAGAGACCATTAGTTGTCTTCGTGTTTTCAGGCTCGCACACAGCTGCTGCGTGAATCAATGGAGGGGCACACTGAAAAGTCTTCTGTGCTCTGTGATACTCAAATTAGCGTTTGTGACTGAAGTTCCCCCACTTACCTGAACGTGAAACCTTGGCTATATTTACTTACCTCAGTTCCAATGAGGTGGGGACATGTGTAAAATGCAAATAAAAAATAATGGACTTAAAGAAAATGTATTTACAGTAATGTATTTTAAAAAGTGGGATTTTATTAATACAGTCCAAAAACTCATAAGCAGTTTTATCGCAAATGTAGTGAATCAGATACAAACCCCTTCGCAAATCATTCAATTCCAAAATTTCCTCAATCAGATTATTTGTCTACACATAAAATGCTACAAATCTGCAAATTTTAGCTTTCAACATAAAGACTTAACGAATACAAGGGAAAGTCTCAAGGCTCAAGGAAAATTATTTTATTTATTTTTCACCATGTTCTTCATGATTTGCTGTTTGTGTTAATAAATGTGTCGTCATCATGTTTATTTGAAATCTCAAATACTCTGTATATTTCTGGACCAATCAATGGTTCATCAGTTCAGTGTCTGAAGTCCTACAGTGAGACGTGTGGGGTGGAAAGGCATCTTTAGACTGTATAAGTAATGACTGTGTAGGCATTTCAAAATAAGAGCCTGTGTGCTCTATTGACTTTTCTTGCATTACAAAGGAGAAACTTTATGCCCCTGAAACTGACTTTATCTCAGTTTCCTCCTTTGCCAAAAGAACTGTGGATCACTGGTGTGTGGATATGAACACCATAAGAGCACGTTCACTTTTCCAGGACTGAAGGGAGTTTGTGCAGTGCTGGGTGAAATTAGCCCTCTGTAGTTTGGCATATGACAGTAGGAGCTGCTGTACGTTAACCAGGCTAGTCTGGTTTTACCAGCTCAGGAATCAAACACAGCATTTTTCCTTTAGTAAGTTTCCATTCAGAATTTTACAAGATCCGTTTTAGATTAAATGATGGTGCCCATCACCTGAGAATGTGCTTCATTCCAGATGAGCATTGTTCCAGCCTCCCGGTCCATCAACAAACAAGCAGTGTCCGAGCTGAAGCAGGCTGTTCCACCAAAACACAAGGTGGAGCTTTTTCTTCATGCATAAGGACGCTACAGTAGGAAATCAAGGTCACGTAGTGTGTTTTCTAATCTAGGGCAGGCTGCCTCCTGAGACAAGCTGTTCATCTACTGTACCTCCTATTACAAGGTGGCTCTGCGACCCAGTCCGCAAGTTTTTAAGTGCGCAGCTCACACTTCGCAGCAGGATCAGCAGCATCTTCCTGACACTTTGGGAGCAGCCTGGTGTGGATGAGGTCACGTCTTCTCCCCCCGGCGACGTCCCGCATCGTGGTTGTGAGGAAAGCAGACCTGGACCATTTACTACCCACTACCGTGCTTTTTAAATGACTGCATTGCCTGTAAGCTCTGACTGACCCACCTGCTGCTCATCAGTCTTTTATTTTTTATTACCCTTGTGTTTAGGTCATGTCTGGCTCTGCTTTAAGTTTGCTACCCAGTGCTGGACACGCATCTAAAGCAAATATGAGAAGCAAGTTGACTATAGTTTTTGGCTATTTCTCCCATTATTCTTGATATTTTTAGATGTTTATTGTTGACATTTGTAGGAATAGACGCATGAACCAGTCTCAGACCCTGGACAGAGCCTGGATAGAAAGGGGGAACATAGACTCCAAGAACAAGACACCAAAGTGAGAATGTGAAAAAAAAAATCAAGGTGAAGAGAAAAACGGAGGAGAGAGGATTAAGAACGTGTCCACACTCGCGCTAACAGATGGAGACTGAGTTGTGTGTATGTTTGTGATTAATGAAGGTGTCGTCAATAGGACAATGCAGCTGGGATATTAATTTGTCAGGAGACCCTGACTATAATTGGAGAGTGTTCTCTCTGAATGTGGAGCACGTGGAACTAGTATAGCCTGGAGTTAGAGTTAATGTCAAAATCAAGAATCAAAGCAAGAATCGTATCCTTTTTTTCTTATTAGCAGGTTTTCAAATATCATTTGTTCTGGCCAACGAGCATTTGCTTCACCACTGTGTCGGGGTTGAATGAACATGTGGGTGCCATGAACACACACACACACACACACACACACACACACACACACACACACACACACACACACACACACATACACACACACACACACACACACACACACACACACACACACACACACACACACACACACACACACACAGCATGAGGATCATCAGGCTCGTTTTTAGTGCTGGACACTGGATATTTGCGGAAAATTATATTTGCTGGACTAAAAATGCTGGTAAATCATATTTTGTCTCCCAGCAACCAAAAGCAAATTATTCTAACAAAAAATGTGCTTGCTTAAACAAGATGAGATCTCAGGCAGCTGTGGTCATTGCACATAGACTGTAGTTAGAGCAGCTTAAAGGAATGTTTCCTTCTTTCCTTCTTCATCTTCTGAAACACTGGCACCGTCAGAGACTCTCTCTCTGCTATCGACTGCTCTCATTTAAACAGCAAACAGTGAAGCAGCATGTCGGAAAGATCGATACCAGACACCATGAGAGCTACGTGTGTGTGTGTGTGTGTGTGTGTGTGTGTGTGTGTGTGTGTGTGTGTGTGTGTGTGTGTGTGTGTGGGAGAACCAGCCTATTAGCTGAGCTCATCGTCATCAGTGGTGTTTACACACTGAGGCTCCTTTAGTCTTCATACTTACATGATGCTCACATCCTTTAGTGTTTTCTGTGTGGTGAAATGTAAATAATAAATATCATAAATTGGTGTATTGATCCTTCAGGTTATATTGCTTTATTTATTCCTATTGACCAACAGAAGAGAGTAAAAGGACATTTAATATTTGAGTATTGAGCGTTTCTGAGAAAATAATTTAACATTGAAAACATATAAACAATAATAAGCAAGTCAAAGTTTCCAGTGACCAGTCTGGCAGAATAAAAGCCTGTTCGCGTTGCCCTGAGGGGACATCTGTATCCAGGTAGAGGAAGAGGAGGAAGAGCTCGTCATAAAGGTGGCAGACGACGAGGAAGGTGACGAGGAAGACCCAAACAAGCATCGCTGTCCTTGCTCATGAGAGGGTGTCGCCGTGGAAATCGAGCACAAACACATGACGTTGTAGAACGAACGTCAGCCACAGTGATGATGCAGTTATGTGTCTTTTTTGGTGAGGTTTCAAAAAAGTTTTTAGCAACTGAGAAAAAAACTGTATCACTGATTCATCCATTTTTTTATTATGAATGAAAAGTGCAACTGCACCAAAGCCACAGTCGCTGTTTCCTCCAATCATATAAACAGAGAAGTGCAGCTTTAATTAGTAGTCAACTCTCCGGCCGTCACTGCTGATGCAGCTCTGTTCCATCTGGCTTGTTTCTACTGCTCCTGTTCTTTGCTTTGGCTCATCAATCAGAGGGAACAACACAGCTCTGACGCACAAGGTCGGCTACAGCCTTTAAAACATTCTTGGTCAACAGGTTTTGAGAATAATGGTGAAAAGACTAGTGGAAAGGTTCAGACCTCAAAGCTGCACGTCACTGAATGCTACTGTACATGCATCAGGTTTGTTGAAGGGTAAATTCATGTCCATTTCAACACGGTCAGGTTGATTATTTACCTGATGAGGTGAATTCTGGCAAACGGGTTCACCTGAGAAGGACGCTGGAGGAAGAGCGATCAGCTGTTTAATGGCCAAACGTTTGACCGTTGCTCCTTCATTTGGGCCACAGTCGTCCAAATGACCTTATTCTATTTCTATCTAAATGCAAATAGACGAGTGCCGAAGGAACCACTGTTTGCTCTGTGTGTGTGTGTGTGTGTGTGTGTGTGGGTGTGTGTGCCGTTGCATCCATGAGGTTTTGTTGTGGTCTTGTAGGAAATGCATTGCACGCTCCCTCCTCTATGAATTTCAAGAAGGTTTCAGATGTGCCCAGGATTTGATGGCTACAGCAGCAACTCACACATTTGCCATGAAAGAAGACTCTGCGCTGTCTGGATGTGTCAGTGATGAACAATATGCTGGAATTTAAGTTGGTGAGGTAGAAACAAGCTGTTTTCAGTTCACTTTATGTGCTAAAAGCAAAGCAAGAAGGGTTTTTATTGTACAGGGAAACACGGGTTTCCTTTGATGTAAGACTATAGAACAAAATCTAATTACAACGGTGAAAGAAAAGTAAGTTTGATTTTAAAAAAAGGTTCATTTGACCTATTTTGAAGACAGAGATTCATATATCAACGTGGCGCTTATTGAATGAGTTAATGTCACTGGTAAATATTTGCTCTGGTCCAAACATTCATGATACAACGCTGGGTTTTCTTAACACGAAGGAAACCTGAACAAAGGTTTGGGACCAGCTGCACAGAAATGTTCCATAGAAAGATGAAGGACTTTTACCCCCACTCTCTGAGGGCCAATGTTAATGTACGTGACTTGCTTATAAAATGCTGAAATAAAAATAGACAGCAAAGAAGCAATAAGAAGCTGAGACTAATCCTATCAAGCTGCTTAGTCTAATGTTAATGTAAAGAATTTTCCGATGTCGACCAAATATCTCTACCTGAGTCTCAGCTGTTGTAAGATGTGTTCTATGTAAATCATGAGCCACCTGCTCAGTCAGGACTATGCATGCGTTCAGGGAGCTGGATGTGCTGCTGCCTGGCAGCGTTTCAGCCAGAGATAAAACTGTTGTCGGGACAATTCCAGCTACAAACAAGGCAACTGTGAGATTATTCGCTCCCTTTTATCCACGGTGAACGAATACGATATGTTCTCTGATGGTTTACTGCAGCTCGGTGGACGATCTGGAGTGAGCGGGAATGTGCAAACCCAGAAGACCCAGATCCTGTGTTCAGTTCTGCTTTATCGAGGGAACACCTACACCCCTGGAAGCCCAACTCTGAATATCTTAACTTCTGCAAAGCTTGGGCAAAGAAAACAGAGCAAACCCTTCACATCCAGGGCCGTCCTATGGTCAGCCTCCAATCAACTGATCGGAACCCATGTAACATGTTCCATACTGGCATTAAAAAAAGAGTTATTATTACTCAGATATAAAAACTCATAAGTGATTGAATGGATGTCTACAACACACTTAATGGGCTTTAATAGTTTATAAACAAACAGAAGAATGCACAAGAACAGTCATATTTCATTGTTTTGAAGCTGTTCAAATTACTCTCCAGGTATTTGTGCAATTATACAGACACTGTTCATTCATACAACATTGGCTGTGTTATATAAAAACGCCTCCTTGACTATGAAAGACAACAGTCTCGAAGAAAAAAGGACAACGAAGCCTTTGCGTCAGCAATGAACCTCACGACAGTTTTAAAAAGACTAAGTGGCTTTAGTACTGCATGAACAGGAAATATTGCACATAGAGAAAAAAGGCTCTTGGGGTGACATCATTATTAAGTGAACAGAAGAGCAGACGTTCGTCATCATCAGCGCACTCCGTTACCTGTAAGCGACCTCCAAGATGAAAACAATATGTACAGTGATGGGAATTTGGAGCAGTAAGACAATCTCTAAATGACATCATTTAATGCAGACCAGGCATCAAAAGGTAAAACATGGAGTTAAATAAATACATTGGGCCAACTTTCCACGTCCTTATCCTGTTAGTCATAACTGTTTTTTATAAGAAAGAAAAACATGCAATCTTACATGAGCAGATTCCACAACAGATACAACGTCGTCCTCCCGGTTACACTTTACGTTTCTCACCTTTATGTACATCAACGCGTAGCTTCAATAGGCGGTGACAGAAACAGCAAGTTTCCTGGCCCTTTGGCCAGATGATCTAAAGACCAGGACAAGACCAGAACAGGCCTGTTTTGAAGATTCTTTTGGGTATTAGACGGATACGAGCCTGAGCCTGTGTCCTGAACATCTTAAATGCCTGAAGCCTTCTCGACCATTTTATTTCCACAGAACATCCTGTGCTGCGGTAACGACTTCACAGTAAGAAAACAATTGACCTAATGACGCTTGAGTTTCCAATTCGACTTTGTCCATTTGAGGTATATGTACAGTCTCATCAGTGTCACTGTACACGTCTCTACTGCTGGTTCTGCTGGTAAATAATAATCGTTACACAAAGAGCTAAGACGAGACACGTTCCTTATTCGGTTAAGAGCATATGGAATCTCACACAGTAAGGCATTGCTTTAATGAAAACATCCGAACAAACACTTCACAGTGTTAATTAATGCTCGATTGACTAGTGATCATGGCCTCCAGCACTTCCGCTAATGATTGTTTCGCCACAGCTGGACCTATAGACGCTTCGATCCTGTCTGATATGTGGAGATGGCAACAGCTGGCTGATCACAAACCAAACGAAGGGCGTGGAAAGTGAAGCTTGTACAGACAACCACCAGGCGCCACGCTCACCTGTCGGCATGGATTCGCAGACGCCAGCTGACAGCGTTTTACACACAACCGTTCTATGCTACAAGCACAGGTAACGAAAACACACCCCCCTTATACATATTAGCTCCACATACATCTGTGGAAATAATACTAATTTGGGATATTTGCCTTATCTAAAATTGTAATTATTAGTTGTGAACCCATGAAAGGGAGAAGAGAACCAAAAGAGTAATGCAGAAGGGCCAGCTTTTTTGTATTAATGCTGCTAGTGTAGCTTATTTACACTCATCTACTGGATGCAACAGAAAGAGCCTTGGTTTCCACTAATAAGCTGATATGTTCTGGCCACTTACAAAAGAGGAAAAGTAGAATTAATAAAAACAGGACTTCATTAATTGTGCTTTTTAACCCACAAATCCACTTCATTGTTGAAATGGGACAATGTCATAGGCACCACTTGAAGTGCTTACGTATCAGTCAATGAGAACCTCTAAAGCTATAACAAGGACTGAAAATACAAATAGTAAATATAGTGTATTTATATATTTATAAAGTTGATAGAACTCCCTTCTAGTCCCATGTCTGGTTTAAAAAATATTCTCCTCTGGCCGTCGAATGTCTGACATGGAGGATCCCTCTTTGTGTCAATGCGCAAAGCCCTTATGATGCTCTAAAAGAGAAACGTCCTCGCCGACTCGTGGGTGACATGGAAGCTTGTGCGGAAAAGCTGTAAGAGTGTTTAATGCAGCAGATTCTAACAGGAAAACCAAATGATGCGGGCGGGAGGAGCGCGTCCGGCGGATGGATCCCTTCGCGCCGAGGTTAAACCGTGACCTCGTTCTTGCTGGCAGTGTGGTACCCGTGGTGGTGGCCGGGAATGTACTGTAGGTGGTCGACGGTGTGCGTCCGTCGGTTGGCGAACGCCTGCCTCTTAGAGGCGCTCGGCTGGTTGCCGACCGCCAGCGTGTTGTAGTCGTTGGAGGCACTGGGCTGCGAGTGCATCTTGGTCATCTTGTGCCGGTCCATGACGGGCGTGGTGGGCATCAGCATGTCGGCGTGGGACATGGCCCGCGCCATCGCCTTCTCCCGGAACTTGTCGCGCCTCATGGCCGGGGACAGCAGGGGGTCCTGGGAGTGGAGGCGGTCCGCGGACAGGAGCTGCTCCTCCGACAGGTGGCGGCTGCTGCCGTACGCGGCCGCCGCCATGACGCCGTAGGACGACAGGCCGTAGTCTCCGCGCCGCGGCGTCCTGGGGGGGGACAGGACGTGGTCCTGGGACATGGCCCTCTGGACGCGCCGCGGGCGCTGCCGCTGCTGGTGCGGCTCCGGGTTCAGCTTCACCATGTGGGTGGGACCCCGGCCACCGAAGTCGTGATGGTGGTGCTTCCTGGCGTAGTACTCGTCCACGTCTTTATCACCTGAGGAGCAAGAAGATGAACACAATGAGGGAGGGAGGAACGTTCCTCAAAGACGCGTTCCGCATCTGCATTTTTGCAAAAGGCCGTCATAGCTAGAAAGAAGTTTTTCATGAACCCAAGACCAGAAGGCATCAGGTCACGTTTTATCAGAAAAAACAAAGAAATTCCCTTTCATCTGTTTCCCCATATTGATGAGAACACCCAGTAAAGATTCACTCACTAGTTAATTAGTGAGCAAATCTGTCCCATTACTGGCAAACCACCTTCCATCCACACAGACACCAGTGATCAATGTTGACCCGTTGTTGCTATTGTCTCACAGCCTTTAGCTGCTGATGAGGAGTGATTGAGATCTCAGCTCAACCACACATAGGAATCTCTTTTACCTCGGTGTTTTTGACTTCCTGTTTGTCCGGCATGCGGCCGCTCAGGGAGGGGTGCCTTGCCCAAATACAGAAGGTCACCTCATTGTTCCTCCATGAGAGATTTCATGGCTGCCGCCATGCGCATTCCCGATGAAGGAAGCCCGAGTCGGGCCTGTGGGGCCTTCCGCCAGCGCTAATCCCTAAAGGTTTCTTTTAGATGTGACATTATGGCAGAAAATGCCAACGAAACCCAACAAGGGGCTTAAGTTTACAGACAATTGACAGGCTGTGGCCCACAGCTCCATTAATAGGTCAGCCTCCAGCATGTAGCCGCTGTGAGTGGTCAGACAGTGAGGGATGGAACTCTGAAATCTAAAATAATGCTGAGTCAGCTTCTTAAACAAAGAGACAGAACCAGCCCTCAAATCATTTATGTAGTCGTGCTTCCTCCTTCCCTTCCTCTGACATCGATATACTGATGTCTTAAGTTCATTATTCTCAATTATGACATGATGTCAACACGCAGGCGGTGTTGGAACGGCACGAGTGGGAATTGGCATCCACCACCAAACCAAACAGGAGCACGGTAGAAAACAGAGAGAGGAATATAATATGAAAAATATACAGTCATAATATCAGGGGAAATTAGATTTTGTCCTCACTGTCGTGGAATTAAATAAAGAATTTACGGCGTAATTAATTTCAGTGGAGGCTTTAATGGCCAGCTCATATCAGCCAGCTACAAGAGCCGCTGTTTACGAGCGCGCGTGTTCTACGGCTGTTATACGACTGCAGTGATTTAAGCGGGGCGCGCTGCTTGATCCCGTCTCCGCAGTGCAGGAAAAAAATGCGGCACTTTAACAATTACGACGGTGGCGAGGGGCTAAAGGGCCCCACGCGGAGCCGAGCGACGGAAGCGGCGGAACGCTAGCAGCACCCAATTAAAGCCCACCTCCCACTTGGCCGGGTTTCATTCAATATAGCCTCTGTATTTATGAGGCGGCTATTGATCACACAGGACTGTAATCATATAATGCACTGAAGCTCGCGAAATTGGCCGAGCATCAACTCTAAATGATCTTCTGAGAGGCTCGAAGCAGGAGCTGGGAAACGTGAAGGAGGCAAAGACTTAAATGTTCATTTTAGTCTCTTAAATATTGCAAGTAAATCCTAACTTTATTTAGTCGCGGTCTTCTCATCAGATTGTCTTTTAAGTGGCAGGCAGCTCTTTCTTCAGGGGACACCTTCGCCAGCTTGCCTGACAAATTCTGTCTCAACTTGGAGGCTTCCTTATAGTTCAACACGACTCATCTCTGTGATTCTCCGTGTTCTGTGTGTACAAGGCTCCGCCGAGATAAGAGCAAAGCCTCCAGTTGATAAGGGAGCGAAACAGCTAATGTATAAAAGACGAATGCTGAATGGACTGAAAGGAGATCGCTCCAATGCCTGTTTTTCTATCACGACTGTGGAAAAAGGACCAGTGGCACATTTAAAAAACTCTCCCTCCGCGAGCGGCTCCTGTGACTGTGGATGTGGGTGAAGAGCTCCACAGTGTTTTCACTGCTAAATCGTTCCAAACCCAGCGCAGCTCGCGGAGGATAAGCCAAATGTTTTTAGTGGAGATGAGCTGTTGAATCTGTTGCATTTCATAACCCACAACATGAAACACTGGCAGCTCCAGTAGCTTTGCATGAATCACGACACGCGCATTCAGAGGCTGTTTACCTGCGTGCAATAAAGAGAATTTAAAAGCGGACTTTCAAAAGTGGGTGAAAATGTGCCATTCGATTACATCAGTGAGTTGTAGGACGCTTTGTGTCCACCTGCGAACTGAACATCCCTTCCGTCATTTAGCACTTTCAGCTCATCGCAAAAATGCCAGATAGAAAATACATGGTTTCGACTGGAGCGTCTGAAGTGTAAGTAGTCCTCTCAGAATGATGGGCTTTATAAAAGACCATGCATTTCCTGGAGTCTTACATTCTTTTTGAAGCATCTTTCTCCAGAGCCCAGACTGAAACACAATAAAGAAAAAATGCTCCCAGGAAGGAGAGAGTTACAGTACACGCCTTGGTTTCAGACAAGACGAACATTAAGGCTAAAGTAAAGGCAGAGTCGTGTGTTGGTGACATCATATTCTACAGTATGAGTGCTTTATGAAGACTATAACTACAACCACAATCAGCAGTGGCCAATGGTGCGATGGTCATGAGGTCAAAGCATCAGCATCCACATCATAATCAGGCAGAAAATGTTAGTGAAGATAATGAGCTGTGACATTGCTGAGACATTAAAGCAACATCCTTTTGGCATATAGAAGCCATTCATGTCATTAAGCAGCATTAGCAACATGACATGGGCCGCAGATGGAGCCAAATTAGCCTCCAATTAGCTGTCAGTCGATGGTCCGATAGATGGCTCAGCAGGGATGAATGCGGAGGCCGTAGAACGTCGTCATGCATTTTAAAGAGCCCATTCCCCTGGAAAGGTGAGGATGTGAGAGGGCTGAGCCACGGAACATCTGGACACGCTCATCATGACGCATGAGTCTGCAATGGACGTCAGAGGTGAATGAAGCCCGCCTGGGTGCGCGGGGCGGGGTGGGGGTGGGGGGGTGGTGATGGCGTGAATGGAGGAGTATTTACTTATGTCAGGCTTGAGGGCCAGCTCGTAGGAGGGAGGCAGGTGGCTCAGGTTCTGGAAGGATCTGGAGAGGGACAGGTCGTAGGGCTCCGTGGCTGAGGTCAGGATGTTGTTCATCCGCTGGGGCCTCTCTACAGTGACATGGGAGGAAGCGGCGCAGCGCAGTCAGTGTACTGTCACAAACAACACGGGGGTCATTCAGTGGGAGAGCGAGGGAGGCAGGTAGAGAGGGTGGGGGACGATGCGGCGGGTGTGAGGGGGGGAGACAGAGCCTGGCTTCTAGATAGGATCGCTGGGAGACGAGTCGCAGGGAGCGGCTGGTTAATAGTCAATAATATTTTTTTAAATATTTATGCCTTTTTCTTCCTCCATCTGTACGTTCATTAAAAAAAACCTAACTTTGTCACAACTCGCACGAATCCCCATCTGTTCACTCTCTGTTGTGTCCTCTGTTGACTTTGACCTCTGCGTCACATTCAAGGTCGGGACGCGCATGTCTGTTTTTATTATCTTTTTTCATAACCAAATGTGCGCAGCTGGTCTACATATTTAAAACATTACTAATCTGAATGAAGCGCCTGTCTCACATTCAGGATTCTCTTTTAAATCCCGAAATGGGACCAAACGCCGCTGCGCGAGTCGGCACTTTCAGGTTAAATGGAGCGCCGGTGCTGCGATCGAGGACTAAAACCAGCGAGTCCACCGTCCACTCAGATTAATTGGCGGCGAGCCGTTTCACACAACATTCCCTCATCTGGTCCTTTTGCTTTACACGTTCTTTGCCAGCTGGAAAGTGCATCTGTTAACTGTGTCTAAGCAGCTCAAGCGACGCCTTTTAGGAGCGCTTTCAACAGCTCCGCTCCGGTCGCCACTGATGTGTGTGACACCATTAGGGCGCTCTGCGATGTTCGGGGCTCTTGCGGCTTCAGTATTTGGGACGCCCAGTCATGGGTCAGGAGGCCTAGCGGGTGGGGAGGGCTCGGGCGGTGCTGGATTTAAAAATAGGACTCGGCGACCACTGCAGCAAGGAGGACAGGGACACACAACACCGAGGAGCATATGGTGTAGAGGGGAGACATTCACTGAGCGCAGAGCCGCTAAGGTGGAGCGGAGGAGGGGAGAGTGATGTGCAGAGAAGAAAGGAAAAGATTTGTAGACTGGTCTGAAGGTCATGGATTAAAATGCAGCAGAGGGATTAAAAAATAAAATACACGTGCTGGAAAAAGTTGGAAAGACTGGATCGCTACATGAGTCATATGGAGGAAAGGGTGGGAGAAAACAATACACATAAACGCCACGTGTATGTGTATTACTTACCATATCGCATTTGTCTGTGGGCTAACAAATCCAAGTGAGAGAGAAATCATCAATGACAGTCAATGTGCACAGTATATTGCAACCGAGCCTCCCACGCCAGCGGTTGCCCTCCTTCAAAGAAAGGGTTAACACAGAGTCCAGAGCAGCCACTGTTGAATAATGCATCGGAGCAACAATCCTCATCAGACGCTAAATAGACTTCAAAGGTGCTGTTTGAAGAGTTTTATCTGATGCTGAAGCCCACTTTCCCCGTGAAAAGGTCGTCCTATTTGGCAGCGGCCCGTTAATAGTAAAAAAAACTAAAAGTTTGCTCGTACGGCTGTAACCTGTTTGTAAGAATCACGGCCGGATTCCCTCTTTAATTACACGCTGTTTCGTTTCATTGCCGTTTAGATGCAGAGCCATTCAATGATTCCGCGGTGAACGCTGCTCTCCTTTCGCAGAAAATCACATTGGGAGAAATAGATGGGCTCCAATAACTGTAATTGGGTTTTCAATAACATCAGCAAAGAGCACAGATGATCCTAGGATTGCTCGACACTTCTTTGCATTTCATTTATTCAGAGGGCGTCTTTATCAGAGTCTCAGATTTTAATTTCCCTCTGAAAGATATACTTCTGTGCTCGGAATTGGAAACAGTCTGTGACAAGAATTGTTTGGCCGAGTTCCATTTAGAGGTGGATAATAACGCGCATCACTTTGGGAAAGTCAAGTCGGGTCAATCACCGCCATCAAATCCCGCCGAGACTCGGAATAGATGGAGGAGAACTTTATTTCAACACGGGAAACTCACAATCAAGTGTAATGGCGCGTGTCCGCTATGTTTCCTTACCCAGCTTAGGTGTGAGTGCCGTCAGGTCCAGGTGGCTGTGCTGGTAGTCGTGATGGTGGTTTCCTAAAAGCAACACCGACAAAGACACACATCAGCTGACTTCTAACAGAGAACATTGGTTTGACCTCTTTGACCTTTGCACCGCCTTCTGTAACCGTGTCCAGCTCGAGATAAGCACATTATAGATTAGCAGTTCTTGGTTCATGAAGCACCCAGTGGTTAAACGCAAGACACCGGTCGCCTTTAACTGTCTCCTACCACGTGAAGCCTGTCTCAGCATTAAAGATCAGATTTGACCAAATAGTAAGCGTCACAGTTCTTCTTTGTTTGTCCAGGATCATTTACAATCTTCTGCGCCTTTTGCCTAGTGTTACATTTGTTGTATTTGTTGTTCATTGATGCCCTTTATTAACTGACTACGACTCATCGTCCATAAAAGCATCATGAAAGGCAACCAACAGCATCATTCCATGCCTCCATTAGCATGTTATTCGCTATTAGGCTTCTTGAACATGTTTCAAATGGCTTTTATAGCTTGGCCGTACAACACATAAGCTTTTATAAACGTCACAGTCCTGATCCTCCACAGCATCAGTCTGTTGTTTCATTCACTGCAGCACGGCTTTGCTTTCTCTCCACCCGCAGGACGAGGGCTCTGATTCGCCGCGCGTCTCCAGCGAGTAGTAAACGCTGGCTTACGTGACTGCGAGCGCTTCCTTCCTTCCGCGGCGCAGCTTCATCACGGCCTCCTTACACAGGAACGCGGCCGCGGCCACACTTCGCGGTGATCCATCTTTGCTGTAAGTGAGTCATCCCAAGTTGCACTAATGTCGTTACGTGTTGTCTGAGCGATTAAAGAACAAAGCGGGATCATCTGAGACCCCCGTCACAGAGCAGCAACGGGGCTCAGAATAAAATACCAAAATATTGCCTATTGCTGGAGCGAAAATATTGCCTTTATTCAATTACGGCTGGTGTTTCTGAGAGAGAACGGCTACAGGATAGCTGGGCCTTATTTGCATTTAAATGTGTTCATCTATCATCCTGGAAGTGTGCTGCAGATGACAAAAGCAGCCATCAGATAGCTTCAAACTACATATATGAGCTCTTTACCGAGCTTTTAACAGACAACGGGGGGGCTGTGCTTTGCTTTTGTTAAAGATCTGAGCCAGAATTTCAATGATGCTGCTTTCCCAGCGGGCGGCTGTGACATTTCTGACAAATGTTATTTGACTTCTGCTAAGATCCGAGCCAGCGTGAAGATTAAAGTAGCACATTGAAATGTGGGTTTTCTTCACTTAAACAGTTTTAACTACAACTATGTGCAGTGATTACAGAACAAGCGCTTGGATTATTCTCCCCGTAGGTTCCTTAAAGAACTGGAAGCAGCTTTGGGCTGATTAAATAGATAAATAACACAATTTGCTTTTACTTTTCACACATAATAACAACTGTCACATACATTTCACACATTTAATGTGTCATAAGATCCAAAGTTCGAACGCTCAAAGAGGTTTTCTCTTTAAGCTAGCATCTTTACATCTGTCCCTTTAAAGGAAACAAGACTGACTAAATAAATATATGATTAGTTTGTGGGGGGTGTGAATTTCAAAGCAGACCTCTGGTCCCAGCACTTGATGATGTAGCGTGGCATGATTCAGCCCCCGAGCCAGTGTGCAATCATACAACACTAACAGCTAAATATAGCTGTTTCCAAGTTAAAGTGTTTACTGTCTCCAGTCAGTTTGGTCAGTGGAGAACAATGCTATCTGAGTTCAAGAAGAACCAAAAACAAGATGTTCCTCCAGTAAAGCAGCTGCAGGAATGTGATGCCGTTCATCCACAAGAGCATTAAACAAGTATCACCAGCTCATAGTCTCAGCTCCTCTTAAAGCTGCATGAAAGCGTTAGGCTCAAAGCAGTGAGGCTTTTGCTCGACGTACGTCCGCGGGCCTGGTTGTGTGAACGGGGGCATTGTCTTGTTTAAACAGCCTTGCCTCATTGAAACCATCTGTGCGAGGAGGAAAACTGGACACTGCGCTCAAGGACAGTGCCCGGTCACTTGGACGGAAGCTGCTGCACCGGGCGTCCGCCAGAAAAGTTCCCTGGCTCTGAGACTGGCGTCCACGTTGAGCACCTGTTGCACATCTGCAGAGGTGGTTCAGTGACTACTACAGCCTTTACAGTGTGATGTTATCAAAGAAGCTCCATACGACCAAGGTGGAGCGTTAAAAATGCATAGCAGGAGGAATAAAACCAATCTGAACAACGGCAGCAGTTTTACCGACATCGACTCAGGAGAAACAGGCTGAAGAGCCTCAGCTCTGCAAACAGCTCTCATCATTATAAAAGGGCTTTTTGCATGCGCTGCCATTGTGCAGTCATCATCGGTCTGAATTGCAAGTAATAGCAGGCAAACATAATATTTGTGCAAATAAGGCCGAAGCCATCGGGATTAATCTGCTGCTTCACGAGTTTCGACTGTTGTAATGGAGGCAGGTTTTGGTTCACTTGTTCAAAACGATTCCTCCTAATCAGCGATCTCTGAGTAAATAACTAGAAACAGCAGACATGAGGTTCACAATGACCCGTGCTGCCACGCCACGGCTGAGTGAGGAAGACAATGTCAGGGGACGCCTCCCTGTTCCTCTGGATATCAGTTCACCCTCTCACACTGATTCTGTCTGGCACCGGGCTCAGCGGTATGTAAAGTATAAGGCAAAGAAAACACCTGCTAAGTGTTAATGTATAATGCAGCAGCTCTCGATGGCGGTAAAGTGTGTCACACGCATTGGCTGGAGTAATGAAGGCTGCTCGCTCTCCAACGAGCCCCATACTTCCAGGTTTGAGCGAGGGGACGGGGGCGGATCCCACTGTGACCCAGATCCATTTTAAACGGCTCGCTCCGGGGACGCTGACGGACAGACGCTGGCTTCGCCGTGTCATTATGCTGGCAGCATGCGAGGGACCACGAGGACCTGGTGGGACAGATCACCTCGCTTTGCCCTTGTGCACGCGTATTGGTACAGTGTGAGGCGGGAGCTAGAAAGAGAAAGACCGCAGGCGAGTGTCACTGTAGGTTTAGATGGATGCACAGCTTCTGCAGAACCAATCGGAACGCGATGCTTTTAAAAAAGTTACTTTGTAACCTGACAGAAGATGCGAGTGTTTCCATAGCGATTCAGGCTTAACTTGACAGGATACGAGCAACAAGTTAAAACAATGTATTTTTATCTTTCTTTTTGTTTACGACATCCAGCAGAAAAGTAGTTTTACTTCACCGAACCACGGCTGTAAATAAATCATCTGCCCATGAATGACTGCTGTTTCTGTTTACACATGAACCATGCTTGTCTGGTGATGAGCGACCCACCCGCGTGCCTTCTTACCCACCGGGTGTCGGGAGCTTCAACGAGGGCGTCGAACGAGGGCAGAGACGGCTTCCTGGAGTCTGTGAATGACTAACAGGGATAACCACAGATTTATCTGATGTCTTCTCCGATATGCCAGAAGTAACATCACACAAAACTGCCATTATCCCTGCTGTGGAACAAAGGACCCCACCAACCGAGACTCAGAGGCGGCTGAGGCGGGAGCGACATCGGGGTCCGGAGAGAACGACCTGCACCTCGACAAGAACCGGACCCAACACAAACTGGGACTAGTTGGACAACGATCCATGTCTTCATTCAAAGCGTCAGGACTGCTCCGCTGCTGCGTTCATGTGTCGTCTCATGCAGCGGTAAATATCCAGTAACAGCCAGCGGTAGAAAATTCATTACTGTAACTGATACAAAAGCAGCACAATAATAAAATTAGGTTGGCACTGGATATTTTCAGATCAGACGCTCCAAAGCAGTGCAAACTGTGATTAAACAGAAATTGAGCTAAGCTCAGTCACAAAAAGAGGTGAAACCACTCTGCACTTCACTGATTCCCTCACAGACGAATGAGAAAAACTCCCACTTTTAAATACTGCATTTAAACATGTTATTTTGCTTCTTTATCCATGGAACTATTGGTTTGTTTGTGTCAGGATTCTTTTATGGCGTCCATCTCCAGTAAAAGCCTTGCACTGGAAATTGTTTAATGATCAAACTCTGACAGTTTCAAGCAAAAAAGTTGAATTTAACAGCAAGACAATATGCAGCAGACATCATTAAGCAAAGACAGGCCACGCTTTTCCAGACGCTCTTATCATGTTTGGGGTAAAGGGAAAGCAGCAGAATGTTGAGAGAATGAATTATCCAGTAAGTTATTTTGCATAATTACGCTCCATGTTTTCCTGTAATTACATTTGTAGCTTGCCACAAAGCAACTGTTGATAAGCGCGCTGATAAAACGATTAAATGAAGGAGAGGAGGCAGGCTTTGCCAAGACACCGCAAACTGGAAAATTACAGCTGAGATCTTTTAATGACTTCGCAATTATGGACCGAGCTCGACTGCTTGTTGGCGCGTTAATGCACAGGGAGCGCGCGGAATGCTAAACCCAAACACGCTCTTCTGTCACCGGTTCGAGTCCAGACGCAGCTACTGTGGGTTGAGTTGAAACGAGTTCACGCTCATCGTCAACGTACTGTTTGAATTTATTTGAGTGTGTGTGTGTGTGTGTGTGTGTGTGTCCCATCTCTGTTTCTGAAAGATGACTGAGGATTGGACGGAGACAGGGAGACTGAGGCCAGCAGCTCAGCATTACACACAGCGTGGTCCCACCGACCCGGAGGACACCGATCCTTGTTTCTGTTTCATCGATTAAGGATTTGGTGTCACAGCTCTGGGCCACGTCATGCACCCCCGACACGGCTTTTCCAGTCAAGAGCGGGCGCAGTCATTTGTTTTGCTACCTCAGGCTGACCTTGCAACTTAACAGAATTAAGAAAAGCCTTGAGACGGAGCGGAGTTCGAGACGAGAGCCTGCAGACCAAAAGAAGAGAGCAGTGATGAATGAGTGAGGAGCGAAGTGGAGCGAACGCTGAAGAGAGAGTCTCCATCTCAGTCTACTGTTGTTGTGACGCCTTCTAACCTGTGGGAATTTAGTTTGGCAGGTTACTTTTTGGCTGAAGTGTTTTAAAATAAACAAAACCATCCAGATTGTTTGATTAATTAATCATAAGAATTATATGAAGAGCTGCTCAAATAATTTCATTTAAAGCTGAGCCCTAAAACATATTTTTTTGACTGTTGTTACCTTATCTACTACATCTACTGTACTAACAGCTACAATACGACGTAACAGCTACTCCACAACTGTCAATAGTTATATACTGCATTTATGACATCAACATTTTTAATTGATACATTAAAAAATATAATTATGTTTTAATATTAGTCCTGCCATTATTATATTTCAATAAACAAAACAATACATTTAAAGCTGTATTAATTTTTACAGGCACGTGACTGTTGCATTACATAATTAAACATTAAATTTAACACCATCAATGAAAAATCAAAAGGAAACGAAAAAAGCTGAAAACCTATGAGCTAAAAGATGCTAAAGGAGGAATTAATGCAAGGGAAAAGCTAGTTTGTCAAAATACCGTAGGTTCCTCACTTTTAGCATCATTACACAGTATTTCCATTCATCGCTAATATATTCGCTGGTGTAGTTTTAACGATTAACATGTAATACATGTTGACTGATGTAAGCTGCAGCAGGAGGCTTTTGTCTGTGCAGATGTGTTGGCTCGCCGTTCTGTCCAACACCGTCTGACTAACCTTGAGGTTCCTGGAGGAAAAGACAAAAGCACCGGCTCGAGTGTTTTTCCATTTAGTGCACGAATCTTTTATGAGGAAGCCTTTGAGTAAGTGGGTGTTGTTTTACAGCCGTTTCCATCAGTGGAGCGCTTCCTGGCTCCGTGCCGCGTGTCTTCGAGTGGCTTTGTCTCCTTCACACTTCTGTCACTTTTGCAGAATTAAAGCAACAAACGCTCTTTTCTTCTCTGCGTCGTGAGTAATGTGTTATGATTAGAACAGATAATTACATCTATTTACATATAAATTTGATTGATACTTGTCCTACAGAGTCAAGCTTCCTTAAGCGGCGCCAGGAAGTGTTTGCCTGTGCTCTTGTTAAAATCTATGCATAATATTTGGCTCCTCCATCTGAAGTTACCTAATTAAATGATCATTCGCGGCAAGTAAACAATTGGGGATGATGATGCTAATTAATGATGGCTGAACGCTGTGAGGGGGCACATGTTGAGAGACGCCGCTATCGCATCGTCTAATGGTGTTTATTAGGAGACCTATGATTAATACAGCTTCGCCAGGCGTCTGATGTGTTTTCCCCAGTAGCAGAGACAGAGCGAGTGCGGCCCTGCACTCCGCTCCGAGAGGCCGCGAGCCAAATTGATTAGGTGCTGTCATCCACAATATCGACCGCCCTCGTAAGAATCTCAAATGAACACTTGAGTGATAATGCCACCACTCGTTAAAATCTGAACGCAGTGGGACTTTTGGAAATGTCAAGTTGAACCCAAATGGCTTCAAAACAGAGGGACCTTTTTAAATAATGTCACAAATCTCATTTTCATAACAACTAGCAACAATATCTTGATTGTGTATTCATGTATTTACAGATTTAATCAGGCTCCTTCTTCCCGCTGGGCTTTTTTCCCCTCTCTTTAATCTTTACTGGCCCGGCCCGATGCCCCTGGCTGAGGGTGTTGAGAACATTTGCTCGCCCCGTGCAGACTCGTGTCAGGCGTGCCCTGGAGTTCGCCTCCACAGGTACACAGCCAGCGTGCCCATTAAAAGTTTGGCTCTGATTCCAGACGCCTCTGGGGTATTTTGATCTGGTAAGAAGCCTGCAGCTCGCCAGTGGGCTGCAGGTGCAGTGTTTACCAGGAAGGAGGAGTCTGGTGGGAGCTTTGTCTCCAGGTCACTGTCTCCGTTTCCTTTGACGTGATAATAAAAAACACTCATGGGGTTTGTTGGGGTCCAAGGACAAAGCCTGTAACTATGAGCTTGGGGTTTTAATCCTGACACCTGCTTTGGCAGTGAAAGCTGTAGATCCTGGTTAGAGTCACACAGATAAGACGTTTTAGTCAGAGATACAGGAAGACATTTTAGTGAAAAATACAGAGTAGATCAGGTTTTCGTCTCAAAGTGTTTATCTTAGTAAATTTACTTCATTATTTGCCATTTTCAGAAACAGAACAGAGGTTCAGAAACTTTATTAAAATAAAACCCAATGACGCTGATGGGTCAAAGTCAAAGTCCAGTCACAAGGCGAAATAGACGAGCGGTGCACTAAGCGTTGAGTTGAGTCTTTTCCGTCCATTGATCTGTCTAGATGCTGTGTGTGATGTCTGCTTTGGGCTTTATGTTACACACAGCAAAACCCTCCTGTGATTGCTGTGAGGCAGCTGCTGACTCTCATCATTGACATTAAGGAAAACGAATCAACGTTATGACAATAACTTCTCCTGTTTGTGTGGACTGATCACATGGATGTGCTGTTCTTGGACCTAATGTAACTCATCTTCTATGTAAAATCTTGTTTACTTGTTAAATACTTACTTGTTAGTTCCTTAAACTCTAATGAAACCTATTTTATCTACTCTTCGTTTTCCTGTCACATGCTTAATATTTGTCTATGTAAATAATATTTGTAACCAACTAGTTTAACTGAGCTCCTTTCTCACCAAACTCTGAGGCTGTGCTTTGCAGCCTCCCTACTGTTGAAGCTGAACATGTGTATAAAACACTGCTCTCCTTTCAGGGACTAAGCTCAACGATTAGCTTCTCACTGAGCTTTCTTTGTACTTCTGTATCCACAGTTGTTGGTTGCATGCCCCCCACAGCCCTGACTGCAGGACTGACTACTAATTATACAGCAGCAGGCAAGCAAACTGGGAAAAAGTTAACTTGCTAACTTCCAAATTAGACTTTTCACCACTGTGTCTGCTGCTTTTCTTTTGCAGGAAATGTGAAACTGGCTTAACGCAGATAAGGGGTAATGAAAGATACCAACCAACGCAGGGTTGTTTCACAAAACTGGATCACAATTGAGAAAATTGTTACAACAAAAAACAACAAAAAAAGAAAAATACTTTTATCCGAAAGACTGAACGAGACGGGTTGAGATCAGATGAGAAGCCGAAGAAACTAGGGGCGATAAGAAGCAGATGAGAGGTGGGAGATGAAAGAGAATGAATGTGTATGAATCAGTGAAGTGATTGTTGGACTTTGTGTCGGGGCTTTTGAAGAGCTGTCTGCTCTGTACAAAAGGAGAGGTCAGTGAACAGATAAGGGCAGAATAGGTGGTCTGCTACATGCACAGGTAAAGAAATCCCACAGTGCCAAACAAAGGGAATGGGAAATCCAGGTGAGAGTAGCAGATGGACGCAGCCCTCCGAGGGATGCGAGACATTTCCTGACACAGGCGACATCAAAGAAGTGGAGATGAGGAGCAGCAAGACAGGATAAAGCCATGAATCTGTCGCATTGGTGCTGGGTCAGACACAGCAGCGACTAGAAACTGGTTCCCAGAATAAAGCCTTTAACAGTGGAGCAGTGGGGCTACCTCTAACCTTTACACCAGTTTAATGATATTCTACATTTTGTCTTTATACTTTTGTTTAGTTAAAGTCAGACTGTTCCTGGCGTAAGTTGAACTGGAAGCCCCTCCTCCTGCTGCAGGGGGCGTGGCCTGTGCGTCTAAAGGACCGCGGTGGGAGACGTTGCTTTTAACAGAGATGAAACAGAGAAATCAAACAGCACTTGTTGAGACTGATTTGTTCGAGGCCTCATTGTGCCTCCGAGTGTCTCCCATCTGAAGACGCCTGCTGTCAGGGAGCCTCCACCAGTCGCTTTCATGTCTGACACTGGCGTCGCCCCCTCTAACCAAACGCGTCTCACTACTTAATTAGACACGTGAAGAAGCTGCTTTACGATTCACACGCGCCAGAGACGATTTAACTGCAAGCTGAAACTTTGTACTGCACATTATAGATCACATTGTGTCCCTTCTTCTCTCTGCTTTGCTAAACATTTTATGTTTCTGATGGCCAGATTTATGCTTCATCGACCATGTGGATGTTGTTTATTTAACCAGGCCCTTAGAATCCCCCTAACTGTCCCCCCCTAGCGACGCCCCTGTCTGTACAACAACACATTACACATACTGTATATAAAACCTGAAACAGGAAAATACAATTTGTGGACCTGATACAAATCAAAGTGGGTGAGTGCGTCATCTGCTACAGTACCTCCTGTATGTTCAGCATTATGGAAAACCAATACTTGCCGTTGCACTGCGACAACTCTGTGCTAGATTTTATGACTATATTTCCTAAATGAGTGAAAACCTGATTAACCTTTTTGCATGTCAGTTTTTCCCCAAACCGTTTAATGGCCAGTGATAAATAATTAAGCGTGTTTTAAATTCATCAGCTACTTGCATCAGTGGTGCAAATGTTTTATTCCAGATGTTTGCCTTGATAAAAGGTCATGGATTAATTTTAAAACGATCTCGACTCTAAATCATGAAGCTCAAACCTCTTCAAACAAATGAAGAAGGAGGGTATTAAAACTTAATTACAAAATTTCCCAGAAATGCTGATCAGGAGTACGTGAAGTAATGAGCCTCTGTTATGACCTGGCAGCCACCTTCATTACTGCTGACATGGTTAGACGACTACTGCATTGTCGCCCACAGTGCGGCGAGTGCTTCAGCAAACTTCTCAAATTTATTGTGTTAAACGAACAAAGAGCGGAGTTTGGGAGCGGTTGCGTCAGGCCACACAGAGGCACAAACAACGCAGCCCAGCGGGAAAGATGAGTTCAAATAAAAAACTGCTAATTAAATTTCTCCGAAAGCCATTAAAAATGACTCCAGTGATGTTTGAGTGGAACATTACTGAAATTGCATTCATCTGAAGCACATCAAAAGATAGAAATGGTGATAAGTAAAAAAAAATCAACTGTGTCCTGCTGCTGGGCCGCAGCCAAGAAGAGAGATGGAAAAAAGAGCTGTTGTGTCAGAATGTCTTCATTCTTGTCTTTTGTTTTTCATTTTGTGACCAGCAATTGCTGCTGTGTTTGTCAAATGTGTGTGATTCTTTGTTATTTCTGTTTTTTCTTAATTTAATTAGATTTTCTATTACACGTTGTTTCCCTAAGTTCTTTAAATGAAATTGAATCAAATGCAGAAGTGTGGTGACAGTGAGCGTTGATGAATAGAAATGCAGAGTAACTGAGACGTTCAGGGAAACTCTTCACCTTCATTATCTATTAGATCACTAAAATCCTTATAGCCCTCATGAACCTTGAAGACCTTACACAGTAAGAGACAGATGCATTGATATGAAAGTTGATTGAGGGCAGCACCTCTCTGACTTTTTAGAAAGCGAACGCCCGCGTATCCAGATATACAGATATATACTGATATACAGTAAACTCCAGACAGCGCTGGGCACTCTTGGCCTTTGGTGCACAGCGCAGGTCGAGTGACGGCTTGATAAGTTCAGGGCTGCAGCTCGTCTCGGAGGACAGCGCGGATCAAACGGTGCTGGAGGTTTCCGTTCATACATTACATGTACATAGGCTCAGCGTTGGCTGTTGGTTAATGGCCTTTCTGAAACGCATTTGTGTCAGCTGACCTTTCGTCTGGTCACAACAGCCTGTCACATCTCGGAATAAGAAAAATAAGGCTTTTTCTATGCACCCAAATAGGCCAATGTTTGCTTTTAAAAACACTGTCACATCAGGCCATTCAAAGACTATTCAAATACCCATATGGGTCATTTATGGCACATAACCACCTAAAAACTCATCCACTAGCAAGATGAGGGTGTAACAATTGTGTTGGGCTCTATCCCTCTGGTCTGACACTAAAGGATCCTTCAGAAGGGAAAAGGCTGAACTTGAGAAGGAGATGAGGGCAAATGAAGTCTTAAAATACCCCTTTAACTAGGGCAGTGCGCGAGGCCTGGGGTGCAGCACACCGTAGGGCCAACCTGCCTGCACAGGCGGGACGCAGCTTACATAAAGCCACGCGGCAGGACTCTGCTAATGGAAAGGTGTGCTGAGGACCGAAAGGTACCACCGCACCTGCTGCACCGTGGCCTAGATGCCCGGGCAGGTACAGACCCAGACCAGAGCCCGGGCGCCAGCGACGTACTGTACCAGCAAGGAAAACAAGCAAGCTGAGCTGCAGATGGTTAAAGATTCATGGGCTCTATATTCGCAAGCATTCGTTTCACTGATGAGGTCTGTAGCGAGGGATTAGGAGAGCCTTGCATGTTGTTAAAAGTAAATTGGTCTCTTTCAATTCTTGCTGCATTACCCAGTCTGTCCTGCACATATAATGAATTCCAGTAATGAACTGGCCTTATACAGGAAAGCACAATATAACCCGTAAAGTGTTGTACTATGCAGACCACATTTGTCACCATTACGGTCAATATTTGGTGACTGCCACAAGATGAATGAGGCCCAGGGGAGCAGTGAAAGAAGCCTGGTCTAATCTAACGTGAGTCATGATGGTCTCTGCGGCTCGTGTAGGCCCAGGTAATGGCCCGCATTAAAAAATGCAGCACCGCTTATTTTACTGTCACTTCAGCTAGATGATCTACTGTGTGCATCACGTTGTAAAAGCATTAATGGTAAAAATCCAAGGGGCTAAGACAATAACAAAAAAAAGAGGCTTTTATTTTGAAATACTAAAATGGAGCAGGTTCCATCCAGAGTCGGAGGCAGGAGGAAGGACTGACCCAAATATTAAAGACATCACAATCACCTCCTTTTCTATTTGTGCTAGTTGTCTCTGGTGACTGAGCTTAACATGGAATCAATTGAACTAATTGGAGACTTGAAATTGAATTGTTCTGGCCCAGTAACTGCTGTTTTATCCAGCCAACAAAAGCCAAAGATGGCGTTAAAGAGAACGTCCCTCCAGCGTTTGGGCCACTGTGATCAGTCCCATCAAGGCATCAAAGCGAAGCAGGTCCTTAAATAACGAGGCAAAGAGTCATTTAGGCGTAGTAGGACCTCGCTATGTTTCTGTCAAACTTTAATGCAGTCTGTCATCATTTTGCAGATGCACTCAGCCAATGAAAACGTGAGCTTTTACACCAAACAAAGAAATGGAGCCAAATAAACAAAAAGACGAGATGAAAGGTACATGGGCGTGGGTATCAAATGATGGGATTCTTCTCTATACATGTGGGCTGTGTGCTTCCAAAGAAGAAATGCTGATAGATGATTTTAGATACAGTGTTCAGAAAAGTTCTGAATCAGCCAACGTGCAAAGGGACAGACTGAAGGTGCAGAACAATCTATTTCGAACCATTTTAGATTCATAGATTCTGAAAACATCTCTCCACGCTATGCTTAACTTGGTTCCATCCAAGTTTCACATTGTTTCTGTAATAGAGATGGAGCCGCTAAATGGTCTGTCAAAGTCTGACAGTGGCTCAAGCTCAACCCAGAAGCATCAGATAACATACACGTGTCATAAATGTCAGGCTGATGCTGCTGCATACAGAAATGATTTACCTCACCTTTAGCTTAGAGGCAATGAGAATACGTTTCACAAATCAAACCCTCTCAGCCAGTTACCATCTTCTGAGAAAACAACAGCTTGCTCAGCAAGTCACACACTGGGCTTTGATTTTCTCTACTCTGGAGAACGTTCTGTAAATCCAGCCATAAACAACCTAAAACCACCTGACTGTGGAGCATTTATTTTCCCCCGCAGTGTTAAGGGAACGGTCCTCACCTCCCCACTTTTAGAGGTGTTTAACCTCTTAAAGCCTTGAGCTTCTGAAGAATCTCACACCCTGACTTGACAGGAAGCTGGTGCAGAGAGAGAGAGCGAGAGAGAGAGAGAGAGAGAGAGAGAGAGAGAGAGAGAGAGAGAGAGAGAGAGAGAGAGAGAAAGAGAGAGAGAGAGAGAGAGAGAGAGAGCAAAGCTGAGCTGCTCGATGTCTGCACAACAAAGCTTATGTTAACATCTCATCATTTCATCAAATCTAAGCCACTTGCCAGTTAGACAGTCAAATCTTGTTGTCATGGTTACATTAGGATTAATGCACACAAACTAATAGATGCTAAAATAGTTGATTTACTTAGTTAGTGGGTGTGAGCAGAGGGGAATCTGAATATGATTTTTTTTCTTAACATTGTCCATGCAAAAGCGGAGACACGGCTCAAGTGTTAAATGCGCAGCCTCTGAGTGGATTTCCTCCGTGTTCCTCGTCCTTCTACTCTCCTTGTGACGACTTAATGCACACGATCGCTGCAGCAGAAACAGCACCGACGTGTGACCAGCTGGGAGGAAGTTCCTGTAGTCGTATGTAAAGGATTTATGAGCGAACGCCATCGCAGCCGCAGCTCTGGCCCCGTGAGCGTCCGGGTGCGACAGCTGAGCGCCTGTTGACCTGCTCCGCTCCCCAGGTAAATACATTCAAATCCCTGCTGCGGGTTTGCTTTGTAAAGCTGCACGTGTCTCCCGGAAGCGTGTCTTACCACATTCTGCAGAAATATGAGGCACACGTCGAAAATGCGCCTTTCCTTTTATAGGCTCCCCGCTGACTGCTTGGCTAATTGCATTTCTGTCTGAGAACGTCTCATTCTGCAGTAAAGTGTACAGGGATTAAGTCACAACTCAGGAATAAAAAGATTTCATTTTACTTTGGGACAGGTACAGTGTCAAGTATCAAACAAGATTCATGGACTTTTGTACTTTTTTTGTTGTGTTTGTGTTTCAAAGACAAAGGGACCGCGGTGCCGCTCCACATCCCTGCAGAACCGGGCCCTTCAGCACTGGATAGGACGTCACAGCCGAGGCAAAGCAGGGATCACCAGCGCAAAGAGCAGCTGGAGCCACTGTTTTCCACAATTTACTAGAGCAAACGTGGTCGGGGCCAACGCGGAGCCCTGACGGCATCAGAGGACGCTCAGAGAGAGAGATCAGGAAGACACGTAAACCAAAAACTGAATTAATTTCACCGGACAGGTGGATAAATGAGTCTGCTAAACATCCTGTCACGCTGAAGCCAGACTCCTCTTGGATCAATCTGTCGTTGAGTCACTCAGTCCTGCTGTTTAAACCGCAGTCGTCACCAACAGGAGTCTTTGCATTAATGAAGCACACATTCAGGCTCTGGCGTGGTCTGCATTGTAATGATAATCAACCTAATCATGATTAATCTTGGCTGGTCCTCATTAGTGAGAATTCCTCCACGTTGCTCAGACCTGAGGCAACTCAGAAAAGCAGCTGTGGATCATATGAGGCCCAGGATTTAACGGCTACTGACAAATGTGTGTCTGAACGTGTTTATATTAGAGCAGAGAATTGTGTCACCTCAGTATTAAATGGATTTGAATTAGCGTGGAGCTAATCTAGAGCTATGGCCTTTCTGGAAAACTGGGTTTCGAAATTTTAGAGCAAAAGTGAAAATCATGACTGGCCGCTTACTATGTTTTTTTGTTTTTTACTTCTTTTTGAAAAAGAAGAAGACACGAATTAGTTTCCAAGTCAAACACACACTGTCACATTTTATCCTCCGAGCTGTGCTGCATTCAAGAGCTGTCCAATTATCCAATTAAAAACAGGGACATTGTCCTTTAACAGCCAAACCTTACACTGAGCAAAAAGGAACACATGCAAGGCCGGCTCCCTCTCCACTAAAGGTCATTTACAGAGTGTAGGCTGCCGTATTGCATATGCAGAAGGTGGACGTGACTTTGAAAAAGCCGTGTTTTCTGCACCTCGCAGACAATCACTGGCCGACAGCGCGGATGCCACATATGGCTGGATGTGTGCTCAAGCCTGCAGTGACTCAGACTGGCTTCAATTTCGCACCGTGTCTGGTTTCTCTGTCGCAGCCTCCCAGTCTGCTCTGACTGTTTGTGTTTTCTTTTTCCTCCCCTCTCAAGGATAAATTACAAATGATAAAAGTGTGTTTTGCATCCGTCCAATCTCTTTAACACAAAACCACAACTCGGGTAATGGGTTTATTATTATGCATATCACAGATATCAAGAGGAATGAGCTTAAAAGCTTACACGTTTAATTGATTAAGCCGAGCAGCCACGGAGCTGCGTAACAAAGACAGCTCATTTCTTGGAGGTCACGATGTCAGAATGACACGTTCAAAGTCTCAAATTAAATTTACTACAACTTGATTTCTATAAATAAATGAATGTCACGCCAAGGTTCCTCACTGAAAAGCAAAGAGCAGCGCATTATTCGATCAGAAAAGGGTCGTGGAGGTTTGACCTGATACGACAGCAGCAAGCGGAGTCTCATCACTTGTAGCAGCAATAAATAAATCCAGTAAAATGAATCTACTACCGATGTCAAACACACACCTTCAGATAAACTACTTGTTTGCAGCAGCTTCAGGATTCGACTGCTCTGCCACAGTTTTCTCGCCACCTGACGAGCAGCAGAGACCTGGCAACCCTGCCGCACTCCGTTGTGCAATGTGACCTGGTTACGGGCTGAAGGAGAGTTAACTAATGTGGGCCAGCACAGATTGCATTGTATCCGCGGCTGGGACGGCAGAGCTGGGAAACTTCAGGGACATGAACTGCTTAAAGCACCAGGCTTCACTTGGAGAAGCCCCAGCCTGTTCAGCTGCGCCACAGAGCTGATAACTTACTCCTTCACAGTTTATTGATGACCCTAATTGGAAACATCACGGTGGATGATTCTCTTTTGTACATTTATTGATCAAATTCGCTTCTCTGGAAGCAATTTCCATACTCATAAGTCTGGTTTAAAACTCAATTCAACAAAAATATGCATTTGAGTGTTTTTCTTCCCTCATTTTAACTCTTTGGACCTGAACTAAATTAAACAAGATTCATTTCCTCCACCTGCGCTGGTCCTCGTTAGCTGGAGCCCGAGCTGTGGCCTCGGGCTGCTCATAAAGGCTGAAACAAATCCCATCGTTTGCAAAGTCTGAAAACTGCGCGGCGTAGTTTTTATGGTCTTCATTAGCATAGTGCAAATAATCCATGTTGTCCTAAATGATGGCATTCATTTGAAGCTTAATCCGCCTCTTCACAGGATTTCATTAAAGCCTGAGTTTAGATGTTCATCGAGAAATCCAGTCTAGGTTATTTAATACAGGTGTAATTACACACTAGAAGCTTTCGATACCAACACCTCTATGCAGTAATATGCATTGTGCTGTCAGAAGTGAGATATTTCATCCGATTATAGCATCATAGCATCTCATGTCACCTTCACTCACTCCCTGACATGCAGCTAGTGACTTTTTTGGGCAGGAGGCTACATATAATCCACAGAAACTGTTCTGAAATAGAGTAAATCTAATTGGTCACTCTCATCTCTGCCTGCAGGTTGTTTATTGTCCCCTATGACGTCTTCTTGGTGATGTCATTAGCTCCATAACGAAGCTCTAACTAACTGCTCCGAATCTATAGGCTGAACGCGGCATCCTGATCCAAACACCCCACATAAGCTCGACTTGATGGATCTACACATCAGCGGGCGCTCCACCATTACGAGAGCCAACAGCGTGACAGCATGTCATACACCCCCTGCTACAATGTCACACAAGCCAAGTGAAGCTCGGCCACGTCCGGAGACATCTTGTCGAGGAAGCTGACCACGGATCCAGCCGGCGCCTCGGGGCTTGGCTGTTCCTTTGTCATGGGCTAATGTAAGCACGGATGCACACTTGCCTCCTCCGGCCAGAAGCTGGTCTCTACAGCTCGGATCACGAGTTCAATTAATTTCACAGTTGGCGGCACCCACAGTCATTTCACTGGGGCCTGTTGTCTGGAACTAGAGAGAAATGGGAAGAATATGATGCACCATGAGCTGCAGCTGCTCAGTCCCTCCTCCTCCTCCTCGCCTCCATCCCCTCCACATATGAAAACTCGGCTCGCCCGGAGTCACATCTCATCTGATAGGGCCGCGGCTCTGCAGCATATTAAAGCTCACATCACAGCGATAAGGGGAGATGAGACGACCGCATGCATCATTACTGCTCCATAAAGAGATCTCTTTTCCATCTCATTCAACAGAAGTGTTTAAATTTATCAGAAGATGCAGCTGATTAAAGTCTTTGGGTCAATTATTACGCTGTAGCCACAAATGCAAATAAATAAAAGCCGGAGCCTGTTGGACATAACCTGAGGTCAAAGTCAGGACCACAAATGCTGACCTGCTGTAATTGATCCCGACTTGTTTAATACGTCCAAAAGCCAAGTAGTCTCACTTCAGTGTATATCAATGGCCATAACCTACAAAAATGATTCCTGAAATTATATTGTTTGTTGTTTAGTCGCATTGATTTGTTTGGTTTCAGCAGCTGGTTGCACTCTCTGCACACACACACACACACACACACACACACACACACACACACACACACACACACACACACACACACACACACACACACACACACACACACACACTGCCTGGGAAGAGCTTCACTACTGTATGCTAAGCTAAAGCTAAGGAAGGTTTTAATCTGACAAAGTCAATCACACGACTCTGACCATAACTAATGCGAGAGTCTAGAGAACAGAAAGTCAACAGTTCTGGGGATCTCAGCACTCACATTCAATCTTTCTGTGTTCTTTCTTTAGAAGTCATACTGGAAGTTCAGACTTTGTCTCCAAGGTGACCTGGTTCCATCCCCTTACTATCCATCCATCTTTCTCCAGTCGCCGAGTTGGGCGGTATGGCCTGTGTTGGCATTCACAGAGTCAAATTTAACTAACCTACATGTGTTTAGACGGGAACTGGATCACCAGCAGGAACAGCTCGTTTTTAATGTGAGGACTCGGGAGCCGCTATGGGCCGCGCACCAGGCCCAGCGGCGTGCGCGTCTAATGGCACCTATTGCTGACGGTGGGCTGCAAGCCGCATAATATCCAATGATCAATGTGAGCCGAATGGGTAAATATTATAATGAAGCATCATGCATTCCTGCAGGTGCTCAGCTGGGGTCGTCTCCTAATGATGACCAAAGGAAAGTGGCCACACAGCTGGTTCAAACCTCTGATAGATGGTTCACATTAGAGGTGAAAAAGGCCCCTGTTAGAAATCCGAACCTCCGAATTTACTCTGTCCCCGTTTCCACCGTCTGTCTTTTTCTAATGCAGAACCTCGCTTCGCTGCTCTGTCATGCAGGGCAGAGTTGCTGGTTGCTTCACAATCCCTGATCTCACCGTAACAGGATGGTGCTCTAGATGTCGAAGGCTTCATCTTCCACATCCTCCACATTTAAAAGGACTGTTTTTATGAATGAAGCCTGGTGTGTGTAGGACGCACGAGTGAAGCGAGTGCCCGAAAAAGGGTCACAGGAAGCCGGTGGGTGGGCAGCTCGGCTTTTCACAATCACAGACAACATTTCGGAGGCACTGACTAATGAAGCATTTTGAGCACAGGACTCCGGCAGTGTCGTCAACCTGCAGATGAGCTGCAGTTGTAATTTTTGCATACAATTACCAGCCATTTGTACCCGGAGCGAGAGCTTTCCGCCGCTCGCAATTTGACACTCGAGCAGCAGCAGCAGCGGCGGCGGCGGCGGTAGCAGAACGGTGTGGAGAGGAGTGGGAGCGTGTGGGAGGGATGATGGGAAACAAAAAATCCCATCTCCTTCCAACTGGGCTCTGATTTGTTTGTGCATCGGTTTTTTGTCTCACTGATTAGCCCATTGTGCTTTGGCTTTAGTGTTTTGATGAAATGGGTACGACTGGTTGAAGGTGCGCAGATCGGACCGCCGTGTTTTTGTACATGTGGAATAAAACAAGGAGTAAATTACTTTATACACACAATGTTTCGGTGTCTTGTTGTTGATTCAAAACCCAGTGGATTTGTAAAGTATGAGGTCGTGAGAGCCAGTCCTTTGAATTAGATCCCTATTTGTTTTCCAAATGAGGACCTTGCCCTTCGCATCATGGCCGCTACCACCCAGTCCCCCGTCACTCACACACACAAAGCCTTGGCTGTCAGCTGTTTGTGCTTTAGCGATTCGGTGGCTCTCACTGTAAAGTCAAAATCCACGCCTGCCCACTAACTCCCAGCCCATTCCTGTTCCTCGCATGCCAGTACAAGCTGTCCCCTTTAAAGCGTCCGTGTTTGGTTTCGGCCCCGACGCTGACGCCAGCGCTTTCACGCGTCCTTGCCCTCCCCTCATAATAGATATCGACAGGTGCAGAGCGGATAACGCTAATCTGCATGCTAACAGGATTCCGAGTGTCGTACAGTAGTGCTTTTCTCATCGCAGCTGCATTCAATTCACAACTTGTAACGTTTGACGGCGGCCAGGCCTCGGCCTTTGGCGGGAACGAGGTAAAAGGTTTGTTTACAGGTATGTTGTTTGAGCTGTTGCTCATCATAATGTCTGTCATCCTCGCTTCATGCCTCGTGGATCTGGAAGAGTTTTAATTTGTAGTATTAAAGAAAACAAAAGCCTTAACCTGGAGGTGTTCTTTCCTTCCTTTTTTCCTTAATAAAATTCTGTTCTCCAAGATCCAACATCTAAACTGGAAAACATTTATTCTAGGGCCACAAATATATGCAGGCAGATTTGTGCCTTCGATATGAAAACGGAGGACAGGACATAATGTGTTTGCAATTTGAGATAAAGAATCTGTGGGGAAAGTTACGAGGCGCTCTGAGGTGAGACAGCGCAGGTTCCATCTGGTCAGTCTTTCCGATGCGATTTCTGTGGACAAACACGCTCTACATAATGCATGAGCAGAGGCTGGATCAGAAGAGGTGTTAAGAGGCTATCTGCGTGTGTCGGGATGAGAAGTACGAATCTCAGCAGTCACTCTGGGCCACGTTGCAGGACGGCTTGTGGGATTCTCAGGGAGTGAGTTTCATCTCGCCGACCTAATCAGGTTCATTAGCCTCCTATTTAACGGACAGGCGGGATAAGGAGAGGAATCAATTCATATTGTGCATTTGGCAGTGGCGGATCTGTGCGCGGTGAGAGGACCGTCTCCCCGCTGTTCCGAATCATGCTCATTGAGGAGGAAGCGGAAATTACCACTTTTGCCGATGCCGCGTTGCCTTAAAATGACCTGATAAAGCCCAGGCACAGCTGAGTGAAAGCTGCCCGGCAACAGAAGCCAGGTTGTGGCCCTTCCAAGGCTTTTAGCGAGAAAACGAGTCACACATAAGCCGAAGCCTCGTTCAAGTTCAGTGGACACATGGGTGACATTCAGGAACAAACAATGAGCATCTAAAACCTTTTAAATGAGATGTATGGTGTATGATTCCATCAAAACATGTCTCTAGTCACAGCTCCAAAACGTTTGGAGATTTAAAAATGGCTCTATTTGGCTCTATTAATGTGTGTGATCAACCAGTAATTTGGGTTCAACCTGAAGTTTGGTTTGACTGATGAGAAATGTTCAAACTTGACCTGATCTTTATATTTATTATTATTATATTTATATTATTATTTGTTGTTGTGTATGTGTGTATATGTCTATAGGATCTACTTGAAAGCATTTCACATAAACAGCTGGTAGATTTTAAATACCCCTGATCCAAATTCAACCCATGAACCGTCCCATATTTCATTTATTCACTGTGTTATAAATAAATGCAAATAAGTGCATTTATTCATTAGCTGTTTTTTTTTTCTTCTTCTTTTGTAGAAGCGTAATTTATGGTATGAAGCCGTTTCTGGCACAACTCCAAGGTGGGGGGCTACTGGCAACTTAATAGGTTATTTTAAAATTATGAAAGTGTTTTTCCATGAGGTTTATGCAAATAAACCAGGTACTGTTTGGAATAAATATACATTCATTTCACTGTGGAAGCATTCGGAAAGTGGCTCATTTAACCTTGTTACCTCCAGAGTTCGAGGATGACCTATTTTTCACAACCAAAGCAGGAAAAAAAATCCACCCTTGAAAATTACAACTAGGACTAAATCTTCCATTAGATTCCTGCATTAAAACAACGATCGTGGAAGCAACCCCCCACCTTAAGAACCCAGGGGTGGGGGGTAGAACCTTCGCACCTCAGTTCCATCAATGCTTCTACAACAAAGCAGCGACAGTGGCAACACAGAGAATAAATGAATGAGTGATTAAATCACGATAATGCATGTTTCACTGTAATGTCTAGTTTATTCTAGTTCTTCTTCTTCTAAATTTCAACCATCTGCTAATAAAATACACTCCTACAGAAGATCCTGCTCTCTGTTCTTTACGTTTCAGCCACGTTTTCACAGATAGAACACTCTGCAATCTGGCAGTTGATACACCCAACGTGCCTTTTAGAGAAAAATGTCCCCTTTTACAATATTTTTGGAAGTGTAGGTTCATATCTGAGCCAGTGTGGGCTGCAACAGGTTCCAACTGTCACAAGAATCCCCAGGATGAAACGTTCACAGCTCTGTGACTGAAAGCTGCAGGGGAAGAGCCTTCACTGCTGTTTCGTTCTATCTGGGTCCTTGTCTGAGGCTCAAGCCACAAAGTACTTTGATCATCGCGAGAAGTAAAGCTGCGTTTTGACCGTGTGTCAGTGTTTCAGCTCTGCACTTGTCACAGTCTTCGGCTGTGATGTATCGACATGCAAACAAAAGTTGCATGAGGAAATACTTGTGCTTTACTCAAACAAGGCAACGTACGTGTCCATATAGAACAGTTCTTTTAATGTAACACATTGGATCCAACAAAGGAACACATTTTCTTTGAAAGTGACAGACTGAGATTCAAGTAGCTGGAGAAAAATAAGGCAAAACAAAACAAAATCTCTGATAAAATCAATTCAAAGCATTAAAACATCAGGCTGGTAAACGCACTGGTGATATTATCCACTGAGCCATTCTGATGTATCCAGTGACAGCGTGTTGGAGTTCAGAGCCACTAACAGCTTTAAGGACACAGACGTACGCTATAAGGACTCAGTAATGGAGGCAAACAGGGCAAGCGACACCTACTTGGCACACTTTGACTCTCTCATTTGCACTCAAACGCAGCTCCACAGCCGCACACATGCAGACACACTGTAGGCCTGGAGGGATTAGAGGAGGCGGGAGCGCTGCAGCGGCGCGTCCCAATAACGCAAGGTCACCTTAAGTGGATTGGGACGAGGGGGGAAAAAGCAATTCCCTTAAGACCAAAACGGGGAGCAACTCATGAAAAAGTAATTAAGCAGGATGCACATCAGCGGATGCCACAGGCGGAGACAGAGAGGAGAGCGATGAATAAGTCCCGAGGACACGAGGAGGGTTTGTACGCCAGCTCTCTGGGAGATGTTTGCTAAACGCACACAGTGGGATTGTTTAACCTCGGACACATCCTCCAGGACGTGACAGCTTAGTCAAAATCTGCAGAAACAATATTGAAATATCGTGTTGACTCTACAGATGCTGGAGTCACTTTTCATCAGAAATGTTACAAAGTAGCAGGTGCTGCTATTAGACGAGTAGATTGAAAGCCTTGAAAACACCCAGTGAGAGTTTAATGTTGCTATAAACACAGGGCTTTTTTCAACTATATTACTCTTGTTTTACTCCTGAGGGCGTTTTGCAGACTAATTTATTTCCAAGGGAACTCTGTAATAAAAACATACCAGCAACCGTCATCTTGGAGCCAACACGTCCCAACGTTTTGGATTAACCCTGTAAATACTCATTACAACTATGTGAGCGCCGATACTGGACCACAACAAACGTTGCATTCGCTCACATCTTCAAAAGCTCCCAAGACAAAGCAGCTGATCTAAGGAGATGTTGGGAGGTCATTATAAAAGCAGTCAAGTAGTAGTGTATGAATCAGTATAAACAGTTACTGTAGGTGCAGGAGCCAAACACTCGAGCAGGCGTGCAGAGTGAATCCACACAAGGCAAGTGTTATATCACAGATGCATGAATATTGATGACATTACTGCGAGCTTTGTTCAGCATCTTGTCAAATCCACTGTTTGCGCTCACGCGCGTGCAATCAAAGGTTACACGCTGACACACAAGTTTGAGGCCTACGTACTTGATAAAAGACTGTCTGTTTGGCTCATCAGGCTGAATCCTCAAAGCCTTTTGTGCCAGATGTATTAAAAAACTCTATCTCACATTAATTAGCATCATTAGCTGGATGAACACAGCACGTTGGTCAAACCTCAGGCTAAACAGATGTAAATGCAAATGTGGCCTTAATGTTTCATAGACTGGACTATATTGATCCATACATTTCATTTAGTCTAAATCGGTTTGGAAATTATTCAAATAAAATCTGAAAAATCATCACCCCACATTTCAGGCTGAGGCCATAAATAGATATATCCTCCATGAGGGTGTCACAACCCCCGTATCTCCTGTCGGCAGAGCTTTACTCAGATACTGTATATCAAAGAGGGAGGAAAGTAAATAGAAAATCCAAGAACATACGAAAGGTTGTAGAGAAATGGAAAAGAAGTTCCAGTAAGATAGATGATAGAAAAAAAGGGAAGGAAGAAATTGGAAAAAGATAGAAAGGAGCAGGGGAGGTTGAAGGAGCAGTAGCGAGCAGGAGCTATGGGCGGGTGATAGATGACCTTTACGCGGTTTGTACTGTACCAAACAC
Source organism: Betta splendens (assembly GCF_900634795.4). Lineage (NCBI taxonomy): Eukaryota > Metazoa > Chordata > Actinopteri > Anabantiformes > Osphronemidae > Betta > Betta splendens. Next base: position 12,928,981 of record NC_040888.2, read on the forward strand.
GATTCAAGATGTTTGCGGAGCGAGTGAGCCAGGGCAGGATGCAGACAGCAGTGACACAGTGCACAACATCTGTCAGTCTGCTCGCTTCTCATAGGAGAGGCAGTACGGAGGGGGGGGGTGTTGATGTAGAGAGCCCGCCGACAGCCAGCTGTTAAACTAAGACATCAACGACTCAGGCTGACAGCGCCTCCGCTTTGAAGTGACAGTTAGCGCCATCAGGCCTGGGAACGGGGCCGCCTAATAGGTGCAGCGAGGGCGACGGGCGCCGTCGGCAGGAGGCGGCCGCCGCAGACCTCGTTTGGGGCGACGGGCCTGGTTTAAAGGGGCCCGTCCTGCAGTTCAGGGTCGGAGAGCTGACAGTGGCTGCTTAGTAATTAGCAGCCAGGTGAGGCGTCAAAGGTAGCGTAGAGTTTATGCAGGGGGGAAACAGACATCATGCCGAAGGGGTTTGAAATATTAAACATGAGTCGTACAATGGTGTCAAAACGGAGAGTGGTCTGGAGAGTTTCAACACACACACACGAGGCAAAACGGGTAAATGCTTCAGAATCAGGCGCAGAGAGGATGATGACTGAACTCTGTGCTAAGAAGCTCGTCAGGAGGAAAAAACCCTATGACACCAGCTCGTTGTCCAACAAGCTACACGTATACATGAGTTCAGAAAAAGAAACCTGACCTCAGGCTCTTTGGCTTGAGTATCGATTTTTCTTCAATCATAAAGAGATGTTTTGACCAACTGTGCAGGGTTATGAATATACGTTAGGGAAAGTATTGTGTCAGGTTCTGTAAGTCTCCCAGGTAAAGCCAACATCATCATATTATATCAAATGCTGCAGGAGCCAAGATTTTGAGGGAGAAGCTAATTAATTGTAACCAGTTGTTTAAGGTAAAGCCTTCGTTCACATCTGTTCATTCCTGTAAAGCAGCCATTCAAACCTGCCATTAAGCACCAGGCGCCGCCAAGTTTTGAGCCACTGTTAAGAATGAATCAAGCATTAAAGCGGCACCGGCCGGCCTCGGTTTATCGGGTTGGAGCAGAAAGATGACACTCGGGGCAACGTACCGTAGGAGACGGGAACGTCCAGGTCGCCCTGCCAGGACATCTGGCCCGATTCGTCTATGGAGTGCTGCGCTGTAAGGACACAAGAACGGGCCTCTTGTTTACAGCTCATTCTCACGCCAGCACCAGCAAAGGAAGACAATAGTGGGGTAATCTCCTAGCGCGCCGTGCTGCGTTCACACAGGCTGCCTACCAAGTGTGGAAGTGTTACTTTGTCATTGAGAGTGTGGATTTAATCATAGATAACAAATGTGTTTCTTCAATTCAAAAGTGTGTGTGTGGACTTTGCAAGATGTCACTTCAAGCCACTGTGGATCATAATGTCCAACTTCTACTGTGCTGGAACAAAAGTCACAGACACGTTGGACTTTGACAAGAGACGGGGCGTCAGCAGGACAAAGGAGCTCTGCAGTCATTTACCTTTCAAGTGGCCGCGGCCGAGAGTCACGAACCCGGAGGAGATGAAGTTGTGCAGGTCCTGGCCTCCGCTGCGCATGTTCTCTTTGCCGTAATGTCCTGCTGAGACAAAAAAAAGACATTCAATACTGCACTGCTGCTCAGGGCTACCCATGAACCCACGGGCTAACGGCTAACATGCTAGCTGATATACTAGCACCTGTTAATACAGTACATCAATATTAATAATCACCAAACCGAGCTGCAGAACTAAGAGGGTTAAGTGTTGGGTTAAGTTTCTAATCTCCACTATACGGTTTAGACTGGAGATAAATTGGATTTGCTTCTCCCTCATGCTCGATTTTGTTGAAATGGAGTATTTCCCCTGCACGACTTCACCATTTTACACGTTGGTGCGGCTGCTGTACGACAGAGTTGCATCTGCACTCAAGTCTCCTGACACTTCTGCCATTTTACAAAAGAGCAGCGGTGTACGACGAGAATACTAAACAGGGCTACAATGGTGCGAGGGCCTAAGTGACACTCGGTGCGATCATCAATTTGTCAATACGTCACTGAAGGAAGCCAGAGCTGCAGGGTTGAGGGCTGTATATGAAGTATTTTTAAAACAGCCACATGCATTTAATTGGACAGTAAATGATGCAACATTTGCCTCTTTGGAGACATTAAGACGTAGTCCACTTGATTGTACATTAGCTTTAACCCACCTTTATGACTTTTAAGAGGTGTGTTCGGATGCGGCGCAGTGAAACCCAGCTACACATCACTTAGGATTTCCCTGGTGGTAGAAGATCACTCCATAATGCAATTTGTATCAGATTGCTGTTAAGTCTGTTCCAAACCACTGCTGTAATTGAGAGCGCGGCTCCCATCAACGCAAAGGAGCGAGACAAGGTGACTGCCTGCACCCGATAAACACTTGTCCTGTCAATCACAGTCTTAAAAAGGAAATTAAAGAATGCAGCATCAACAAAACTGAGGAAAAGAAAGAAAAAAAGCTTTAAAGTTTGTTTGTTCGCTCTCTGTTTCTCTCTGTTTGTCCTGCTTTACCTAGGTAACTAACACCTCATCCCTAAGGAACCGTTTCAAAGTCAAAGCATCACTTGAACCTTTGGGCCTCAGGACGCTGAGATTGAACAGCTTTTCAAATTAGCATGATGAGAGGAAACACCTGGGAACATCAGGCCTTGACTTCATCACAAAAGTCTGGTCCTACGGAGGACACAGCTATACGCTGATTACTGACACTCACACTGATATCCTGAAGGACTGAACATGCTTTCATGTCTCCTGTTAATATCAGCTTTAACAGTTTTACTGTACGTTACAACATTGGTAACCTGCTGCCTATTGTAATCTCAGCACTTCCTCAGAATCAATCCAGCAAGACTAAAAATGGAAAACCTTTGCTCCTAATACAGTAAATTTACTTATTAATTGTTGTGCTGAGACTTAGTTTAGTTTAGTTTAGCTTAGGTTAACACAACCAGTTAACAAGCCAGTGTTAATTAAAACACACACAAGATGTTCGATGTTCATTAGTGAGCATCTGTCTGCATCTTCACATTAAAGCAACAGGAAGCCATTTGCTTTCCTCTCATATTGTCCTCATATTATTTTTATTTCCCTCTTTCCCTATTTCTCCTAAAAAAAGCCCCATCCATCTTGGGATGATCTGGGATGCAGAGTCATTACAATCATGGTGCTCATAATCATATCCAGGGTGTAAATGGTCAATAAACACAATATGGACATCTAGACTTCAGCAACATCTGCAAAATGAATGCAGTTGTAGTGAATGCAGGAGTGTCTGCAAAGGGAGGAAGACGTTCCTCGTCTGCTTTCCCAGAATCATAGAGAGGACAGAAGAAATAGAGGTGATCATGCTCTATCTGAGGCAGCGTTGGAGGAGATTCTCCATCAGCATCACACACATCAATAAGTTCATGTTGTGCATTAAGTTAAGTAGATGCATTATTATATATATATATAGATTATCTGTTATCTGTTATAAACCTATTCTTACTTTCATCTGCAGTTAATCTGCTGCTGGTCTGTTCCTGATCTGAGCCATTGTATATATGTGAGACCTCAGCATCCGGTTCTGTTCATTCTCAACCACTAAACCTTGCCCCTAATGGAAAACATTCAGAGGTCAAAGAAAGGCATGAAAAAGCTTAACATGTAGAGAGGAAGAACTACGTGTGGTGCACACTTCATAAAGTCATAAAGCAGCAATGTCAATGAGAAAACTTTATGAAGAAGACCTTCAGACCAAAGAGTACTGTACATGCTGAATATTTTCAGTCCGCAGATTAAAGAATAACAAATAAAATCTAATAAAAACACATAAAAAGCAGTCTGTAGTGGAAATGCATAAAAACACGTCTAGAGCGTATTAGCTGCTTAGAAGAGCACAAAGTGGACAGTTCAGACATCTTTTCTGTGGGCGTCGCCTTTTACAAAGACACCAACACTCCTCGTGAATCACACGTCGTCCTTACTCAATGTTTGCATCATAAACAGGGTCTGACTGTTACATAGAAATGCCAGTAAACGAGGAAGCCTTCCTTTCCAAGGTTCTCCCAGTTTGTGCTTTGAACGGAAGCACAAACGTGACACAGACCAGAGCTGAAGCCTCATAATAATTGAATTATTGTGGGCATAAGACACGTTCCCTGCGTCCTGGGTCGTGGTGCTGTTGGAGGCAGGGTGACACCAGAGTGAAACATAACACTTTTGAATCTGGGACACCATACTAGGGCACTTAGCAAACGAGCTGATCCCCGGAGCATGGATCTGGAGACCGAGCGGATGAAAGTAGGAGAAAACGACGCGTTGCGCGTCAGAATTAACTCTGGACAAAAAGCCTGCGTCTCCCGCAGAAGACGATAATTTGCAGCTGCAGTCTGAGCCAATGGGAAGGAGGCTTATGGGTTGGTCCCATGAGGGAGCGGACAACGCAGCTGCTATAGGTCTCCTTCCATATTTCCTCTTAAGCATGATTGAGGGAGGAGGCTTAAAACTTACAGCGTGTCCTTCATTCTGAGTTGATGTCAGTCAGGCTCTTATGTATTCTAATAGCTAGAGTCACACACACACACACACACACACACACACACACACACACACACACACACACACACACACACACACACACACACACACACACACACACACACACACTGGCTGCTCGTGGCCATCAAGCAGTCTGAGCTATTGATCTGTAAGAAAGCAGCGCAGGGTTGTTTACCATGGTTGGAGGCCATGGTGTGAACAGGTGTGTAATGATTCTTCGACGTCCTGACTGGCGTCTCCTCTTTGGGCGACCCATCAATCGCTGCAATGTTCTCATGTTCATATTGAGATATCGGCACCGGTCCTTGTTGCCTCAGAATATCTGCCAGGGCCCTGGAAGAAAATCACACAAACAGAAAAATAGTTTTAAATGGAATCCTTCCCATTCCCAATTACAACGTTTTCCTCGGCTTCCCCCTGAAGGTCTGACTAATTTTTTTAGCCACAGCTTCAATTTGAATCACAGAGGTTTGAAACTAGGCAGAGAGGAAATCCTAATTACAACCGCAGACGCAAGGGAGTCACGTTTTCAATAGCGTGGTCCACGGGGTGCAGGGGTCCTATTATTTGTGTCAGGCTAAAGCTCGGGGCCCATTTATTAGGAGTTAACACAGTGTCTTTTCTTTGAAGCTGCAAAATAGAGCAATATTTCACCAACACTGGCTACAACCTCTGGAAGCACGTCAGCGGGCGAGATGGAGATGGAGCCAGGGCTGCGTTTTCTTAAAGGAAACCAAAGGACAATGTAAGTGTGTCAATGTCAACCTAAAGCAGCCACGCAGTCCACTTTCCTTTAACTCTGTGACTTTGGGAGCTATACGGTGTATTAATAGCATTTCCCTTCCAGGATGAGCACACTTTAGCCGTTTCCTTTTCGCAGACATAGGCGACCTGATTTTGCATTGTCCTAGTTGGCGTCTATGCAGCAGGAGTTATGTTCTGCAGGAGGAGGATTGGAACACGACTTATTGTCAAGGAAGAGAAACCATTTTAGTTAGTTCAAGTTATTGAACCATAAGTTCTGTAAAGAATAAAAAAGTTCTGATTCTGAAAAGAATTCTGAAAAAGTTGAAGGATGAAACCAGTGAAGACATGTAAAATAGAAAAATATTGTCTAATAAAACTGTATAGTTACAAACGAAACTAAGACAGAATACTAGAAAAGAGTCAAAAGTATAAACAAACTTTCAATTGTGTAAATTGAAGTGAAACATAAAAAAAACTGAAAGTTTTTAATTACAGAATTCTTAAAAAAGCACTTTTGTTTTGTTTGAACTGAAATGTTGAAGACTAAACTGAGACTAGGATTACTATTCCTTCGCTGAATCTATTTGGTGACGCATGTGTGGGTTGAGCTTCTGCATCTAACACCATGAGAGTCAGGTTGTGAAACCAGTGCCAAACCATGCAGGGCTTTGGTTTGTCTCGATTCACACGAGCACCAAGTTGATGACAACGGGCCAAAGATCGAGCCCTGGGGAACGTGAATCTGAGTTGCAGAATAATACAAGCGATTAAAACTGCAATTAGTTTGATTAGAGAGAATAGAAGAATCAGGAACTAAGGCTTTAGCACAGAATCTTTCTGGGGCCAAGAGAAATACTTTGCTTCTACAGGATTCCACCGGCCTCATTCCAAAGGGTTTAGACGAACACAGCAAAAGCCTCATCACCTCCTTAGTTAACTATGCAATGAGCGTTTTAAAGCCGGGCTGAGAGAACTTGGTGGTTCTCGCCTCACAGCCAGGACAAATAGTTCCTAGGTTTGCTCTGCAGAAGGTGATCAATAGAGCCGGTTCAAATCACTGGCTTCAGCTCTCACTTGGCATTTCTTGTGCTTTCGGTGAAGGTCACAGACCAAACAGCAAAGGTCTGCCAGCAGCTCAGTATTCAGCTCGCAGTCCTTCCTCGGCCACAAAGGTAGGAGTCAAAATGACTTCAGAGAATCCCTGGGAATGAACAGAGGAGCTCCCACTTTGGAGGAGCGGGCCTTTGCCAAATATAAAGCTAATCCACTGCTATGTTCTGGTCACGGCTGTCAGCCTCCGAGGTCCACTCCGGCAGACATCATTATGAAGGCTCAGCGCCGCGTGTGCCAAACGCTCGGTGAAAATAAATCAATCATGAGAAAGAAGACAAACACTATTGAGCGAACCCTCCTCTTAATTGTCATCTCTCTAAACTCTTACGGCCCCCACTCACAGTGGAGTGGTGGCATTAGACAGATCTGGTTGAAAGCACAGCCCATAGCTACGATAAGATTTCATCTCTCCAGGGAAAAGTGCTTCATCATGAGATTTGTTCGTTGTGTGTGTTGTCTTAGACTCTGACAGAGATAACTGGAAAGGCGGGACTCACTAAAACTCAGGTAAACTGCTCCAAGGCCTCGTTTGCGTTGGGAAATGTTTTATGGAGACCTCGTCGCTGGGCTTCACTCAGCAAGAAGGCTGAGTAATCTCCCATGACATTTTCAAAGCAGCAAGGACCAAAGTTTGATGACGGAGGCATAACAAAGCTCAATTATCATCATTTCATTAAATCAACGTCAAAGCTCTGGCTGAGAAACAAGAAGTCCAAAAAGGACCCTGGATAATAGCAGGTGACTCAAGTGACTCTTAGGTAAGAACAATGACTAAAGGACGGCGGTTTCTTTTTTTTCTATTTCTGCAGTGGGTGGACAGAGGCCATTTAATCAGAACTACATGTACTGTAACCTCGGTTAAACATTCTTTTCTCCCTTCTTGCAGATTTTAGTCGATTCATTAAACCACTGAACTCAGGTCTAGTTAATAACGGACAGTGCAGTGACAGGGTGGTTTGCTGTCCTGACACTTCTCGTGACATCAGGTTTGCTCCTGGCGTCACCTTAAAGCAATTTGTTCAGCTGCTCGCTGGAAATGGCCCCAGAACGTGTTTTTATGTTGCTTTAGCGCTTATCAAGCAATTCGGTGACCACTACTGGCGTCTGGGGATTTAAAATTTATTGTCATTGCAGGAGGAGACCTCCCATCTGGATGAATGTGATCACTCATAATGGCTTTCAGTGGCATTTACTTTACCCCCCTGGGGTTGAACAGACATAAAACACCAACCGCTCCCTCTCCTGGGACAGACACAGAATGAGGCTGTGTACCATAAGGAAATCTACAGTCTTTACATTTTGTCAAACGAAAGCACCAGGGAGGGAAGTAATGGCATGTGTTAAGGTCATGGGCTGGATTGAACCCATGATGTTGAGGATGTTTTAGGTTTATATGTGCTGCTATACATCAGACGAGTCTCCAAGGCAACAGATAAAGGAAAACAGCTAGTGCAAGATGAAAAAAACAGAGGAGTCAGCCAACGTGTGAATATGTAGTTGTGTGCAGAGTTATGTGAACGTGAGGGAGGTCTGTCCTCCAAGGTTGATCCCATCCCCGAAAATAGAACAGTAGAAGCATTTAGTGTATTTTCTCCAGAACATAAAAAGTCATAGCAACTGTGGAAACACTACTTCATTAAAGCAACGTATAAATAGTGAAAATAATAATAATTTTTCCTACTGTATGATTCATAATAACGTGAAAAGTCTCACCTGTGCACGTTCATTTCCTGAGGAGGCTTAGTGGCTTTATCATACGCCACCTTAACAGAAATCCCAATGGCAATGATGAGCGCTATGACCCCGCAGGTGATGTACACGGTGGTGTTGGTCTGGTCCAGCTCCGGCTTGTACGTATCACCTGTTGGCTCCGGGGAGGGCGGCTGGGTTTTGATCCAGTCCGGCGTGTTGTAGTTGGTGCAGCTCCTCTGCTCCAGCCGCTTCCCCCGGTCCGCGCAGCAGAAGCGCAGGAAGCAGCTGCCGCAGCAGAAGCGGTGGTCGGTGTTGTTGCAGGCGAACTCCGTGTCGTACTGCCCGCTCACGTCGTAGTAGCCCAGGCAGGTGTCGTGGTGGACACCGCCCACGGAGGGCGCTTGGACCTGGGTGATCTTCCGCGGGACGGCCGCGACCACGGGGACCGCGGTGGTGCTGCCGTTGACCTCCTTCACCTTTGGGTTCCTCCGCGGCGGGATTTTGTTCTTTTTGTTGGCGGTGGCGGCGCACAGGACATTCAGTGGGTCTAAGTAAATCAAAAGAAGAAGAAGAAGCTTTATCCCCATCATTCGAGGACGCGCTGGTGTTTGTTCTTTGGCCTCCACTTTTTTTTCCTGTCTGACTTCTCCTCTCACTCTTCCACTTCTTACCGAGAAGAGCTTCTTGTGAGTGTCTTCATCGCAGTTACTCCTTTACGTGCCAAGCTCACAGCGAGGGACGTTAAATGGCAGTTTCTGCGCTCACCACACACATAATGCATCTTCACACTTATTTGTCATCCAGCACGGAATCCGTTTTCTTCGTTTGGCTTCACCGGTTCTTTGCTTTCGGGCTGGAGGGACGCAACAAAGAGCCGTTGTCCTGAGGAAAGCTGCCGTGTCTGAACGACTCTTGCTCCTGTTCCGTGGGAGGAGAGTGGGAATTAGTCGATGGAGATCCCCTAACGATAAGTGAAGTATCCTTAAAAAACTTTACCAATACGAATAGATCTGTAACTGTCCTCATACAGAGCAGCGGACACTTTCAGCACCGAGGACAGCACCCAAGTTTAATTTATCTGTTTTGTGCGCATCAAAAGACAGTGTAATTTCCATCTTTCACTATTTTATTTTCTTTAAATCAGACATTTAGTAGCTAATAATTTTGTTACCTGCCTGTTATACAGTGACATTTAAAAAAAAATGCCGCGCGCAGCGTTTTATCGTCTTCATTTTAAGCGCAAACTTTCGATTAGATCAACTTAATGCCTTTTTTGTGCGCGCGCTTAATAACAGCGACTCCAGTAAAAGAGATAAGGAAGTTGACGAGGACTTACCGGTCGAACGCTGGTCCGTAACGGGGCTGTCTCTGCCGCTGCCACTGAATAAAGAACCTCAGCAAGACAAGAGGCAAGACCTCTCTCTCCTCTCCGGCCCGCCTCCCTCCACCGCTCTCTCTCTCTTCCTCCACTCACCTCTCCCTGATCCGCTTTCTCGCCTCCTCCCCCGTCACCCGCGTCGCCCATTCAGGTATACCTTAGTTAATTATCAAACGGCATCGCGAGACCCCCCCTCCCCACGCAACCCGATCTCCCCCCTCTGGTCCCATACCTCCGGGCTTCGCTCGATAGCTCGCAGAGGCGGAAAAAAAAAAACACCGAGATAACAGTGTATTAGAAGTTGTGGCGAGGCGCCGCTGTTGGTCCGCAATTTACGCATAAGTGCGCACACAAGCTGCATTCACTCACAAGTCACCAATCACGAACCGCGTTGCAGCACGCGCGCGTGTGTGTGAGAGAGAGAGTGGGGGAGCTCGAGCGAGAGAAAGCGTGCCCTTGGTCTTCTTAAGATAAATCCAATGTGGTGGAAGTGCAGGGTGAGAGCGGGACGGGTCTGGTTGCCTGAAAATGTCTTGTACCGAGGGAAATTTGTGTTCTGGTTGTTTTCTGAACTGAAGCCATTTAGAGTCACGTAGAAAAAAAACATGATGATGATGATGATGATGATGTGAGAAAAAAATTGGATTCAACCTGATTTTCTCTCAACATAGACTTTTTTGGATGTTAAATGTCAAATTGATTGTTGTTAGTCACGATATGAATTACACCCTTAGAAGCTTTTATCTGAACACATTGGTTCATTTTAATTCACTGTTAAAATCTCAATGTATTATCTGCTTTTATTTATTTTTTAATATTCAAATTGATATGCAAGTTGAACCATGGCTTCCTTTAGGACTTTAACTACTTATCCAGAAGCTGCTTCAGTCAGAGGAAATGTTTAGGTCCATTTTCCAAGTTGCTTTGATTATTCATCTGGCATGAATTGGGTCATTATAGGTGGACATCAGAAATGAATGAGTGGCAGATCCATTAAAAGCCATATGTAATGTCTGGCAAAACAGATGTTTCCTTGTATGTTCTAAAGACCAAATGGGTTTGCAAGCAGCCCAGGCCCAGCAGGCAAGAGCAGCACCTCAGGGCCAGTATCAGCATCTGATAGAGAGCTCGTTTGAGAATGATGACACACAATGATTCATTATCAGTCATCAGACTCCAGGGATGCCACTGGGATTTTGAATTGCTTCACAGCCTTGTCTGTCTTCTCAGAATTCCAACTACTTCAGAGTTCAGATGTGAAGAAGTTGAATTTGGCTTAAAGCTGGATAATGTTGTTTTTGTTTGCTTTGAAGTGTTGACTCCTAGAAAGTATCTTTAACAGGAATTTAGGATAAAAATGTATTTTTTTAGTATTTATTAGTTTATCCAAACTTACGTATTTACTGATTTTTACTATTTGAGTTTGTCAGAGAGCAGCATTCGAATGAATGAGCGTCCTTGTTCCAGCGTTGTTCAGTGATAACCCTGCAGTTTGCACCTGTGGGTCACTGACTGAAGCTCATTTCACAAAGACATTACAAGGGCAAATACTGGAATGAGGACATTTAAAACTATTAATAAAGAAAAGTAATATTCATTTTCATAAAGGATTAATCGTATTCACAAATGTGATTTGATCCGGTGGAATCTGGTCCCACCAGATGGTCAGAACGAGCACATTAAACCAAGCAGACAGGTCATTTGACAGTGAGACGAAGCCACATCAGACTGACTTTCAAACACTCCGCTGTCCTCATCCACTCCATGTGTCCAAGCTCATCCATCTGGTGCGCGGACTAAAACCGCTGCCGAGATCAATTTGTTTTTCAGCTTGAGCGCTGTTTGATCAAGGTGAATGCAGTTTGACCAAGGTCTGCTGTTATGGCTTTTATATCAGCCTCCGGTGGGACAAGGTGATCACATTTATTCACATGAAGTTATTATGCTCTCAGCTCTTTGTCAAAACATTCTCACCACTAATCTTTTAAAGTTGCTACAGTACATGACACTCATTGTTATTGCTGGTACTTGCTTAGGAGTCAAATTGGATATTAAAACTCTGTTCTTTCACATTTTTAGGAATTAAGTAGAATGTCAGCTGCTCGTACATATTGCATGTTTCTGGGTTACATACAGTACAGTACAGTACAGTCCTGCTTTCTTTATTCCAGTGAGACTGTTGGCTATTGTTCCTGCAGCCTACATGTCAGACCACACGGCCACGTTTATGAAAAATAGGCAGAAAAGCAGGGGTTCATTGCAAAGAAACATAGGAGCAGGTCAAGGGTAGCACTGGTGCAGCGCTTTTAGACAGAGCCGGACCTGGAAGACCCGAAAAGAGATAACAGCTAATGCTGGGTTCGCACAAAACACTGGGTAAGTGGACTGGAGTTGCACAAAGAGGATGGAGGTCTTGATGTGAATGTATGAGTATGGTTTTCAAACAGATTTTAGGATGTTTAGTTCCTGAACTCACAAACATCTGAGAGAATATAAATTCAAAGGATATTATATAATATTCACAGTAGAGCTTCATTTAAAACAATGCTGTGCTGCAAAGTTCTTAACATGACTTGTTCATGACATGCATAATGTTCTATGTTCAGTCACTATGCAGCAGGATTTATGGTAGAACCAGTAGAATCTTTAGAATTCTTGGTTTATTACTGGATGGTGTAACGTCAGATCATAATAGACTTTTCCTTTGCACAGATCAGATGAAGTGACGTCTTTACTGTGGAGTTGAAGTTGAAGCCCTTTCTTTTGGACTCATCAGTCCAGAGCACTTTATTTCAAAGTTCTAATTTTCTGGATCATCCTGGAAAGAGAAGTGGACAGAGGAGGAAGAAGACTTTAATTGCCCACCCTTTGCTTGGTGTCAGTCATGTGATCTACTCATGCACATCCTTGAAATAAAGCATGATCAACTTTACGGTGCCCCTGACAGTGCTATACAGATAATATGACAGGCAGACAAGAAAAAGGGCACAGAGCTTTTTGATGAATGTCTTTCCACGCTGAACGCTCTGGAAGACAGCGGTTGCAAATTGGCCCTCCGTTCGTCTGTCAGTCAAAATGGCACATCAGATGGCATGTTGAGCTCAGAAGGAAGAGGGATTGTCCATTAGCGCTAAACGGCTCCAAGTGCGCAAAGCTGGCCTCAGCAGAAAGTGCTGACAGGTAACGGCGGGGTCGACATTGGCTGAAGAATAATGAGGCGGCGGAATAATGAATGGGACCAAGGAGATCCGGAGCTTCTCCACACCAGCAGCACAAAACAATGACGCTGGGAAACAACAGGGCTCTCGACAGAGCCGTGGGAAGGCTCTCGAAAGCCCTGCCCCTGTAATTGTCCCGCTGATGAGTTCAACATATATTTGCCCCACATTCTCTCTCCAGTATCTAGTTGCTCTATATTTTGTCTTTCAATCAGGGATTTCATGTGGGTCTTGATTTGGCTTATCTCAGAGCACCAACCAAAGAGTCTGCCCCAGTTCTGGGGCAGAGGGGAATTGCTCTCCTCTGACACGGGGCCTCTGCGCGTAGGTCCACTGCACCGCCTTTGTTAATGAGCCAGGCAGTGTCAGTACGTCTCAGAAGCTCAAGGCTAGGAAGTGCAGCGTGAATCTGAGGAGGCTCCATGCATCTCGACACAAGTTGGTGCAGTGTAGGATCTGAACTTAAAACTAGTTACGCTTGGTTGCCTTTAAAATTAAATTAGGAAAAGCTGGGTTGAATAAGGGACGGCTGGTGATGCAGTCGGTAGCACTGTCACCTGACAGCAGGAAGGTGGAGTTTGATTCCCGGGGCAGAGCGGGTGCCTTTTAGTGTGGAGTTTGCATGTTCTCCCTGTGGGTTCTCTCCGGGTTCTCCAGCTTCCTCCCACGGCCCCGTAGGTGTGTGTGTGTTTGAATGGTTGTCTGTTGGTGTGTGTTGCCGTGCGATGGACTGGTGACCCGTCCAGGGTGCACCCCGTCTCTCACCCGTAGATAGCTGGGAAAGGCTCCAGTGACCCCGCGACCCCGCATGGGAATAAGCGGTAGAAAATGTATGTTTGTTTAATGGATAAGTTGAAAAATTTATTCACTTATTTAATCCAAATATTTTCAAGAGTGTTCGAAATAAAGAGTTTCATATCAGTGTAGTCTCATTCAGTTGGGATCATTTGGTTTCTCAGTAATATTCATATGCACAATCATTTTGGTTTATTACATCTTGGTCTTTTCCAGACCTAAACTGTTTTAGATGTGTGTCAAAAGAACATAGTATTAAAAATTTAAAGTGGATCACAGCTTTGTTGAGTAATTATAATTCATGCAGTGTTAGAAAGACAAGGGAAACTCCCCTTTATTCTGAAGTCCCACTTCATTCCTCTGTGACCAGAGACAATCCGGCAGATTAATAGCTGTTGATGAGTGTTACCACACGGCAACAAACACGCAACAGACACGGTGATGACACATGACATAACAATCAACGAGAACAGGCTCATTAGCTGTGACGCCGAGGCTTAAACGCCACAGAGGTCGTTGTGTCGCCGCGTCCGCTGCCGGCGGTTCAGATTAACTGGCCTTGTTGTCTTAATTGAGATTAGTGGCTTAATCTGACACCATGAGCCAGCTCGCTTTAGACGTTGTCATTATCTGTCACAGTATGAAATCAGTGGTTTCATTATATAATAAAATACGTATTTTAAAAAGTCATTTGAATATAGTTTAAACATTTTGCTATGTTGTTTTCCAGCCGGTGTTTTCAGCGAAAGCACGATGCTGTTGGACTCTACCAACCCAAGACATCTACTCCCAGATGATGAATTATTTACTGAATAATATGTAAATTAGAAATCCCCCATATTTTTGCTATTTGTTATTCCTGTACAGTGACGTTCTGAGGTGCACGCGTTCTTCAAATGTTCCCTTGTACTTTATGTTCATGGTGCATAAACGTGAGCATATGCATATTTAAATAGAATTTGCTGCAGGTAACATGTTTTAATATTGCATGCATTAATATTGCAGCCCTGAGGATGATCCCCAACATTCGTTTTGCTCATTATGTGAGTTCCATGGTAATATTTATTTAATAGAAATGCCGTTCCCAATCAGAACATAATGGATCCGTCTTTAGTTGATAAAGGTGTGGTCTGTCAGAGACGGGGTTTGGACGACCAGTGGTCAAATAGCTGGAGAAATGACGCCTCACATGTGATACTTTGCTAACATATGTAACGCTCTACTGTTCTAGGACAACGGGCCCTCAAGGGGTTATGATGGTTGTACGAACCACTGGTCAAACACATTTTCCAGATGGTCAAGGTCAACCATCAAATTTGATACGGTTGGTTAAGAGGCTGAGAAGATGTGATGCTTGTAAATTGGAAAAGGTAAAGGTTAGAGTTACTGCTTCACACTTGGCTGCGTGCGGCGGAGGTCACAGTCTGATGAAACCAACAATGACAGTGGAGGATGGGGGGGGGACAGAGATGCCACTTATCCTGTTCAAATAACAAATAGATCTGCGACTTGGCTGAGGCACTGGTAGAATCCCACATTCACCCACAAGCCTGTGGGATCGATGGCGAAACACCTGGAGGTTCACAGAAAGACCGGTTTATTAGAAGTGGCCCTTGGAAGTGAGAAGGAGGAGAAGTGCCTACGTAATGACAGCCTTTTCTGGGTGGGATAAATTATTTATTATGATGGGAAGGAACTTGTTTAAGCTGTGCAACCAGAGAGACTTGTAGGCGAGTTGATTCCTATAATTTGTTTTTATTTGACACACCTCACTGCCCTGTGATGCATATAAGGGGATTATAAACTACACTAAATCTTCTAATTTGGACCTAAGTGACTGGATGAGTCGCACCTTGAAGAATACCGAATGAATTTCTAAAGAACGCAAAGTAGGGTCGGGGGAAATTAAAAACTTTTAGCAACATTGTTTGAATGTGTGTTTTTGAGATGCTGCATAAAACCGGGGTTTGAACTCAAGCTACGAAGCAACCGAACGGCGGAGAAGGAGAGAGAATTGCTGAGATTTTCTCAGAGGAGGTCAGTGATTGCAAAGTAAACAGAAAAGCAGCGTGTGTGTGTGTGTGTGTGTGTGTGTGTGTGTGTGTGTGTGTGTGTGTGTGCGTGTGCGTGTCCTTGAGTGCATCACACCATCCCAAGTGTTTCACCAGGAACAAAAAACACATTTGTGGCTGTCAGGCAAATAAAGCCTTGGTTTAATAGTCAGATATTACACTGAGCCGATACATTTTGGCTCAACACACAAAATCAAATAATGGCACCAGTAGGTTTCTATCCTCGTCTCTGTGAGCGTTGTGGTTATGTTTCTTCTTCATGGGTTTTAGGAGAAAACCGCACATAATGGAGGCTGCCAGATGAAACAGAGGCGATTGAAGCGGCGTTGCTGAAGATTTCCTTCTTTTCATCACTTGTGCAACACTAATGATCAGGCGGGAGATTAGATTAGAGGGTGTAAACTGCGGAACGCGGCGCATTTGTCTTGTTTACCCAAGATTGTGGCGCTAAACTCATTTCACCTCTGCTCCGCGGCCTCAGCTTCAAATCCAATGCCGAGCTCGGTGTTTGTTTCCGGAAGCTCTCCATTGTGATGAAGCAAAAAATCCCTGGGCGCAGAAATTGCTCTTTTCACGCGCTTCCTTTGAGGTGTGTGTGTTTTTTTTTTTTTTTTAATGGGGCTTTTTGTGATGAGCGATTACCTTCATCGGCGTCAGCAGATGTTGGAGCAAAGCTCACAGCAAGGACACGCGACGGACCCAACTGGCAGCTGCTAGAAATCACGCTAAATGGCAAATCAATTCCTCATTTGTCCTCATCGAGTGTGTCATGGTGGCGAACGTCCGCGGCGCCCACGAGCTCTAATCACGGGTGACAACTGTGACGCTTTTTTCGCGCGGTCTGGACGCAGCCGACGCGTATGCGGCGCCATTATTCCTGTGCAGCGGGCCTGACTGTGTGCTGAGGATTACTGCGCCTTCGAGCTGCTGCTGTTGTTGTTGGCGCTTCCACTTCGCAGGTAAGACGCGCGAGTGAACACAGCCCGCGGGGCCGAGCGGAGCCGAGCGGCGGGCGCTGCCCGCCGCGGAGCCCGCTCCGTCCGCGGCGTCCAATCAATAACGGCCTCGGCGGGAGCCGCGTGTGCCGGGAAGCAAAACGTGGAAAACAAGCCACCTCTCTCCTTTTCCAATCTCTCTCCCATCTCAGCGCCAAAAAACAGCAGCAGCTGAAAAAACAGGTCTAGTTTCTGCTTTCCAGGGTTTGATCCCTCCTCTTCCCCAAAGTGTAGACTTGTTAAATCAGGGCTGCATACTAACGGCGTCCTGAATCAATTACCATTTGAAAATAAATGTCACAGCTTTGGAAACTGTCACTGGGCAGAGACTGGGGGGAACTAATGGTTTATTAAGCATAGCATAGATGCTGTCGGTTTCGTAAACACAAACATTCGGACATATTTCCAATTATACTATCATCTTACACTCGGATTCGTAGCTCTGAGGCAGAACGCTGGAAATGAAAAAGCCACCGCTCGTATTGTTCGGATAAACTTTTCCACACGGTCCGCGAGGAGCCCGCGCTGGATTTCATGGCAGGGTGCTCTAATCTCCGCAGAGACGCCACAGTGTGAGCGCTATAGGTTATCGTGAAAAGGCTAATTATGCGGCGGAAGTGGAGGCTCCAGAGCGTTCACAGAGTCTCTAGATGACCTTTGCTCTGACGAGTCCGGTGAAAACTCCCTCATACACACGCGCTAACGATCAGAAAGCAATAAGGCCGAGTGATAGAAATGTTGGTTTAACATTTGCTTTTAATAAACTAGAGGCAATAAGAGAGAGGAGCGACCTCCCAAGCTTCCCGTTAATCGACCACAGCTGGTTTGGTGAAGCTGCGTAGCTTCTCCCGCGTCTGAATGCAAATGTGCACTTGGTGATTGATTCCAGCTGCAGGTGTGAGCGATACCAAACGCTGCCGTGTTGTGTGTTATCTGTTGTGTAGGGTCCTGTTGGAAGCATGATTTGGCCCTAAGACACAAGAAACTCATATCCAAGCACTGGCTCTGCACAGCAGTGTGGGAGATTACTGCCGCACTACACCAGGCTCCAATAAATAATACCACACGTAGAAACGTAGATTTTTGTGAGGCAATTTATCACTGTCACTCCCCCAAAGGCGCCGGCTTCCACCGCTGCTGTTCATTTTGAAATTTATAAGCTCCACCTTCGCACCGGAGCTGCAGGCCCCCGAGTCAAGTTCATCGTCGCTGCCGGAGTGTGTTGTGAGTTTCTGGTCAGTGCAGTGGTTCTGCTTCATGGGCTGCTGCTGCTCACGTAGCGTTTTTCCACCTGTTTAGATTTAGAGGATTTAACTAACACCAGATCTACATTTTTAATGTGTTTGTCACATTATGGGTAAAAACAGGTTTCAGCCAAAACTGGACAAGACTGGAGTGTTTGTCGTCATATACTCACTGATGCGTCTCTGCCTGTACTGTAACTGCTGCCTTGTGGCCGATGCTGCTAAACTCAGTTCTTCCAAGATACAAAACTCAACTTTGAACAGACTGGGGCACATCTGTCCAAGCTGCAGAGCAACAACAATCGTACATCACCACAATTGGAAGATAAGAGCTACTTCTTCTGTGTTTTGCTAACTCGGTTATGGAGCACACCCTGCAGAGCCGCTGTACCCGGCGCCGGCGCCTTCTCCCTTTTCCCAGTTATTGTTTTTAAACCGAATTTTCCCTTGTTGATGTGTCTCGGAGGGTAAATAAAATAGATATATATTTAATTGTGCACATAATCGTTTGAATCGGGGAGAGCGAGACACACACGAATGATGAAGAATAAGAGGATGCTGAAGCGTCGCGCGGGGAAGAAGTTGCCGACCTCTTCCAGTCCGGCCGCTCCCACCGCCGACCTCGCTGTTGTTCACAGCTGTCTGTCAGTCTGTCAACGCCTGTGTCATAAGGACGCACGGAGCCGGCGTCGCCACGAGATGAAGACGGATGCGGTCACGTCTCGCCGCTCGCGGAGCATAAAACGAAGCCCCCGTCGAGACAGGGGTAAACTTTGCTTCATTCTGTGCACTTTAATTGCCCAGCGCCACCTGCCAGTCGGCCTTTATCACCTCCATCACTCCACCTAATCAGCGGCGCTGGCTCAGGAGCCCCCCTAATCAGCCCAATTAGGCCTTAAAGCCCTGTCTTACTGCTGGATGTCCTCCTGGTTCCGTTTTCTCGCTGGCGAAGATCCAGCCGAGCGTTCAGAGAGCAACCTTGAGCATTTTTTAATTTTTATATCCTACTGTACATAACCTCTATTTAACAAGGGATGACAATAGCTACCCAAAATGACAGGCGAGATAAATCCTCCCAGGGATCCTGAGGTAAAATAAAGCCCACAGGGCTGTTCATCTACTGACACCTTCTCCATTGTGAGGTTTATTTTACAAACGCTGACAGAAGAGGTCGCCTCTCTGGCTTTGTCGCCCCATCTATTAGGCATCCATCACAGTCAGACCGTCTGAATAAACATCAGCCACGCTAAAAAATGAATCACCATAAACAAGATGCACATGGTTTGTCATTTATAAACTGTCCGGTTTATTACGAGACAGACTCGTTGACTTCGAATAAGTTTAAGTACAAATCATTTCAAGCTGCAGTTTTATTATTAGTAATAAATTAAAATCTGAAGTAGAAACTCCTCCTGTGACCTTGTAATAGTTTTTGACATTTAAAATTTCTGAAACATGTTTAATCTCAGCATAATCATGGTAAATCTGACAGCACTATCCATCATAGCCAATTGTAATTACCTGCATATAGATCACTGTCACATGAAAGGGGCCATTAAGAAGAGTCTCTTTCTTTGTGCGAATGGAAAACATTCAATCAAAATGCCACGGACAACACGGAGCAGCGCTTGAACAACAATCCCGAGCAGGACATCCCACGTCGATGGCCGCGTTCCCAGGTGGGCCGGCTAAGTGTGACAGTCACAAAACAGGTCTATCACCGCGGGGACGTCGGTGTTGAGTTTGAGCAGCTGCTTTCGACTGAGCCCAGTGGGACTTCACCAGAACACAGAAGAAAGAGGCTCAAAAAATCATTATTAAAGGAGAATTTTCCCCCATTCAAACACCAAACACTTTGCACGCAGCCCAGAGAGATTAGGTTCCGATCGTGCATTCTGCTCTCCATGCAGGTTGCGCGGCCTCGACGACGCGGTTGATGAGTTCATTTACACTCCGATCCTGAGCCTGTGCCTCCGTAATTACAGGCTCCGCAAATTGTGTTGACAGTTGATTTGACAAAGCTGAAAACTACGAAAAACGATTTCAGCGTCGCTCGCTGGAAGTGGAAGAAAACCAGCTTTTTTTTTTTCAAATTGTTTCGCGGCTTCTTTATTAGTGTGGAGTCAAAAAACGGGGCTGTTTGTGGTCACAGCATGTGAATTGCATGTTAGAAAGTTAGCGAGTTCAGATAGTTTTCCTCCCTCATTGAGGCGAGTATGGCTGAAATAACTGATGTAGCTGCTCTCGGTAATTAGGCTGGTGAGATGTGGAGTCGAGCTGGTCTGCAGCACTAAAATATGGCTGGAATCTGAAACACAGAGGAGCCAGAGTAAGTGTAATGTACAGTCACACTGATGGTTACTGAGCAGCTTCAATGGATGGAGCTGTGAATAAAAGGAGTTAATAAAACGCCATCCCAGCTGCTTCACATCCAGTGTGTGAGCTAAGACAATAAAATGACCTGCTGCTCCTTTTAAAGCTAATGAAACTGTATCCGTGTGTAGAACAAGTAAACATGCTTCATTACATCACATTTCTTTTAAATGTTTCTTATTGCAGCTTTATTTTCTGAGCAAACCAGACTTTTGCTGCCTCTATAAAATCTCTCATTCCAGTGCGATGCAAAGTAAAATAAATCACATGCAAATGTGAAACTCCTGCACTTGGATTATTCCAGTGCATAAAGGTGTAATATTTAGCAGTGGGAACCAGAAGGCGATATATTCACCATATCTGAGAGCAGATGCATACGTTTTTTTGGTTTTATTAGGCCCTGAAAGGCAAATAAGCGGTGCAGGCTCAAACTGTATTGATTATGAGTTTGTTATTACCCCGAGCACAAATATCCAGGAGGCTGTTCTTCCCTGGGATTATGGCTGTGATGTTGGTGCAGCACCAAAGCACCTATAATCACTGAGAACATCCCGAAGGTTATTGCAGCATTAATACAAAGGCTGCGAACGTCTACAGTACGTGCCCTCCGAAAAGTTTGCTCCTGAGCAGTGAGCAAAAGTTAATGCAACTGTATGAGCGTAACAGAGGCAACCTCGCGAGGTTTATGTGGGTTGTTTAGGAGGTTTAAATCGCTATATTGACTGAAATGCTGATATTTCACACCCACGTCCTGTGAACACATTTGGTAAATACTAAAAGAATGGAGGAAATGTGAAAAAGTGAACCCGGGGATCCCAACAAAGAAAGGCAGAACCACATGAAATGAGCTTGACAAAAGGCAAGTTGTAAAATGACTGAAGAGTGTGAATTTAAGGAGCACTTACAACAGTAGCCATGGCTCATATGGAGGAGGAGCTTCAACAGCAGCTGATTGTAACAATTGCAACTAGTGGAAGCTAAAAGACACCGTACTTGAGCCCGAGGAGGCCTGGTGAGAGAGAGAGAGAGAGAGAGAGAGAGAGAGAGAGAGAGAGAGAGAGAGAGAGAGAGGTCGTCATGTGCTGAATTCCTCGCTCGTGAGCTGCAGCGATTGTCTCCGGCGCAAGAATGACTCGTGTGAGAATCGATACGCCTTCCAGCTCTAAAAGGTCTTTGGTTGCACAAGCTTTTACAACAGGAAACGGCTGACGGAGCTTTCTGGAAATCAAAGCTGAGGCCAAGCGTAAAAATATTCTTCTGGGTTGCGCTGATGAGAGGCTGGCGTTTGGACACTGACGGGCAGTGGGGGGTGATTGATTTTGTCTCTTAAGGCAACGGGGGTGATTTGGTTGGCGTCCAACGAAGGGGTAATATATCGCCACAGATGAGACCATTAATTGGCACCAATCCCACGATGAGCCAGCTCCGTTATCACCGCAGCGCCGGAGAGTACAGCCACTTCAAAGTCATTTCTCCTCAAGTATTAGCACACGTGCGGCGTCAGCGCGCGGCGTCGGCCGCCGCCTTCGGGCTTCTTCTTCCCTTGCAGGGTTTCTCTGCTCTCCACCGGAGCCGCGGCGTCGACAACGCCTCTGATCTGGGTCACAGCCGGGCCGCACGCACCAGCACCGCGGCACATTACCAGCGCGAGCGGTACCCGTGTGAAGGCCGGGGGAGGAAAACAAGGCAGCTCGTTAAACGGCCCCCCCTCCAACGACAGTGGGAGCAGCGTGTCATTAATCCACCGCCATGTAGAGGGTGGGAAGGCATCACAGCCATTACCTCCACCACCTTGGTGGGGATCTCTGGCGATAAAGGAGCTGGAAGACAGAGTGTGGAGATGGGAAATGGCGACGCAACAAAAAGACCCTTTGAAACGTCCTCTTCAGAAGGAGAGAGAGAGCAACGTGGAAGTCTTCTGGGCGTCAGCAGGTTTGTTTTGTTGCACCACTCGCCGCTGGAAGCGGTAATCAAACACCAGCAGAGTGAACTTCTGTTGTACATGAGCGCAACTCTCTCAGGTGAAATCATTTCAAATGAGGCGTGTCTGCTCTCCGAAGGACACAATGCAGACGAAAGGCTCAAACTCTTACCCAGCCCATTAAAAATGGATATATGCAAACTTAGTAGATTTAATTTCTTTCCATCCGACACTCTAGTGAGTTTGAGGTCTGGCATTAAATGACTTTGTCCTGCCCTCAATTACCACCGGGAATAAAGATCACCCAGTCAGAGCTGAAGTGGCACAGATGCCCAGGTTATAAATGTGCTTAAATCTATAACTTGTCATTAAGACACGCTCTCATGCACTCGTCGTAATGATGGCTATATGGAAAGCGTGACCAACAGTTTTTAAAGAAATTCTCATAATCAGCATTAATGCTGGGGTCCAGGGAGGTCGGGTCCAAAAGGTCCAAGAGGCCAGCTGAAGGTCTGGGCGGAAGGGGACGAGAGGCTCCTCGAGTACCTGCACACCTGCAGGCCCCTTGACTCCAGGCGACTGCTGTTTAATCTGCTTGCTGTGCGACCAAGCGAGTGCAGGTGCAGGAATACTGGGCGGCTCTGGATTCAGAATCCATCAGGTGGCTGAACTGGAGGAGAAGCACATTTGTGACATTACAGTAGCAGCTCACATGTCTGTGTTGTATGAGCTACAGCAATAGCTGCATTAGCATCTGCAGAGGTCAGTTTGTATTAATGCCATCAGACATCTTATGGCATCAATTGTGTGGCATGTTGCCACACAATTGGTTGATGCCAGTTGTTGCTGGTTTGTCGAAATCTTGTTTCTAGTCTGACACCTGGACTTTTGGCCCTCAGGTATGTTCACAGATTCTATCTTGGGCGGCGGTTTGATTACAAATTGGGCAAAACATTTTGATTTAAACAAAGCAGTCTTTCTCATTAAGCTGAAGTCTCAATCCTCCTCAGAAGAAGCCAAACGTCTCAGCTGTTGCCTGCAATCACCGGCTAATTGTAGCGCAACCTCCTGGCTATTAGCCCGCCACGGCCAGGATTGCCATTAGCTGATTACTGCACACCCACTATCTTATTAATGCAAATCCCCGAAAGAAACTATCACCGAGGAACAATATTTATTTAGCTGTTTGTTATTGTGCTGTCCGCACGGCGCACAGCCTCGCTTGGCTCCGGTTCCTTATGAAGATTTTTAATGAGTCTTAACCAACCACCAAACAGGACGATTTATTATTCCATGCTGCTGCCTGCTTAAGTAAAAAAAAAAAAAATGAAATAAATAAAGCTAAATTTCTGCAGCAGGAGGAGTGAGTACGCTGCATTTTAATTCACAGTGTGGGTGGAGAGGCAATCCATCTATGTTTGCATCTCAACAAATATAATTTAGAGCTTGTATTTATACTGTCTGCGCCAGGTGACGTACAGTGCTCTTTTCTTTGTTGACTGTTCTTACAAATTAATCAGCGAGCTTGTCCCATTCCTCACTAAGTGGCCGCGTGCTCCTGCTTTGACTGCAGCTATACGGCCTCCTTAGCGCCGAGAATTATAATTGATAACAGGGCCACTTTATTGATTTATGCAGAAAAGCGTCCTGTTATCATATTTGAGCAGCCGGCTAGGAATACTCCGACTTGACACTTCATTTGTATTTCCAAAATGTGCGTGTCTCAAGGCCTCGTTTTTAGAGCCAATTAAAAATGCGCTCAACGTGCTCCATTGTGACGTCCTGGTGAATACAGATTTCAGACAATGTGCTGTTGCAGATTTGATGCATTCTGGCCACTAACGCTGAACTCCAGCTCCCCCATTAAGACGAGGAGGACATCTGCCATCACCTAAACGCTCCTGGCCAAAGTCCGCGTGAAGCCCCCCCCCACACACACACACAGGCTGCTTGGGCACCTGCCAATATGTGCTCATTTAAAGAAATCGCCTGGGCGGATGCGCGGCCGCATCCTCCGCCGCTGTGTTTCACTATCAGAGCACTTGCTGTCCGTAGGGTCTGCAGAGAGGTGCTCAATCTGCTGTGACCAAATTACATCTCGTCCTGGGCCGCCGAGATGAGAGCCAAATCGCAGCATCTTCCGGAGCAGAATCCTTCCCCGCTGCATTCGAACTGGGTTATCTCCCTGCCTCGCTCTCTAACAATGTTATCAGATTTGCTGAAATACTCCCAGAGAAAAAAAAACTGGAGATCCTTCTGTGGCGTGAACCTTCAATCAATTCCGAATCAATCCAGCGAGCTCCATTGTCTCCACGTTGAAGAAGAGGCTGTTGTCTGCATATGAGTCTGGGTCTTATCTGCCTGCAGCCATCAGCCGCTCCAACTAGGAGGCAAAAAAGATTGATGCCTGTTTAATTAGCTTTTTATAATAAATTGATTTGACCTTCCTAAAATAGTCAGCAATGTATTTTAAGTGGCTACTTTAAATTCTAGTGGGAAGTCTATTAGTAAATGATGTTGCTCATTCTTTCACACCACCTTAAACTTTAACACCAGGGAAGGGTTCCTTCCTTCTCCACGGGCAGCGAGGGAGGCTGAAGCCGGGGTGTTCCTGCGGAGCGGGAGCGTGACCTCCCCGTCGTCTAAACGGGCTAAATTCGGTGACATGTTAATTTTGGACTCTCCCCTTGTCCGCTCGGATGGGGTTGATTAATGTGGCTCCTTTCCTCCAGAACCAGGACACGCAGGCTTCCACCCTGCTCCCCCTGATGCAGAGATGCAGATGTTAAGAATCAACCTGTAAATATTCCACCGAGGAGTCTGAGGTCATGGACATTATGTCAAACGGAAAGTCTGAGTCCATTGTTTTAAAGAGTTGTTTCAAACCACTGATTACGTTTCATTTTGTATTCACGGGTTATGCATCTCAACAGAAGCGCCGCTTTCTTTCTCTCTACTCTGCCACATTTGCGGGGAGCACCGCGTGGACATTAGCCTTTGGCCTCCGTGATGATTATTGGTGTCGAACCGTGCCACAGCGGCGCTCGCACGCTGTGCACGTTGTGGATCGAATGAGCGGCGCTGCCCCCCAGACAGCACTTAGATCACTAGCATAATGCTAACAAACCAAAGGTAAACACGCGGCTGCTGGGGCGAACACCTGCTCATGGAGATTAATGTGGGCACCGGGGCCAGTAAAAGCATCATTATCATTCGGACTTATTTAGCCGGCGCTGCAGTACAAGGTCAGGCCAGATGTTCTGTGGAGTGAGAACAGCTTATCAATGGCGTTGCATTCTCGTTACCAAGCAGGGATGCGTTGTACACACGCAGACAAACACATGTTCAAGGCCAACACGCCGCCATCTGTCTTAATATTAAAGTACTTGCGTTTTGCATTTTCTAGAAGGCAGTTAACTGTGGACCAGTAGCACAATATTCACCCAAACAGCTTTGATAAAACGTTGAAATCCAATTAGCAGACTTGGCTTGGGTTCGTATCATCTCAGAGCAAACGCCCGCTCTGGTTGTGGAGCATTACTGCTTTGATGACCAGTCAGGAGAGTAACATTTGTCGATGAAAACATAACAGCAAATATGTGATGCAGCGATGCCGTGTCTGGTTATGGGCCAGCGATCTGCAGACCAGCAGAGAGGATACGAGACATGGAGGAATTGAGCCATTCCAATAAACTGCCTGGTTAAATAAAATATTTGCTTGGGTTCATCCTGTTCCATGTCGTCTCCTTCTATGAAGCTGAAATACAGAGTAAGGTACAGATGACCCTCAAATCCAGCCTCAAGCGAACACCATCAAACTAAAATGAGTTTATTACAGATAGTAAAGGACTCAGTCACAACCATTTTTTTTAATCTCAGCTCATCAAGTCTGACTAATAATTAAAAAAAGGTTTTACGACATGGAATAAAAACGGCCTTTCTGATAATCTGGATAATTTGATGTCATCTCTAGTGCTGGCATATAGTTTGACTACTTTACCTCATGTTGAGCTTCGAGTTGCATTCACTGACATGGAGAGGTGATTACGTGATGGGAGGAATGGAACCTTATTGACAGGCACTAAACCAGGTTGTAAATGGAGCATGAGGTGCTGTTGAAAGCTCCAGAAATATAAAGAGGCTGTTTGCTGTAGTGGCTGCAGGCTCATTATTATTCTTCCCCATTTCACATGCTTCCATATCGCATCTGGATGTGCAGCAGTATGTTCCGTTTTTATATTATTTGCCAAGATGAGCCACTGTGGCTCTAAATAACACCATGTTCTGGTAGGTGCCAATTTCCCATCACGCTCGGTGTTTACGGCCCGTTCGTCGGCGGTGAACTTCTCTCCTACGGAGAACAATGGCCCTGAACGCACCTGTAAATGACGGACAGGCCTCCTGTCTCCTCCGCCGAGCTCTCCGTCAGCGTCAGTCACACGTGCGATGAGACAGGCTCATCCATCTCTGCTGCCGTCCCACGATGCAACGTGCTGATGGGCGTCGAGAAGGAGCTGCCAGCTCTATCTGCCGCCGCGTCTCCTCAGCTTCACCCGGTGAAGGGCAGCTTCCTCAGACTGATAGCAGAGAGATGCAGGCCCAGCGGCTGCGCCTTTACTCCATCCCAAACTTCATTTGTAGTATTCATGAACAGGGACGCTGTGCTCTGGTGCATCTCGAGCTGTCGGGCTGAAGAAAATCCTGTTCGGAGCAACTTCACAGGCGGAGGCTCGAAAAAAGTTAAATGTTTAACTGAAGGAAAGTGAAGCAAAAGATCTCAGACATCTCATATTTACAATGGACGCTTAGTTTTAGTGCCACACAGCTTCCAAAGCACCAGGCAGGAAAACAATGTGATTTATTCAGCAGCTCTCCACTGTGTTTTATGGTAACTCATATTTCGAAGCTCCAGTGATTTACTTGTCATGATCTGGCATGGGCATATTATTAAACCTATTTAATCTGTCAACCGTTGTCGTTTGTTCTTTTATGTGTCGTTAACAGGCCAATAGTTGACGCATGCGGGATCAAGCAGTTTTAGAGATGACACAGTAAACCTCCAGTCACCCTCCACTCAGTGGAGCGACTGGCTTTATTAAGTCATGCAGCTTCATCCTGACTGAGTTATGTGTGGGGGAAATAAAGGAGCTCTTTCTACAAAAGGTGCCTCAGTTTTATAAATTAGAGGCAGCTTTAAAAGAAAAATGGAAGCGCAGCAAATTACATCTTGATTATGAAGCAGTACTTCAATTAAACCGCTGCAGGTTTCATTGGTTTGAACGAGGAAAAAAAACAGATTTGGCCCCTTTATTTAAATACAAGCAACTGTTTGAGATTGGGGTTTGCCAATATTGTATAAAAATAATTGCATCTGAATCAATTTTCGGTTTTGTTCATCAGCTTCATCAAAAGCTTTATGCTAGCAGGGAATAAAACCGACAAAGGGAACAACATGGATTTAATTAGCAGTTAAACAACACACTCTCGCAGCCGTTGGATGGAAAGCTTCAGTGTCACTTCACGTAATTAAAGTCTTCGAAAGCTGAAGAACGAATAAAACAATCATTAGAAGGACAAAGAATATGTTGAAAACCAATTACTCCTCGGGCTTAGTTCTAATTAGTTAAAGAATAATTTACCAGCATGCAGGCTGGGGGGGGCGCGTTCCACTGCCCTGTCGGGTTGAAGGTTACGGTCACCTCTGACCTCAGTCTGGAGGCTGCAGCGAGAGGAGATGCCGATCGCTCCTCTTCGTCACCTTCGCCACATTTTACCCAAGCGGGCCAGCTGTCTAAAATCAGCCACACAGAACTGGTGAAACCCTGCACAGCCACTTGGAACTTAAACTTTGACCCATTGTGGTATTTTAGTGGCCTGTTAGGAAAATCAGCAGGTTAATTCTATCTGCACGGCTGTCAACAAGAATTAATGTGCAAATGAAGCTTGGAGAAGGAGCTGTAGGCGTTGTTCACAGGTCTAATGCATAACGGTCTTGGGTGCATTGTTACAGAGGCTCTCTGCTCATAATGAGAAAAATCACACCGCAAATGGAACCTTTCGCGCCTTCAGCCTAAACTGCCATCACAGCCGGCTTCAGGATGATTTACTGACGAGGATTAAGCCTGTGTCAAAATAAATGTTTTTTAATTAAGAAAAAATATTTAAACACGGTGATTCTCATGCTTTTTATGCTTTGTACATTTTTTTTCAAAAGCTAATTATAGGGAAAGAAACACAAAGCTGCTTAAAAAAGCAAAACGCTGGACTGTCTGCCACCATTAACCCCTTGTGCCCATTTCATTTGGACTTTGCTTGTCTCCAGACCTAATTGACAGTCATGCACCACTTTATGAACTTTGATGTAATTGTTAACGCCTTCACTATGACTGTCAATAGTGCGCAATGTTCAGCACCTGGTTTGCAGTGAGCGAGAGAACAGCTGTGAGTTAAAATGTCAGGCTGGAAATGCGGAGTCACATCAGTCAGATGTGTCAGAATGACTGTGCACCGCGAGGGACAAATACGGTTTATATACTGATCTGATCTGAGCAGAATGTCCTCAACACACATCACACATGTCGAATGATTGACTTACATCATTTATATTGGGCTGTTCCCTTTACACCATACAACAGCCCAACTCACTGATGCTGTCAGAAAAGAAATGCAGCCAGTATTTCACAAAAAATGCAGATGTAATTCTAATTAATGATATGAAGCTAATTGGTTTATATCAATATTTCCCCGCCTATTTTTAATCTACAGTAACAAAATCCCAGTTTAAGTAAATTAAACAAAATCCCAGTTTAAGTAAGTTAAATATGAGGTCCATTTTTATACAATATATGTTCTCAAAAGCTACAGTAAGTAAAAAGGAAGAAGAGAAAAAAATACAATGGTCTGTGCAACTGGATGAAACAATACCTCAACAGGGAACTCGGAGAACCATTTGCAGTATCCAGGATATTCAGTGTTCTGTGTAGAATTTGTCATCATTTGTCTTCTGTGCCTTACTGAGGCATCCATCCCTGTCAAAACACTGAACAATGAGGAAAACAAAACTTGTGGGCCATGATAAGCTGTCAGCCGTGGTCATCTGGAGGAAGTGCAGTGTCTGAGCCACCATAGAGGAAGAATTTATTGGCTGCGTTACAAATCGAAACGAGCGTCTAGGCAGAGCGTTTGGGAAGCAATTAGTCATGTAACGTCGGGCAGAGTGGCCTCGAGGCGGATTTATGGGTGAGGATCCGCAGGTTGCTGGAAGCCTGCCGCCGCCGGCGAGCGCGTGGAGCTCAAACCCGGGTTCGCTTCAGAGGTGGCGTCGCTCAAAATGGTGGCGGCCGGATGAGAAGTGACCTCACGGTGTCAGAAGGCACGTCTTTCTCAGCAAAGACGAGTCATTTTCTAAAGTTCCAGGTTTCCACCAAGGGGAGAGAGTCATGACTGCTTCCTCTGCCCTTTAGGGAACTTACAGAGGAGGCAAAACAATCCCATCAGTAATTCAATTTTCCTCTTCGCAAACTGCACATTGCTTATTAAATATTAACCGACAGGCCCGGGCCTCCTTGCATTTTGATTATTTGGTTTTGATGTAATTAAACATGGCCAACAGGTTAGAAAACGGCAGAAGTTCAACAAAACTGAGTCAAATGATGTAACTGGAAAAGCATAGCAGAAAATCCACCAATCAGATGTTCCCGTGCTATAACTTCTGACACTGAGCAGAACCAGATGAGCTTCTTATTCACCCACTGCCTTCATTGTCCTCAGGACAGACTGAACAACCCTCTTCTTTAAAGTGACGCTTCTAACATCTGCACAGATTTGACAATCAAGTTCAAACATTCTCTGCAGCAGAGATATGAAGTGGTTGATGCCACCAAGGCCCCAGTCCTTTCTATTTAAGTTTAATGAAACACCCAGGGGTCTGGTTTTACTCTCCACTCTGACTTCAGGCTGTACCACTTGGCTCTAACGCCCCAACCCAAACATTAAGGGCACAGCTAAGCAGCGACCAAGCTGCCGGCTGCTGGGGCACCTGTGATATCTGGCGCCCGTGGGGCGACGCGTTTGAGGTTGGAGCGCTCAGTTCTGACTGTTGTAGAGTCACTGACTGCAGTGCAGGCACCGCCGCCTTTTCCCCTCCGCTGTCTCCAGACACCAAGACTTTCTCTGATCATAATGTACCAGCAGACATGCTTACTGACAAGATTTGATTATCAATAAGGCAGCTGAATTGAGAATGTACTTGCCATAGCTGGCTTGACAAGCTCTGACTAGAACCCGTCCAGCAGCCTGGTGAATTATGAAAACCGTTGATGGATGAAATATGAACATCAATCTTTCTCAGCGCCTGTCTGCTGAATAAATTACTTTTAAAGTTCACTGCCATGTTTGGAGACATGTGCTTCAGAAAAAGCTCATGCCTCCCTGCTTTTCCGTCTGCACTGGTTCTCTCCTCAGTGGAGGCAAATAGCCGCAGTAACAGTGAAAGGAACATGCGGACATTGTCTTTAGGGCGTCTGACGTGATAAGAGGTGGCTGTCGAGTGCATGAGACACCAAGGTCAGGTGATGGATGACTGGGACTTATCCCCCATTACACCGTCCCATGTGGACAGACGCCTGCAATTCTATACTGTTGTGAGGGTCTGAGTCAAAGTCCTCTTGTATTCTGCGTGAATAGTCAGTCTGGCCTCATGAATTTATGGAATATGAGCATGGTAATATGCAAATGCATGCTCTGTCCACAGAAAGCGAGAACGCGCAACCCGAGACTAAGGAAAGTGTGCATCCCTCAGTTTAGAGCAGTCTAGAGCAAAAACGACTAGAAAGGTATATAGTGTAGTAGGAAAACCCTTTAATATAAAAGCAAAAAGCTAATTAAAGAAAACTCCAAATATTTACCTTATCAAATCCTTCCACAGCCAAATACTCATCAAAGCAAAACACACTTACTCACAATCAGCAGTAATTACGATTTCACTACTGCACATCGCCTGCATTGCGATGATGACGGCTCACCTCCTCTGTGCTTGTTAAAAGTTTCTGCTACTCGACTGCAGCGAGCAGCGCTCGCATAATGACGCTCACTGGTCTTCCCCCCGTTCGGCTCCACAGTGACGGGCATGAGGGCCGATGGGACTCGCTCGGCTCCTCCGCTGCGCCCCAGCAGCTCCGCGTTCGTTAGTGCCCCTGGTTAATTGCAGGATGCGGAAACAGAATCCAGGATCTGCTGTCGTCGGGGTCACGGTGTGATCCTGGAGGAGGCGCCTTGGTTCTTGTTGGTTTCTGTCATCACTTCCTGTTTCCTGTCAATCACCTACACCCGCCGCTGCATCCAGTCCATAAGGACTCATTTCACCAGGTTCCAGTCTCTTGTCAGTGAGCCAGTCAGCCTTTAGCAGCCGCTCCCCTTTTTGAATTTGTGACAGTTGCAGGGTATTAGCATAACCTCATCACGAGCCAGCGGCCATTATATCACATTGTCAACAAGCATTAAGCCAAATCGTCTGGAGAGCTTCATCACTCCGGAAGGTGTCAGCTGGCTTCCTGCTGCCAGTCTGCACTAACCGAACAAAAGACGCTCACATTTATCCAGCACATATGCCAACATCAGTCAGCCTCAGTTGAAACATGTTGGTGCCAGAGTGAAAGCGAACCTTTACTCTTTTAACTAGTGAATAAAAAGCATTCCTATTAACAAATCACTACAGCTACAAATATTCTGCCAGTAATACTTTATTTATTGAATTTCCTAATACACATAAATATGCAAGCCATTAAAACATACCAGGCCTAACAGGATTCACAGCACACACAACTACAGAACCAAGAATTCAAACTAGTAAAGCAGAACACATGACTATACGCATTGAAGTATACGGAGGATACAGACAACATGCCCCAAGTCTCAAGTACAGAGTGAAAAGTTGTCTCAAAACAAGAAGTTCATTACGATGTGCACGACGAAAGGTCAGACGCTTACAGAACCCAAAGCATGGCAGCAACCTCCAGGCAGAGAATGGAGCAGTAACACTCACGAAGTGGAAATCTGTGAAAACTGTGACCTGGCACAGGTGACCGTCTCAGGCCAGGTTACAAGGGGGGTGATTATGAGTGAGGCCAGCATGCGGGGGGGGGGGGGGGGGGGGGGGGGATGTCACGTTGCCAGGGGGTGGACAAGGGAGAGAGGGGTCTGCTGGGAAACGATGATGATGTTGTGGTGTATGAAAAGAAAAGGGTTCAGCCTCTGGAAGCATAAACAAATGCATTTATTGCCATTTTCAAAACTTTTGAGAATTACAGTGAATAGAGGATAGGGCCATTGTCAAAAACATCTAAATTCTCATGAATATTCCTTCAAAGTGTTTTTTTAAAGACTTCACTTAAATTGACAGTGTAAAGGGAGCCAAAGTGTTTACTGTCATAGACATAGAGACGTGATACACACAACTATTCACACTGTGCAAACACAGTAACACAGAAGTATAAATGATTAACCCTGATGATGTGTTGATTTCATTTCTGAACAGTGTTTTGTCTGCAGCTCCTCATTAATGTCTCACTGCAGTTTCTTTTATTACTCAAACTGACTCTGTGTGTGTGTCAAAGGGAAATTACAAATAAAACTCAGCCTTCTCTCCAGCCTTTCTCTGATGTTGGTTTGCTCCAGTCGTTGTTTCTGCGGCTACAGCTCACGCACCATTACATTAACTGCAAAGCAGCAAAGTCACTGAACTAGACCTGACTAATAGAAAAACAGAAATCTTTCTGAAGATCAGAATCAGGATTGCCCAGATTTGCAAAAGTCTTGCTTATCACAATCTCAGCTGTTTGTGATCCGTGAAGAAATTGTTTGCAGCTGCTGAATTTTAACACGTGCAATGAGAACAAATACACTTAAATGCATGTTTGAAAGCATCTTTATCAGAACCACAGGCAATTTTAGAGCCAAATAAGCAAAGATATTTAGAAGCAATCATATTATCTATTAGCAAAAACAAAAATTTTGAATGACTTTATAGTCTCTTCTCACACAACAACAACGAAAACACAATGTAGTGAAAAACTGGCGTCTCCTGGCTCTGAAAGCCGGGCTTTTTGTCCCATAATGCAGTCTCTCTGTGGGTATAGAAGCAGTAAATATGGAGTCCTGGCCTGTCAGGGTGATCAATAATTCCTTCAGCCCCAGATTCCACACTGATAAGGCACTTTGATGTGGACCAAAGTGCGGGAGAGAGAGGCCATCCTGGGGGAGAAAATGTGAGGAAAAGAGGCTTTATTATTTCAGGCAGCTGTCAGCGGGTCATATTCAATTAGCTCTAATACGCTTGTCAGTTTGGGAAACAGAGCAACAATAGGGAAGAAGGGCTAGACAGAGGGAGAGATAAATAAATAAAGCCTCTTGTGATTTCAGGATCTTCTCTCAGTGAGACCAGATCAGAACGTGATGCACAGCGGGCGACTTGAGAAACTTCGGCGC
Organism: Betta splendens; assembly: GCF_900634795.4. Taxonomy (NCBI): domain Eukaryota; kingdom Metazoa; phylum Chordata; class Actinopteri; order Anabantiformes; family Osphronemidae; genus Betta; species Betta splendens. The sequence continues at coordinate 12,962,568 of NC_040888.2, forward strand.
AGGATCACGTTGCACAACCAAAAAAAAGAAAAGCAAACAAATAGAGATGCAATCAGCTGCAGGGCGGTGAGAGCACAAATATCTCTGACAACAACACAGTTCTGGGCACAGTGAAGCCCGGGTTTGTGGCTCTATTATCACAAATGATGCGCGTATCAGAGCCCACAACAGGCAAGTATGAAATATGAAGTATGAAATCTCAGATTTATTCTGCGGAATTTCTGCACATCCAGTGTCTGGGAGACTATGAGCCCCCCCTCAAGACTCAATTTCACAGGATTGAATCATTCGATAATAAATAGTTAACAGCTACTCTGCACAAAGTGAAAGCAAAATGCTAATTCATTCCGAGTTAAATGTCTGTACCCAAAAACTAATTGAGTGTCATGATCATCTTTTTTTTTTTATAAATGAGACTCATGTTTCAACCGGGTTGGGAAGCTCTTGAAATGATATTCTATCAGCTTGTAGTTTCACCTTTAAACTTTGTCAGTGTTTTGTGAGTTGCTTGACAAACAGCTGTTTCACCCCTGCTCGTGTAAACAAATGCAGAGTCCTCCTTCTTCCTTTACTGCTCCTCAGAGGCTCTCGCCAAATTAAACATGTGGCTCATGTCAGGAAACACACTCTGACTTCAGCAGGAGTTAAATGGCAACTGGGGCTGAATATATAGGAAATAAATCAAAAATAATAATGGGGCAATTTGTTAAATGCAAAGATACACGTTCATCAACCACACAGCAGCAGCACTGTGAGTAATTAGTGCGTGTTTCAAGTCAGAAGTCAGAAGAGCCTATAGAGCCGCTGAGCCGCTCTGTGTTGCAGCAGTCATTATTCCTTGGACCTCGTGGAGCAATTATCTGTGTAGATTTCAGTTACTTACTCTTCAGTGTACTCGTGGAATTTAAAAACACAGAATAAGTGCACTTAATCTTCTCCACGTTTGTAGGGGAAGTCAATGATGAGATACGCAAGATTAAAAAACCCACTGAGGAGGGCACTTAACAAACTTTATGGAGTGTTTTTGTTTGAAACTACAGCAAGTGAATTAACATTTGGACCATAAGTGTCTGTGCTTCAGCTAAAACATATCCAGCTACAGTTAAACATTACTATTCACTTTATTAAACAGTCTGAACAGGTCAAGTAGTAAAGAAATGAGAACATGTAATTAAAACTAAGGAATTTAAGAGTTTAATGTGTTCTGTGTAGAGGCTATAGTACAGTATACACAATATAAAGTATATAAGTATGATTATGTGGTACATGTATAGTTATAGTATATAGTTATCATGTCAGGACAGGCTCCAACCATGACATTCAAGCCAAACGAGGATAAATCCGTTCAGTAGACGAATGAGTCAGAGTAAAGGTGGACGAGTGGGATCCGGAAAACAAAAAGTCCTGCAGTTTCCATCTGTCTCATCCATGTGCACAGTTTTTCACCCAATTGTCCATTCCCTGCTTTATTAACAGAGGAGGAGCTTTGTTTTGCATTGTTTTGTGGTTGGGGTTTTTCACCAGATTCGAATCAACATACACAGACACACGTCTGTTACTTGAACCCAATGTTTAATTCAACATTCAACAGACCTACTGTAAATATTGTGCCTAAAGATGATGGTGTTGTAGTCATGACAATGTAGTTGTAGAGTAACCATGACAATTCAGGTAAAGTAGGTTCCTTAAGTTATACTCATGAGCATCTGAATATTTAGTCCATTGACCAAATATGTATGTTCATAAAAATATGTTTTAAAAGTTATTTTTACAGGAAATTTAAAAACTGTGGAATAACATAATGCTTGATAGGGAATTAAGGGATAAGCACATGAATGTTAAAAAACCAAATAAGACCAGAAAACAATTGTAAACTAACTTTGTAAGATACAGACAGTAAAAATTTTGGGTAAAGAATTCATTCATGTGTTGAAGTTGGCTTCCACTGTCTCCCATTCCTTCCAACTAATCGCTCTGATGGCCTCCCCTGCCTCATTGGTATTCACCAGCAGTGCACTCGGTAGCTTTCATTTCATGTAAGTTCTGCTCTGCACCCCAATTCAAATGACTTTCAATCTCTTTGTTCTGGGCATCGGTCCAGGCCAGAGGGCCAGAGAATGATGCATTGAGGTGGTTTATTAATGTGATATGCTGCACAACCACCCACGACGACGTTCATATTTCTGCCCTGCTGCCTCTGAGTCGATCTGCCAGCAGTACAAGATCACCCAAAGGTACAACTTCTGTCAAAGCATGCTGGTTCCTCCATAAAGCTCTGCTCACTGCCATCAAATCATCTAGTGAAAGACCATGCGTCTGACACACACACACGCACACACACGCGCTCCTGGGCTCCAGTCATACTTCACCCTAGCCGTGAAAGACAGTCACTAATTGAATAGTGCCATTTTTGGTTTGTCAAACAGATGAAAATGTGGACAGCTACGGTGCAGGAAACTCATTTTAGCAGGAGGCACCATTTGAAATCCATCCTCTTCTTCAACAAGGCAGGTACATGTTGACATAAAACACTTTTTATCCTGCTGAACAGAAAGTCAAACAATCTACTGCTATTAAAGGAGCGTTACTGAACAAAAATACCAATCAGCATCTTTATGAGCCCACACCCTATACTGATACTGCATCTACAAAACATATCTTTCTATTAGTTTTCTGTGATGCAAAGTTGGAAGGAGAATCATAAACAATTATCTGCATGTACTGTATCTAACAGCTCTGTCTGATAGTTACAGTGACAAAACTATGTCCTGACAAATAATTTACAAAGAATCCCTAAGCAATACTTCAATGACTGCAGCACTATCATGAGTGCTGTTAGATGCACATACGGTAGCCCTTGGTAGAGGTTAGAGGCAGATTGTGGTGGACATTCAACATTAGCACAAACTACATTACAATTGAGTCGTTTTGCAGGTTTGTGCTTGTTTGACAACTGGTGGCTCAGGGAGGTGGTTGACACCAGCGGCGGAGGCCATTAGTGGTCTGTGGTTCTTCAATTACCAGAGAGTTTCACAGGTGGTGTTGATCACCATGTCCAAGGTGGAACAAGTTCCAAGACATCTGCCGGCTCGGGCAGCGCTGCCAGGAACGCTGTGCAGGAACATCTGTTCATCACAGAGCTCCAAATGAACAATGTCTCCTTCCCTCTTACCATGAATGGCAAGCACTCAGAGCGCTCTTGATGATCCCGCTAATCACCAGCAATGAATATTTAATCATCTGTCATGTTCCTTTTCACATCTGCAGTTAGGCACACATTTACTAGTGTTCACCAGAATGGAGGCACCAGGCAGCGCGGCCTCATAATAGAACTGGGCTACAGTACAGTACGTGTGATCCTCAGTGGAGGAAACCTAGATGCACCACTGATAATCTGTATATCAAGAACTCAATCTGCCACCTGCTGAAGGGGGGAAATAAATAGCCTTCATCTCTGCGAAGGTTTGCTCTCCTGGTCTGCAAATTGGTAAATCTGTGCAAAAGTGATATGTGCTGAAGCACAGTGGGAGAAAAAAAGGAAGACAATGACAGGGGCACTGGAGCAAAACCATGAGGAAGGAGGGATTCAGCCATCCTGCCCCCTCCATCTCGCCAAGATGGTGGTTTTCTTCTCATGCCCTTAAAATGAGCTGGTCATCCAGACCAATTCTAAAACTATCCTATAATTATAGACTTGTCACTACTGATTTTCATCAACAACTGTGGATGTGATGATCCGGCATGAATGTTAATGAGCCTTCAATTGGAGTTAATCATCTGCAGGCATTACAAAGGCCGCCTCCACGTTGAGTCCATAGTCCTCTATAGATGCCACTGCTGAGTGTCTGTGATGGGACCAGTGGACGACAAGACATTGCCAAGACAACTTTTTGTTCTTTTCCACCTCTGGGTTTCATAAAAGAAAGTGCTTCCTAAGCAAAATCTTCTTTTTTTCAACTTAAAGTTTATGTCCACTCACTTCACTACACTTGACTCAGCGTACAGTCCCTACACTTAATTAGTAAAGCTATTTCTTCCTCAGACAGGCCTCCCACAGGGTCGTGGACTCGTATAAACTCTTCAGCTAATAAGAGTTAGGGGCCACTTTGTTGAATTTAATGTTTCTCAGCTGGGAAATCTCTTGACGCTTAGTGAAAGGGGTTGTCTCGCAGAATGGTCTGAGTTGGCTGACTGCTGTGACACCCAAACGGTACTGTACACCCTGAATCCACAACGCTTGGTTGATTGGCAAGTTCCCATCTTTAACTCTGACCATTGTATATATAAGATTTATGACAGATCCTTAATTGAAGGTGAAGTAAAGTAAAGGTGTGCCTCAAACAAACATGTTGCTATTGGCGTCAATGCAGTAGATTGAAGAACATTTAGACTATTTTCCAGATTGTCTCACATTCCTGTCCACTAGTTAATGATGTAAGTGTAAATTTATTATTCTTTTACTTCTGGCCTCCACCAGCCACCACGAAATACATCTAACTGCACCGCTCTTCTCCCAAACCCAGAGCAAGTCTCTGCACTGTAGGTTTAAAATAATCCAAGACATAAACCTTGGCTTCAGTTTGTGACCTGGTTGAGCTGCAGGTCACCACCTCTCGTGTATCTGTGCATATGTTCTGAAAAATCATAGTTACAAATCACCTTGGCTACTGTACAGGATGTCTGACATTAATCAATGAAGCAGTTTAATCACCTTGTGCGTGTGTAGAAATCAACCAGAGCCTGATCCTTGTCTGATCATATATTGTAGCCAAAAGTCTGCTTCTCTGTTCTCTTGTTCATAAAGGATCCTTAAAAAAAACTAAATTAATCATTAGACTCTATTAGACTCGGCTGTTGTTCCACTAATGACGAGCACATGGTGTGTTTGACGTGGTAGCACCGGATCAGCGGCAGCCGACAGAGCATGCAGGCAGCACTGACAGTGAATTCTAAGCAGGAAGCCGAGGCTGCGGGAGCTTCTGACTTCTTCTGCCGGATCATAGCGGGAATGAAGTGAGCACAAAACATCTGTCCTTCACCTGATTCCTCACTACCACAACAGAAATCACATGGTCTTTTTTGTGTATGTTGAATCTTTCTACTTGGAGATTGCTTTGATGCGCATCATTTAACACATAATGAATGTCAAGTTTTCTAAGGGTTTTTTTAGATTTCAAACTGCTTAAAGGTGAAAAAGGCTTCAATGGCTTCAAAGGGACAACTCTCCTTCTTTGACTGAATATACAGTAGTTAGCTTATAGCCACCGTGATAGTAGTAGTAGTAGTTAGGATCCAGTTAGTTAGCGGCAGTAGTAGCAGCGTTAGCTAGCGGAATGTATTAGTAAGTTAGATTTATAACCTAGAGAAACAGAATGCAACGCATTACAACACAGTATAATAACACAGTATAATAAGTAGAATATTCAAGGAATGCTATGAGGCTATAACGATTATAGTGTGCACGCCAACCGCATACACCCTGTTTAGCTAGCTAGCACGTGCATCAAAGTTCCTCCAACACAAGTTTTCTCGTACCAGCAACTTCCTTGCAGTCAAACAGGTCAATGAAGCTGCCCCCTTTCTTCTCATTGTTTGTACTGATGCACCGTTGGACCTTAACCAGATTTTCTCCTCCAGTATTGCGCTACAAGTGCTACACCACATACAGTTCCTTGGTTGTCCTGTGCAAACTTGGCCATTAAACTCTGATTCTGATTCTAATTCACAAAGTACGACCGTGATATCAAACTTTTTCCTCCGCTCACCCGGAATCTCTCACAGGACCAGCATGCAGCATTCTCTGCAATATTTCTTATTATTTCTTATTTATTATTTCTTCATACTCCATGTGCTTTTGTTTTAATAGTGTTATTATTAAGAAGAATTATTTCTTCTTCACCAACACAGTAGCTTCTCACTTGCTCCTGTTGAGGACTTCTTTCACTTTGACTTTATTATGAACAGCACTGTCCTCCAGCTCCTGTCTCCATACTCCTCCTGGCAACAACCACCTGGTCAGACTCCTAAAACTTGGATTTGAGTTGGATTTAAGAGCTCTGGAGGCAGCTTCTCTGTGGACTCAGGTTCAGTAAGGCTGGCACCCTGCTGTGTCAGCCTTTCAATGGGCAGCCTGAGAGTTTCCTGCATTACAAAGTCTGACCTCTTTGAAGCGTGGATGCAGGAGCGTGCCACAAACAGGGAGTTGACCTTTACCAAACCACTGAATATCTCATTCAGGTTGTTTTTTGGTGGGTTGGAAACTACTGTAGTACCAATAACAGGAGCCAGTCTGGCACATGAACAGCAATATCATTCTAAAGGTTTGGTTACCCAAACACTCAACAACTGCCTGATGGAATGGCCTTAAAACCACTAGGCACTGGTTGATGGCTTTATACTCCTTAGCACCAAACTGAACTGTGTCAGTACTAGAGATGCCAGGCCTGGCCCCAGTGGCTGCTCAGAATGCCTTTGAAATATGGCAAATGCGCTGCTCCATCTGGTATTCACCACTATTTCAATTATTCTCCACTCAGCTGTCAGCTGTGCAGTAACTTTGGCTTCTACTAAAAGTACAGAGCCACATCTAGGTTATCTGACATAGTGACACAAATGTTTCGAGCCACGTTTACAGATGCCAACATGTTTGCTGTCAAACTAGGGATTTTACCTCCTCTGTAGTTAAAGTAGTTTCTAAAGCCTTCATTCTCAAAGATTGGAAACGACTGCACCATGTTCACCAGGGCCTCATCCAACTTTACTGTAAAGACTGCAGAACCTCATCTGCTGCAACATCTTCACAGGTAAATGTAAATGGAACCCAAGACACTCCCCCTGCTGAAACATGAAACTGAAATAATATTGACAACTGAATAAATTTGACAAAACGCCATGACATCATGTCAAATAAAAACCTAAAACTGTTCGAGTCGGGATCTGGAGTGGCTGCTGGGGCACAGACTTGCATAGAGAGACGCCTGTAAAACCAGTGAGTCTGGGGCCAAAAGGAATCATGTTTAACATCTTTGTCCCAAACCACCCACTGCAAAGCTAGTAGCTGCTGAAACCATGATCCCATAGAAATATTTAATATTAACATTATTATTAAATTAAAGACAAAACCAAAATTGCTCCTAACACCATCACTATATTTGAATAATTACAGAGCCGATAATTATGAACAAAAGGATAACAAAATAGCTCACAAAGAGTGCATATTCACTGGTAGCAGTGAAGGAGAGTCCAGCTGATGTTTAAAGCTTATTGATAACAAATCAAAAGGATCCATGGAAGCAGTAAATAGAAACTAGACTAGCGTAGACATAAACACACATGCTTTTAATTAGAAATGTATTCTGAATTTTCGTCCTAAATTCTCAGGTAATATTTAAGTCAATTCTTATCGGGTAACAAGCCGGAGGAGGGGTGGGGGTGGGGGTTTATCCTGGACTGCTCACCATATACATATACACAGACAAACAACTCACTCCAATCGGTCCCACTGAATGTCTTTGGAGTGCAGGTGAGGAAAACTTGCAGCCTCCACATACAGTAGCAAGCACCTGGGTGACCCATGAATCAAACCCAGGACCTTTTTGCTGTGATGCAACACTGCTAATCCCTACACCAAGGTGCCACCTCTAATCAATCACTTCCTGGCTAAACAAGAAGACTTTCAACTGGCTCTGTGAAGGCTGTTATACATTACACAATGCATGGTCAGTGGCGAACAAGCACAACCGAGCGCCTTTATCGCCACTCCCCACACGCGCTCCTTCTACGGCTGAAAGCTCCGTCAGCTGGCATCTGTCCCTTTCTTCCTCAGACATAATCATCCCCAGCAGAATTTGAGGCCTCAATCAAAGAGCCGCCAGCATAACGTGCGCAGTCAGAGGAGCGCCACACACGACAGATCTGCATGAAACACCTGGGGACAGTCTTTATAGTCCTGCATCCTATCACAAGCCAAATCCAGGAAATCTCCCCAGAGAAGCACTGAGGTAGAGGGCACCAGGAAAAGGTGATGCTGGCGGACAGAACTGACTGATTGATGCTTCAATCAACAGATGCAGATTTTTGGAAAGTATGTTCAAAGTATTTGTAGTAATTTCTGTTCATACACAATGTATTTGGTCAGAATGAAACCTTCCAGCTAATGTCCATCTAGTTTGAGCCAAGGAACAATCTGCCTGCATTCCAGTGCCAATAATATGAAACATCAAATTTTCAATGTTAAAACTTAAATAAGAGATTACAGATAACACTGCTTCATCAGTGCAGTCAGAATAACTACTGTATGCAGCAGTTCCACCCACACAACCAAAGGCTTGACTCAGATCTGGATCTGTGCTGGTTTACTTCCTCTGCGTGGCTCATGTGTCCCTGCTATACAGTGGAGGTTGGAGGATCTCGTCCTTGGACTGGTTTTCCTTCTGCGTAGCCGTGTACATCAATAACATTAAACATACAAAAGTAATTTTAAAATAAATCGATTCCTACAAGTGCTTTTCATTTTTCTTATAATATAATCATTCATTGAAATCATCAGTCTTTCTGTTTGATGCAGGTGAGGAGGAAGAGGACGAGAAAGTAGATTCATCACTGCCGTAAAGTCTTTAGCTCTCTTAAAGAGTCTTTAGCTCCTATGTAAATAGAAATATTCCATAGGAGCTTCAGTGTTGGACATTGGGCTCCAACTTCCTGCCTCTTAACTTTCAGCTGGTTAGGTTTATATTTCCTGTGGCTGCTTTAAAGCAAACAAGAGGATGGTTAACAGGGGGCAGGCCTTCATTGGCTAATGGTCAAACCAGTCACTGCATAAAATTAGCTAATTAAGTCAACTGACAGTCAAAAAAAAAGCTAGGAAACACATCTGGATAACCCGGTGGTCTATTGATCCTGAGTGTGACTGTGTTGTTAACTAAAGCAAACACATCTTTGTGTCTAAATCACACAAAAGCGCATAAAAAGAGGCCTAATAAAGCGGTTCCGGTTTCTAAACGGTTCTATTTTTACTTTGAAACATAAGTCCAGCATTATTCAAATGACGTATGAGTCTAGTGCGGCGTGGCCTGGCTCCAGACGTCTCTTTTTAGCGGAGAACTTCTCTGTCCCCCGTACTTAACCAGACAGGCTGGCTTTGCTTAAAAATCTGATTGATCGCCGGGATTTTTTCTCCTGCGCCACACAGACACGAGCCCGTGCATCTTAAAACGCAGCCAGTGCACAGACCTCAGCAATATTTTGCTGTTTTTTTTCCTCCTGACCTAAACAAGAGCCAGTGACGCAGATTGATTTTGTTTTGTTGTGAGACTGTGTGATAAGCAGAGGGAAAATAATGAGAGTTGTCTCATTAATGAATTGGGAATGCATTATGGGTCATACATTTTAAAGGAGTTATGCATAAGGAATAAACAGCCGCTGTGGCAGCTGGCTACATATCACTAGAGGGGCCAAATCATTCCGAAGTGAATGTTTGATCGCGTCTTTTGCACTGGAATAATAATTAGTAACACTTCAGTGAGGGCGCTGCGATGGTAGCGCGTCGCAGCAAAGCGGGAAGGCTGGATTCACGGCGTTGCGTCTAAAAGGCCTCCTGTGATGAGCAAACGTTTTGTCACTACAATGTCAGAATTGTTTTCACACATGGCGTCAGCTGCAGATGACCTTTCATGCCTTTAATCAGCGTCTATCCTCTTGTAACAAGCTGTAATGTCACTCATGGCAGGCTGTGCCTTAAATACATATATTCCTTTCTATTGATTCCTGCTCTTACTTGCGTATTAAGCAGATTGTGTGTGTGTCACTACAGTGTTGTACTGCATGTGTTCTCTACATGACTTCATAGATGTCTCTTTTTCTTGCTTGTTATTGAGGGTCAGTCTGTGAAAGAAGCCAGAAGGACAAAATGAACCAAGCATTGGAATGCACCCATGCAAAGTCTGTGTAGACATTGATGCTTTAAATTTCGCAGACTCTGTGCATAGATGGTTCAATACAGTACGTGCACAGAGCATCATGATGGCTGCAGTGTGTGTAAGCCCAGGTGTGTAGAGCCTGAGGCCTGTAGACCACAAGAGGTTTATTACAACCACAGATAAAACTGACAGCGTGCTGGACACAAGATATGAGATTATTTCTACTGTATTTAATTCAGTTTAAAACATCTAATTTATAGCTTTGTTTTGTTGAAGACGAGTGAGTTTGTCGTCTGGACCAGATTTATGCTGTCAGGATGTTACAGGATATTTACGAGTCCAAAAATATGCTCTAAATCAGTACAAACTGAAGTCAAGGTGCTGGTACTGAAAGGTGCTCATACAAAACCAAAGGCCAACAACTTGATATATTTGTATATTTGATATGATCAACCTTTTTTACTACAACTAATCATTCAAACAGTTTTGATGCCCTCACATTTCATACAGTAGTTGTCAAAAAACAGCATTCGGTTACACAACCAGAAATCCACACAGGTGCCTTTGGACCAGTACCTACATGTGAAGCTAGTGAGAGACAAAAGCACAGACTCACCATCTACGTGCGGAAAAAAAACCTACGTCAGACACTCAGACAGAAGTAGAAAAACCGCCTCAGTGCATGAACTCATTAGCTGTGGAGACAAAGCATCACATGCTGAAGAAGATAAGCTGCTTTTTGGAAACACTTAATATTTGGAATATCGCATCACAGTAATCAGAGGCACAATCGCTAGATTATGTTCTTAAAATGGACCAATTCACCTGATTGGATGGATGGATGGATGGATGGATGGATGGATGGATGGATGGATGGATGAATGGATGGATGGATGGATGGATGGATGGATGGATGGATGGATGGATGGACACAGACCGTATCACTTTTCAAGGTCAGGATAGTTGATTTTTATCAGTGCTATACAATAACAGCAACAATACGACGCATGCGATTAATATTCAGAAACCGTCTGACTTGTAAGCAGCAATAATTAACAGCAGGGAGTTCATCAGACAGTGCACCGAGTTCAATACCTATCTGGGCCTTTTACAGCTCAGTTAATTACTTTTTCTTCCAGACAAAAAGACACATAATAGCCAGCGAAGCACCAGTGACGCCAACTGTTAAAGACCACACAATGTGTTTGGAGCAGGAGAGAAATTGAAGTTGTTGAAAGAAACCTTTGGCTTCTGCTTTCACCTTTTTGCCCACAGTGTGAATAGAAACTTCAGCCTAATATCACCTACCCTGATACTATAGCAGCTGTTTGTTGATGCTTCGTGATCATTTTGAAAGTTTACTGTACTTCCTTGGTTGTGGGAGAAGTAAATCTACTAGTGTTTACAGTATGTTGCTTTTTACGTAAAAGTAAACAAAAGTATACAAAACATGAAAAACATGATAAACCTTTGAGTTTTCATGTCTCTGGTCAAGACGGGTTTGTCTGATTGGATTCAACGAGGAACAGATTTGACTTTGATCTTGTCTCCTGAGCAGCTTCCTGTGTTGTTTGTTTTCTAAATTGTTTCCTACCTTTGTATATTTTGACCTATGCTCTTTGTGGCTTCTCTGTCTTTGTATAAATGGTGAAACGAGAATGTGGACTTTCTCCCGACTTCGACTTGGTTCTGATGATGTGATACGCCCCTTTTGCACGTGACTGCGTGGACGATGTGTTTGCCGACAGCGGCTTGAATCTCCAAGTGGAGTTGCTGGAATTTCTAGACCTGTGAGGTTAAGTTCATCAAATCCTGTTGACAACATTAATTAGAAGAAATGACTTGACCTGAACTCCCGCATGGCAGCTCGTCAATGCTCCATTGTGACATGACAGTACTTCACCAACAAAACTGTACATGTACAGTATATGTCATGTGCAAACACATCGCCCCTCTGTCTCCTGGCGACTGAGAGGACCGCTTTCTTTTTCTTCCTCTCCTCGCCGACGCCTGGAGATTGAGCACTGATTGCCTGTCCCCTGCTGTCCTGCGGCATGGGAGTGATCTGCAGGCGCAGGGACAGCAGGCCATTATTCAGTCTTTAGATGTGCTGCTTCTTATCAGCGCGCGGGGTTGACTGAGGCAGCTGCTCTTGTCAACACGCCAGCACCCGAGCGTCCTCGGGGGGGGGGGGGGGGGGGCAAGATTTGACGGGGGCCGTTCGACAAACTCCTCAGAGGGGGAGGAAAAAAAAAAAAGCAGACGGGAGAAATACACAAACATCTCCCCCAGACAGCGAGTGTCACGCTCTCGAAAGCGCGGACAACAATCCAACATCATCACCTGCCTGTGGCGCTCAGCGGGCGCTGTTGTCTGCGTGGAGGGCGCGCGGGAGGTGCGTGACAGGTGACAGCGGCAGAATGAGGGTGACAATCATCGGTCACTTTAAATATAGAGGAGATGACTATCTAAAAAAAAAAAAAAAAAAAGCCTCCGTCCTTTTCGGTCAGCTGCCAGTCGGCATCGAAAGACTCCAGGTATGAGATCAGGGTGTTTAGCCTCAGTAATTAATTTATAATTTTAATTAACACGTAAAAACTTCCTTCCTTACTTTCTTCACAAATGCTGCCTCTGACCATAAGTCAGGGAAATGGGGAAAACTAATGCAGGACAGGATGTAGACGTAAATGAAAACTGACTACAGATTCCTGTTTAACAGAAACAGTAGCTTACCCTGAACTACTCATCGCTCAAAAGTCAGACAATAAAAGGAGCATTCCACCCAGCAACAAATATTTAGAGTCTTATTATCCTTTGGCTCTGCCTCCAAAACCTTTAAATGACGCAATATGGAGGAATTAATCCTGGTTTGAGATACGAAAACCTCTCTGCTTCAGAATACGACTCGTCCACTGGTGTGTCCTCTGGGAAACAGTCCAACTTACAGCAGCCTCCAACATTGTGACGTTTCGACTAGATTTTCCTTCCCCTCTAGTTGTTAATTAGTCCACGTTCAGCAAAATGTTGGATTAATATGATGCTGTTAATTGGAGATCATACAGTATGATGAGTGGTGGTCTGTATCTACTGTAACCTGTTGAACAAAGGGTTTAGATAACAAAGTCGTCATCAAATATTGTTGATGGTGACTGGAAAAGCCAAACGTTTGAGTCTGACAAACATGTGCTCCCATCTTTATTTGAGCCAACAGACAAAATTTGCATCACAATATTCCGTCTCCACCAATACGTAGATTATTTGGGGAATCTCAGGTAGAAAAATGATTATTGGCTCTGCGAGGGAACAGTTTGCCAAATGCATTCCATCGCATCGGTTGTATTTACAAGCACCTCTGGGAGAATTAAAAGTGCCAAGACGAGGAGAGCTCTTCTGTTTACAGACCCAACTTTACTGCGGTGATGTTTGAGTATTTTTATTGTCTCGCAATTAAGTCTTTTCCACGCGTGGCCCGTAGTTTATTGGCTTCTTGTCAAAGAAACAACTGTCATGTGAGTCTTTGAGCAGCAGTGAAAACGTCTTATTAAACGCTGCTCTGTTCAACAGCTTCGCACTGAAAACGGGTTCATAAAATGTGCAGTGAAGTCATGATGGTTGGTGTTTTGTGTTTTGGAAAAATGTAGATCTGTTTCTAGCACGGAAACGATCAGAGCTGTTGATTCTAATTGATGAACATCCACATCATCACTCAGGTGTATTGTAACTGTGATATTCTGGATATACAGGCCCTTCCAACAGACATATTGGAGAAATGAACAGTAGCTTCTCAGTTTCTTTTCTCTTCAGAAGAAGTCAAAAGTTGCCCCACTTGCTTTTAACGAGGGGAAGTTCTTTGTGATGGACATAATCAGAACCAATCATCCCTTTGTGCTTCGTTTAAGGACAGGAAGCCTTTTGGTGCTAAACTCTCTTTGAATTAAAACATCAGTTTGGGCCTGTTATTAGCATCTTCTATCTTATTGTTTTTGTCTTAGAATAGCCCCCATCAGCCTTGGCTCCAGCTTGATTTGCTTTTCCAAAGGGTCAAGCAATAAACTCAACTTGTACAGTATGAAACAGGATTTCTAAATAATAAGGAAACCATCGGGGGCCGTTTGTTCTCACTGCACCCACTCCTCGCTCGGCCTCCGGGCATTAGTCAATACTCCGTGACGTCAGACGTGTTCGTTTCCTAGCACACCCCTGTATGTATTACAGTTTTCTGAATCAGTGCGTATCGACGTGAATATTTACACATGCCGAGGGTCCCATCGATCCGTTCTCCCGCAGCTCAGCGCTCGTTCCCGTGGCATTAGTCACTGCCAGCTCCTTTGGAGGTGGCCTCGTCCAGTGCATATTAAGCGTATCATTCACCGGCTGTCCCCGTGTCACGCGCTCCTTCAGTCTGACAGACGTCGGGCTTAAAATAGGCAAAAGACCCAATCTAAAATTGAGCCCTGTTCAATCATACATAAGCCAAATTTTAAAGAAAGGCGCTTGAATAATGGAACAAAGATTTCCTGTGATTTCCTCTGCTATTATGTTTCGACTCAACCCAGAAGCGCCTGCCTTCACTGTATCATCTCACACGGCTCACAACATGCAGCAGCATGTGAGCTCGTGCCAAACAAGGGACGCTCCATTCAAACCAACAGGATGCAGCCCCGCAGCTTTCCCAACCGTCATTTACACTGCAAGAGGGGATTCTGAGGGCTGTGGTCGTTCCTCTCACCTTGTACCCTGGCTCTCTTTTTGCATTTTCACTTTTTCTTTTCCACGACAGAGGGAATACAACACCCAGAATGTCTGAATCTCTTTATAGTGTATTATGGAGTGCAGTACGTGGCCTGGGTGCAGCGTTCACAAGGCACAAAGGACTGTGAAATCCTATTTCCTCCTAGGCAATTACATTTTACAAACCAGTCACAGAGCTGCATGAGGAATTTAAATATTATATTACATTGTGTGACAGAAGTGACAGTCTTCAGTCAAATTTCATCAAATGACCAGTGGAGGATTATCGCAAGCGTGAATTTTTATTTTATTGTTTTTCAGTCATTTCATCTCAAAACTAATCTCTCAAGATTATTGACCTTATTTGACCTCATAACTTATTTTTCTATTATAATTGACTTCATTTCTGGGAATAGAATCTTTCTGATCTGGTCATTTACTACATTTACTTTTACTACTGTTGTTTTTCCTTTTTTTGTGAATTTACTGTTGGTGCAGTGCAGAGTGAATAAAGGAACTCTAAGTGTCATACTTTCTTTCTAACTATGTAATCAGATGCAAGATAAAGTAGATCAGTTAAGTAGTAGAAAGAATTAAATGAATGACACATAAATTTATCATACATAGAGTTACATACAGTATATTACAATGAAGAAAGGTGATTATTGGTCTTCACATACTTTTGTAGGGTTTTAGAGTGGTTTACAGTTTATTTTATCAAATGGTTGTTGTTATACATTGCCCCCCCACACACACACACTGCAGCAGGACACGTCTCTGGCAGCCTGACAGCAGCATCTGTGAGAATCTGAGCGCTGGAGTTGAGGACACTGCTCTGAACTGTCACAGGGAGCAGATGGTTTATCAATTCAAAGCAAAAGAAGGGAAAATAGAGACTCGGGCTTTAGAAAGCAAAAGTAGGAAGAAACAAACCACCGAGTGATCAAAGTAATACTGGCCTTTAGATTCCTCGTCTCCTCAAAAATGCATGAAACAAGGGTCACGCAGTTGGAATGTATGCGCTCGTCTTAGGAAGGGGAGCATGCGTAGTGGGCACATGTTTTATTCTCTTTCAGATTTATTGTGGGAATAAAGTGATTCAGGCTATCTAGAGAGACACTTTGGCTTTTTATGCTGCAGTTGTGTTAGAAAGACCAGTAATGGAGGAGCTATTGAACAATAAAATCCATATTGACATGGCTGGGGATTTTATGGGATTAAATAAGAAGCTTTTTCGATGGAAAACACAAACACACGCGCACACACACACACACACAAATGAGACTAACTTAAGTGCTGAGTTTCTGTTTGTTTCCATAGAGTTTCAAAGTGCGAGAGTGATTTCCCGGAACGTTCAGCAGAGGTAGATGAGTTTATCCAACTGGATCAATGTCCAAAGGCCCAAACGCAAACGATGGCACCACTTCATCGGCCCAAACGTTCTGCCGGTGTGAATGTGGAGGCGAAAGCAAACTGGCAAATTCAATGCGTTTGTCCCCGTTTGCACGTGAGTGGGGAGTTTACAGTGGATTCCACGTGACGCGATGCAGGGTGTGTCTCGCGTTGGCGCCCTGTATGCAGATGAGAATGGATGACGCGTGGTGGGTTTCACATTTCTGCCTGTGATTTGAAAGCTTTGACTTTAATCAGTCAGGTGCTAACAAGCTTAAAGTCCTTCCTAAAGGTCAGGCATCCGTCGACACGTGTGGGCTTTCTGCATAATTTATCTGTTGTTATCCTTTGAAAATTTGGAGCAGGAAATCAATTCCACGTGCGTGACGCCGCTGTCCATATTTACCGCCTCAGCGTCTTTACTCTAATTAGTGGATAATCAACAAATAGAGTTTACAAGGAGGAAAAGCAGAGATACTGGATTAACTTCACTATGGATTTCATCACAGTGCTGATCAGAGCGAAGGTCAAGGTCACCATGCTTGAAAAGACCTGTTTCTACAATCATGGGTGAAATCGCTGGACTAGACAGAGCCTCTGAAAGCCGTGGTGGGCGATGACACCTCTCAGTGCCACTGTAACGAATCTCCAGCAGCTGTTCAGCAGGGCTGAAGCAGTTTCTTTGTAGATCTGTGTCTGTTCTTCAAGCCCAATTTACTGAGACACTTGAAGCTGGACTGTAACCATTTTCAGCCTCTCACTTCACGCTACGGAATGTTGCTCATTGTTAAGATGTTGGGAGACGGGTGCTCACTTTGGGCACTTGGATGTATTTTGTCTCATTTACAGTATATTAGCTGTCTTATACTGTGTATAAATTGGTTCTACTCTGGTTAACACATACTCCTCTCCTGTTGTGCCTCTAGCCATCTGTGAAGAGGAAATCTGTCTCTGCCTTGTCTCATGAGGTTTCTCAAACTAAACCCAAAAAGTCTTTTTGCTGATGCTTTGACTAAGGTATAGCTGCAGTATGACAGGCCTGTCTCCTAAAAGTTTGAGTCACGCAGGCGAAAGTCAACGCAAATTCCAGTTGTTCACAGTCCACACGCAACAAATTTTGAATCTCGTTCATGGAAATGAAAACATTTATTTGTTTACAGAACTTTCACACTCACACTTCACACTAACTAATTCACGTGGAGCAGCTGGCTTATATTTTATTTGTATTTCTCAAACTTGTTTTATTACCTTGTTTATGAATCAGCCTCAGCATCAGAGATGTGAAAACAGTCTAATCCTTCGATTGGGTTGTTTCCCCCCCGCGCTTCATCCTTACAGATTTTATCACGTTTATTGTTAAGACCCAACTTCTGTTTACTATTACTATCCTATGTTCTTTGCTGTATCCTATGACTATTTGCAGCTGCACTGACCCATTTTCCTCGCAGCCGTCATTAAAATTCATTAAACTTTAATCTGATCTGCCTCTAATTTAAGAGACGTGTGACAAATCACTTTCCAGTTTCTCCACGAAGGCTTCTCCACATCCTCTGGAAGCGCACTGAAGTCAGCTTCAGCTGCTCCATAGCAACCGGGCAGCCCTGCCGAGCCAATCGCATCCCAGTGATCATCTTTTGGCCCTTGTGGGTGGCATTTTAAAGAGCTTGTCGTCACAGTGGAAGCAGAGGGATAATAGTGAGCGAGCACTCTGGCGTGGCCTGTGGCAAATGGAGCAGTGAGCTACAAAGGCGTGCGGGCTCCTGGGTTACCTTGGGATGTCCTTGAAAGGCTGTTGATGTCATTTTCCTCCCACACATCAGTTGCCTTTGACTTTGATCTCTTGCTCCTAATACACACTTTGCGTCACACGTACCCAGCTGGACCCACTCGGTAAAAAAAAGGGGGGGGGGGTTGGTCTCTGCAGACGTTACAGTCTCATCGCATATTCAGCTTTACCTTTCTGAATTAAATGAACTAAAACAAAACTGAATCCACTATTGTAACTGCTTCTGCTGCGCTGGAACTGGATCTGTAGCTGCCACCGGGCGACAGGCTGTCAGTGTATTACAGGGTCAACATACATGTACTGTACTGTGTAAACACAGATCTATAGTAGACATACTGTATTACTACACCACACGACACATGACGTGAACGTAGAATGAACTGGAAATTGATCATTCCAGGATCTGGAGCCAATTGGAAGCAGATGATCAGTACAACACAGGACCACACATGAGGTGTGTACAGTTAGTCCTTCAGAGGGGAACTGCCTTTTAATTGGTTTTAGTGTAAATAAATAAATCAAAGGAAGCAAGACAGTTATGTTTCTTATGAATACCTGACTTTGATACTATAATAATTTAATAATAAATCAACCCAGAGCTGAGGCTGCCTACACATGAGGTCTGCAGTTGGACCCTTCCTAATTATTTTGATGCAGATTTCTGCCAAAATAAGACATAGCAGTGCTCGTACACCTTTTGGCAGTGAGGTCATTTTAAGAAAATATCATTTCATAGAAACATATAATTCTCCCTAGACTGGTGCAATGTGTGCAGATTATTGGTTTAACAGCTGCAAAATGGCAGAAACAGTCTAATATTATGCTTCATGTAATGCTTGGATGTCCGCTTTCCTGTTATTCTTTATAAAGAGCAGGTCTTTATTTATAAACTCACTTTAACCCAATTAGAAGTTGTTTTCTGTATAATATGGCATTTCTCTCTCTCTCCCTCTCTCTCTTCAATACAGCTGTTACTGCACATCTGCCCCCCCTACATGCCGGCAGCTCTAGCAGCTCTGGACCCCAGTCCTTTGTTCTCCCCCTCCTTGTTCTCCCTCGCTCCGACAGCCCGCCTGATGAAGTTAACCTGAGAATCTGGGTAATAAATCAAGGCACCTTGGTTGTCCAATTGATAACAGCCCGTGCTCAGCAATTATCTGCTGAATCAGATTGGCCACTGGAAGTCTAGGAAGCCATAAATCTGCAGCGCGTTCCGATCCCTCAGATACATCCAATGGAAATGAGTGCGGCGGCGAAGCTGCTGACTTGTCTCTGCATCTGCCTTCAGGAGACGGCAGGGAGAGTTTAGTGAGAACAGGAAGTGCTCGATGACTGTAAGAGCACATGAGATCTTTATGTTTAAGCCTCGACACCGTTAATTTACCTTGGAAAACAGCCTTATTCAAACCTATTCCTTTGTTGATCAGCGCAACAGTAGGTTTTCGTGTTCATACCCAACTGCTAAATAGGATCATTCACGCCGTTGATGCCGGATGCAATCGTCTGACATGCGCTTTGAGTTACGGCCACGGCTCCTCTGTCACCCACCCACAGCACCTTCCGCCCCACAGCTGACGCAGAGCCCTCATTTGAATTGCAGCTCGCAGTCCGTCCGGCAGATAGGCTGGAGTTGCTTTGTGACAAAGCACCGCTGGGCCCACCTCCACTATTTCACCACTGCATGGTTCAGTGGTGCAGCTAGAGGTGATAAATGATTTATTTTCCTCAGTGTTCACCACAGTTGCTCAACTTTGCTGAGCTATTTCCACTCAAAACACTATATGATTTATGTGGGAACATCCAATTTGCTAACTTGAGTTTTTTTTTTATTGCTCTGCTCCATGGAACAGGTTGGATGATATAAAACCATGACCTCAGCTTCAGAAAACAAGGAAACACGTCAGTTTCCATGAATAATGCAGCTCTTCTTCGGGCCAGTCTGACAAACGCTGCACCTTGATTTCACATGGATCTGTGTTGCTTCCCCCAGGACAATCAGTGTGATTATGAAAGTCTTCAGTTGCCATGGCAAAAGGCATCAATTCATCACATTTGGTCAAAATTATATAAGGGTTGGACTACGTCGCAAATTGAGAAACGAATGAGGAGAAAGTGTGGCTCGCTCGCTTGGAACGATTAGTGGAGAACAGCGAGTCGATGTACCTGCCACTCGTCTATCAGCACAGGATTAGTGGCGTCTGCTGCTGTTCGGGTCCCCGGTGGATTTTTTTCTCAGCCGTGTTGGACATCATAAATAAAACATCCAGTACAGCAGCAGCGAGCGTGTGTTTTGGGATGGAAATGTAAACTTTAGCCAGGACAGAAGAAGCTGCAGAATCATAAAGACAGAACAAATGTTTAACTTTTCGGATGCATCCACGCATCAAGGAGTTGAAACTCGCCATATAACACCCAGGTGAAGCTGACTTTATTTAAACAAAAAGACCAAAAAAAGATTTTTTTATATAATTGAGTCTCAGAATTCCGCTTCCTTTCTCTGCAAAGGCCAATCCAAATTTAATCATCACCATTTCACAATTCAACCCAAGCATCCTGGTGTGGTCATCACATTATAAGGAAAAATCAGACCAACCTTCCAGTTTATTCCAATAGTCATGTGACTAGCACATTTCCTACAGAAGCCTCCTTCTCCACCTGTGAACTTAGTCTATACGTGATGTTTGGATATAAGAATCCCATTTCTCTTCTGTGCCAGGTCCGTCTTGCTCCCCGTGTCCGGGCTGTACTTTCAGCATGTCAGCGATTTAATCTGAAGATACGGTGAGTTTGCAGACTGACCCTTTTGTCCCGTGACCGTTATCTGCAGGCTTTGTTATTCCTGAACAAATCTGATTTATAACCAGAACCTCACAGTTGTCAGGTGTGTCATCTAAATAGTATATAGTGAAGCAGATACTGTGTACAGGACTTGTATAGTAAGTGCTGTATATGTTAGAGTGTGAATTGTAACAGTCTGTCCTGCTTCACTTTGTAAAATTCTGTGACTTGGGGACTTAGTGAAACTTTACCACGCATGGTTCCAGCGTGTATTGCACATAACCATGTAGTTGTGGGGAAACCTGAGGCAACACAGATTTATAGATTAGCTCGACTACTCCCATGGCATAAAACAAGAATGAACGCTCACCCAGCTTTTAGTGTGAAAGCTATTCAGTCCCAACTCCAGTAAAAGAGTGAAACTGTATTTTTTTGTCGTCCTTGGTTACAGTTTGCTCCAGTAAACATTTTCCAGGTAACAGATTTTGCCTATTAAATCCCGAAGTACCTGTAAAACTAATGTGGCTCTGTTGAACATGATGAATGAATGGGTAAA
Organism: Betta splendens; assembly: GCF_900634795.4. Lineage (NCBI taxonomy): Eukaryota > Metazoa > Chordata > Actinopteri > Anabantiformes > Osphronemidae > Betta > Betta splendens. The sequence continues at coordinate 12,983,728 of NC_040888.2, forward strand.
GATGTGATGCTGGCAGAGTTTGCGCTGATCAGCTGACTGTGCTGGAAAGAAGTCCTCCCGCGGCTGCGAGCTGCGTGTTCTCCTGGATTCTGTTCTGGGGACACGAGACAGCAGGTTCTTCAGTGCAGATCCCTCGCTGCAGTACATGGCAGTAATGCTCAGAACCAGGACAGGACTCCCTGCTGTAAGTTTTCCAGTTCACACGTACAGACTCTCTCTCACACAGTCCTGGTGACAGTTTTGCTCTTTGTGTTCTGCCTGAGCTGCTCAAATCTCGTTACCGTCTAGCATCAATGTTCCCGTTTGTGGGGCGAGCGGCCGGACTTCCTCCTCATTATGCATGACCTCCCCCGTGTTTGCCTCTACCTGCCCTTGCATCCCGCCCTCCATTGCCTGTCACACGGCATAATCATATTCACACAGTGGAAATCACATTACGTATTAACTGCCACTGTGGAAGGGTTCAGGGCAGTGGCTGGGCGAGTCTAATGAATGGCTAAGCATCGTGATGACAGTAATACTGGCATGAAGGCAGCGTCCCAAAAATACCCGCCGCTCTCCTCCACCTGTCCTCCTGCTCCGCTGGGCCGCAGGTAGCGCACAGTCATCTGTCACAGTTTTACCTCCGTCCTACATCCACCGTCAGGGAAGACGATTGCGATGCGGAGATGGCCAACGTGGCCAGCAGCCGGATCAGACGTCTCCACAGGCGAGCCTGTTTATTTTTACAAGTGCGTTTTAGGTTCAGAGTCATTTTTTATGTTGTCAAACCAAAATGGGATCATTTGATTGGTTGTGTCCTAATGTGCATTGAAACAAGGTCACCAAAAGGTACAGTGACGGTGTTTGTCATTGTGAAGGCAGGAGAACCTCAGAGCTAACTGTAGAAACAGTAGCTCTTTGTATCAATCAGTATTTTAGCATTATTTTTAGACCACCTGCTTAAGGACTGACCCAAACGTGGACAGAAGATCTTTGTTGTTATTTTTACGGCCCTATTGACTTCACAGTCTGGCCTATTTTCTCCAGACCTCTCCAACCTGACCTCACCAAAAGGCTCTGAGTTGCTTGGATTGAAAATAGTTGAATCCAGCTGTATTGAGTGCGAAACAGCGGTCGTCAATAACTGAAAGCCAAGATCCTTTGGCCAACAGTGTCACAGAGTGCAGATCAATTAAGTCAAAAGGTTGTGCGCTGAGCTGATGAGCAGAGGGAAGGCTGAAGTCTGAAGGGGTCAATGTGTTAACTAAAGCAAAGCTCACATCACCTAGACGATCCAGGGCTTAGTGAATATTCATTAAAGCCTCCACAATAAGAGACTTTAATCTGCCAATTTAATTATGAGCCCGGCGCAAAGGAAGGCTTTGCTCTAGATTTTGTTTCCCCGGGAGATTCGCCCTCTATCCCTGACTCCCACAATGAGAAAGAGACTGAGAGGAAGAAAGAGCAGCTATTTGACCAGCAATGAAGGGAGACCTGGCCTCTCTGCCACTGCACATAGCACAGGGGGAATAATGAGTGAAGGATGAGAGGAGAAAAGAATGCAGCCAACAGTGTGACCATTACTCCTCTGTGCGGCCTATTATGCTGAGAAAACAAGCAATATCCCCCACACCACAAATTAGGACACCAGAGAAACGGGGAGTTATTGAGGATGGGAAATGATATTCCTGAGAGGGATGCAGTGTCACTAATAGCTTTCAAATAGACTTTTTACAATAAGGTTTCCGTGCTCTCGCCTCGGCTTCTCCTCGCTTTATGATGTGAGGGAATGTAAACATATGTGGCAAGCACATACTGCAGGGCCTGTCGCGAGCCCTTTGCAAATAAAAGCGAGGTAAACAAGCAGAGGAAGCCGCGGCAGCTAATTAGCTTAGCCCGACCGCTTCAAACATGCAAAATGAGCAAGCACTTCAAAATGCATAGCCAACCATGAAAACATATCTGCATCATTTTTTGTTTGCGTTTGGATCAGAATGGTGAAATTCATTGATTCACTCATTACATATAAATATATTCACCTATACCTATACTGTACCTATGCTATACTTGTACTATACCATGCTGAGACATGGTCGACAGCATGTTCCAGTATCTTCTATTACATTTATTGCATTTGCATATGAGGGCTAACATTTTGCAGATTTCACAGTCTCTTGCAAATGTCATGCAAAGGCAAAGCTGGTCGTCCAGTGCACAGCGCTGTGTAGCGACAATCATTGCACACCTTGGGAAAACCTTGTCAGCCAACGCGGTTCGCCGCTCCATCTGTAAATGCAAATAGTAAGCGTGTATTAACAAGGTCCAGATCCGGCGTCACCTTCTTTTCACCCAGGCTCTCGCTCTTAAGATGGAATCAAACTCTGACGCTCTGACATTTGGAAGACTTGACATTTTGACTCCTCCGGGCCAAAGAGGAGAGGGAACATATGGCCTGTTATCAGTGCACAGCTCAAACATCGGCATATGTGATGCCGCTGTGCTGCACTAATGCTCGTCTCCTAATGACATTTTCAGATTTGTGGGTAAAATATGCAGCCATGCAGATGATGATGATGATGATTATGATGATAGTGGTGGTGATGATGATGATGATGATGACATTTTCAGGCAAACATTTTGCATCTTACACCAAAACCACATGCAGAGTCCTGGTAAAAATGATAGTCCTTAACAGGTGGGAGGGGCAGTGTGATGTCACGGTGGGCGTGGCCAGTGTGTTTGAACAGACTCAAACATCGGGCCTGAAGTTTGGAGTATGTGAGTATAATACGCTTTAGCTTTTGAATTCTCTAAGCTGTGACAGACTTTTCATTTTAAAAACTCCTGCTCAATCATGGATCTGTCAAACTCCCCTGAACGTCCCTGAGCGCTACTTGGCCTGCAGGTAGAAGCCTTCTCCACAAACCACCGAACTATTTCACGCCTAGAGGGCAAATATACAATATCAATATCTGACAAAGCCAAACCAAGTTAAATGTTGGTGATACTAGTACGCAAGTACATAGTAGACACAGTAGAATATATGAGTGGTTAAAGCAAAGCCACACGGACTCTTCCTCGTCACACAGCTCACTGTAGAAACTCCCCATCTTCTGCTTCTATAGGAGCTCAGCTGCAATTTATCTGGAACGTATCTGTCATACTGAGCCTCCAGCGCGCGCCCAGGCTCTCTGTGCTCCAGACAGCTCTGTGATTACACTGGACAGGCAATACTCCGCGTTTGCCGGGCTGTTGATGGCGAGCGCCACGAGGAGAGATTTGTTGCAGAGGTGATTTACTTCATTTGTCTGTCTCAGTGGATTTTCTGTGGAAGATGTGTTTTTCTTCTTTGTCCCTCACTCATTCTGATCTACGCCTTGGCTCGGCGGGAGCCCAATCAGTGGTTTTTGAGGATGAGCACATAATATTATGCTGTATGCACTGTCGTTATATTTACAGCAACACCTGGGGAACTGAGGACACTTTTCGATGTAAAGCTCATTACGCAGCAGGCGATTGCAGCAGAAAATTGGGAGAACTTAGTTGTTTTGTACAGTAAAGTATTATTTTTATAAAGTTTCACTGGAAAGTTGTCCAGTAAATGTAATTATACAGCTCTGAAAAGTAAGAATCTGTCACAGAGAGGTTAGCGAGCTAATGTTATGTTTAGACTGCAACATAAAAGGTCGTAACGTTTTTTTGGCCTTTTGATTGAATCCGCACACTTGAACGCAGCACAAGTCTGAACGATGCCAAAAGCTCTGGAAGCGAAGCAGAGCTTCCAGCTTATAAATCATTATAAATCGTTGGGATTTACTGTGGTACAACTTTACAATGACGTGGATGAAATACTGCGGTGATCCACCCTTTAGATGTTTATTGATTTCCCAGATGAAATGAAAACTTTGACTGCAGACAATAGCCAAACAAAATAGGAACCGTCCTCCGGGGCCAATGTATCGATGAGGTAATACTTCAGCCCGATAGACAGGCTGCTCACCTACGTTTAAAATAGAAATGAACGATTTAGGTGAAAAATAACACAAAATAAATCATGTCTAGTGTGTGGATTGGGTGGGTTGTCTTGGTGGTCCCAGCTTTTCTAGCAGAGAATGTGTTTCAACTATAAAGGGATCACAGGTCTCACATATTCAAAAGGTCATGTCAGCTCTGGTTTTATAGTGCTTCTGCTCAATCCGGTGGTGAATGTGAATTACCTTCCTTCTGGGACAGCGAGACTGTTGCTGCACCGAAACCGAAAACAACAACTGGGCGTGCGGCGATATTTCTAGGATTTGATTTGGTTTCGGAGGCAATGAGGCAGAACGATCAGACTCTGCGCCGCGAAGGGAGCAAACGGAGGGTTTGGATCAAACGCAATCAAACTCTTTTAACAGCCTCCGGTCAGGAAAGAACAAATATTTACAACCAAAAAAACAGCAGATTCGTGGAATTTCAATACTCGGGCTCCAACCGCTGCTTCTGTCCATAAGGTTAATAAGTATTTAGTTTAAATCCATAGTAAAGCTGACGCTGTCACCATTTTGTGACTCTGAGCCTTTTCCTTTGTTACAAAAGTGGAAGTGACCCCAACAGAGACTGCATCCGGCTGCTCTGTCCAAGTGTTAATGGGACTGATCCATTAGCTGTTAGACACACAACTAACAACAATAATTATAAAAACCTTACTATACTTTCTTTTTATAGGCTCGTTTTTCTTTCCTCGAAAGAGAAACATGTCAATAGACATGACTTCTGTTGCAGATAAACTTCTGGAGAAGTCTTGTTTTTAGCAGGTTTGTCTTTTTCCTACTGTCAGTCAACGAGAGCGTTGGTGATCTTTGTTTTTACAAAAGCTGGATTTCCCAAAGGAGTTCATGTTCTTGGTCTCAGGACAGCACGTGTGTTGATGTCACCAGTCAAACCTGTTGCTGCTGGAGCAGGAGCCGTCTCCGGCCCTCATCCAGCTGCCTGGAGTGTAGACGATGAAATACCAGCCAATCAGGCAACAACACGGCTCTAATGAAGCAGCATGGCTGGTACTAAATCCCTGTCCTGTGCTGCTCTGAGGCCGTAAACACTTTTGTAGCATATAGTAAGTCAGAACCAAGGACACAGGCTGGGATTTATGGAAAGGATGAGATTATATCACAATAATAAGCCTCCACCAATTCATCAGCACGGCCAGGAAGCCTTACCTCAGCTAAAGGCTCCATTCATTTCTCCTCAATGGGAGCAGTTCTGCATCCCTGTTTTGTGTTTCTGATTCCCCCTCGTGATAAATGGAGACGTCCCAGATGCAGAAACAATTGGCTTCCGTGTGTATTTGTATTAGCCTTTTTCGCTGGCATTCGACCGGGCTCATTCATTTGTGCTCTTAGCTGCCATTCCTCATTCAGCGGAGACAAGCTGCGAGCTTCGCTGTTTGCGCTGGCTTAAAAAATGTGACCTGAATGTCGTTACGGAACCGGGCGGAGGGAGTGAGGGAGGGGAAAGGTGAAGGCTGGGGATGGATTCTAGAAAACAACGAGCTCGCAGTAGTTTCTCTGACTGGCTGAGCGTTTGTTGCAGAACAATAGATGGAGAAGATACATTGTCAGACTGTGGCCCTTCTCGGGGGAACGACGAAGAATGGAGCATTTAGATGAAAATATAAAGAGAATAGAAATATTTCAGTGGAAGAATATATGGAAAAATTGAATAGAAGTGTAAATTAGCTTATTATGCTGCGACTGAAAATCAGCCAGCATTGCTGTATAGGAATATATACAGTATATTGAATCTAATAGCAACACGAGAATACAATAGGATAAGTTGACAAACCCTGGACTTTGTATGAGGCCTTCACGGTCTCTTCCTGTCACTCAATGGCTGCACATTGGCCTCTATGAGAAAAGAGCTAAATTAAATGTTTTCTGTGAAACACACATTTTACATTTGGAACAAACATGAACGAAGTCCCCGGTTCAAACCCTTCCATCCCGTTATCGTGCCTGTCGCCATTTATCGTCCGACAGCCGCACAGAATCACGGCTCCTGCTTTAAAATACGCTTTGGTGAAGTCATTAAGTTGAGAGCGATCCAACAAAAGACCTGTGGCTTTAAAACACGCGAGCTACTCCAGATCGGAGGGACAGTGCGTCGCCGAGCGGCCTGTCGGGGAGAAGGGTCGACATGGAGCTGATGTCCTAATTATCTCAGGACTTCCTGAATCAACCTCTCGTGTGTCACTGTTTACAAAGATAAAGCAAATCCGTCTTTGTCTGCCTGCCTTCCCTGAGGGCGCCTTGTTTATCTCCAGCATCTCCACACACAAGTCACTGCAGGCTGTGATTATCCTTTTCTTCTCTGCTCAGCAGTAAAGCAATGCTCTCAGTCTCCTCCTGCAGCCTCGCTGACGAGTCCAACGCGCGTCGCTCACTTCAACGCTGATTAACACTTGTAAAAGAAAAGAGATGTTCTTGCAGACTTAATCCTGGAGAGCTTATTAGCGACGCACACAATTTCATCTCGATTCATCAGAACAGAGGCATTCGCCATTGAAGCCTCCTTAATTCAGAAACGCGGGACCGCTCCATGGCCTTGAATGACGAAGGGCGGGGTTTCCTCCTCTTCGAGGAGCGAGGGGAAGCCTGACGCCGGGGCAGGACGGCACAGCGGCCGCCGCAGCATCAGGGCTGTGGAGGTGGATGTGGGAGCTAAAGGCTGAGACGTGACGAAGTGTGTGGAGCCGAAACTGGAGTAAAGGGAAAAAACAACAAAGCAACATAGTCTATTTATCAGATCCTCCCCCACATACGCTCGTCTTTCATTCATTTACATTTGTTTGCACAGTAGGAAACCACAGCTGCCAAACTGTGTGTATCTAATTACCTCTAGTTTTGAAATATGGTGAACCATAAACCATAATAATTTACTGCTGGGTGCAACAACTTGATAACAACTTGAACAATGAGGTAAGTGACAAATGATCACCACACACATTTGTTGTGTATGATGAGTTGTGTGTGGTAGAACCTCAGGCATCTTTAGTGGTTTGTGTAGGATTTATAGGTACAGATACAAATGTTAAAGTTCTGATATTGGATTCTAAAGAATCAGTCAAATGTTACTGATCAGCAATACAGTGTTTAAACATTCTGCTATATTTAATGACACTGGGCTGCATGTAGACACATACTAAGTACTGAGTATTCCTCTTTTTTGTAGTTATTTATTCCGATCCTTTTTCAAATCGGTTTCTTCAGAATTGACACCTTTTTTTTGTTTTTTGTTTCTCTCTTTTTTTTCCTTTTTTCCCTCTTTTTTTCTCCTTGTTGACGTAGAGTAGGGTCTGTTGTCACTCAGCTCCGCCCTTTTCTGCCATGTCTGCAACAAAATCACCAAGGCACAGGCTGGAGGTAGAATTGAACAGGATTCCAAACGTGAATGTGTATTACAGAATGCAATATAGCGGCCAGTGTTGTGGCACCTGACCACTACATCGCCGCTTCCCATTCCCGCTCTCTCCAGTGACCTATGGATCAACTGGTGTCGTCCTTGTCGACTGAAACGCTAACGTTCACATGAAGTCTGCGGGTGGTTGACAAACCAGCTTCGCTCTGGTTCCATCACCAGTGTTCCCCCGTCTCTGGTGACAGAACGCACCGGTGACGCTCTCTCACTACTAAGCAGACTGGATTCTGGCATTCTGTCACACTCGTCTTTACATTCATCTGTTCCTGAGTCACGTCTGTCCAATATTTTCCCCACTGATCTGTTTACCCCAGCAGATTAACTTAACAAACGACAGCGACGCTGCATTCTCCACTGTTTATTTATTCACAATACGATGGCACAGACACAGAAAATACCTCCCGTGTGACTCATTGTTGCCCGAGAAACCACACAATCCAGGAGTTTCCTAATGAGTACAGCAGACACCCAGCTATTAGTCAAGCTAATAATGCTCCGTGAAAGACCAGACACTATTAAAAACACACTTTGTCATTTGTCACAAAGGACCTTGGTAAATATATATAGCAAAAAAAATCTTATATTCCTATTTTATTTATTCTTATAAAATTCTTGAATACAAGGTTGTTTCATATTAATAGACATTTTTCAGTTCAATATTCTCTAGTTGATCCAGTGGCCAAATAAAACATTCTAAAGACAGGAACAAGCATAGACCAGGTATTTTTGGGTAATATCTTCTCAGATGCAGTTTACATATAGAAATATTCTAGATTTATTTTTATGTGTTCATAAATAATTGTTCATAAAACCATTTTTTTTTGTTTCAGTTTTTTTTTTGAGGTTTTTATAAATCAAGGTTGTTGCAACTAAAAATTCTTAACTGGAATTGTCAAATAAACAAATAAACTAAAAGCCTGTTTAACTCATTGAGAATGTTTTTTTTAGCCAGTCAAGGCAGATGACCACCCACCCTGAGCCTGGATCTACTGGAGGTTTCTATATAGATGTAAGGTCTAAAACCTTACTTCATAAAGCCCTGACATCACTTGTGTGGTTAATTGTTGCCATGTAAATGAAGTGAACTGACTTAAACTGAACTGCTGTTAATCCTTTGGGAAAGGCAGTTTGTCCTCATCAGGCCTCTTTCAAGTAACACAAGCCTTGACCTTGGTTCAGACCTGCTAGACGAGCTTTCTAAACCTCCATTTAGTTGTTGTACCTCCAGCAGAAGAAACCAAAGACATGTCTTAACCCTGAGAAACCCTATTTGAGTTAAAGCTTCTTTAAAAATTTAAAAAGACACAAATACTTCAGCACTAGCACTTAAAGCTGGCTGAAACTGAACTGCTGGTGAGAATAAACAGCGACAGTCACCTTATCTGCACTGATTCCTGTCCAGTAATTTCACCACATGGTCGCTGGTCTGACGCCGGCTTCAGAAGCAAACACGAACAATAGCACGAGCTTCCACACAGAACGCACTCATTGTTGTGTTTACCGATCACACCTACACGTTTCCCGCCGTGACAACTATCTGGTCTTCCTTTCTCCTCCGCCTGCTCTCTGCCTTGGCGACTCCTCCCAGAAGAACAGACCTGACATCTTCCCTGAACAGAACACCTGGGCCCGTTGCAGACTGACTGAAGGTTTTGATGAGCAATTTGCCAATATTCTGTTCCTGTCTGATTTCAGTTCACAGACACACATCCACGACGCTCCAGCTAATTGGTGCGAGGCAGGAAGCAGCCTGGCGCCGGCAGCTGTGTGCAGCGGCACCTTCATCCAGGTTGTCAGAGCCCGTTTTTTGTTGAGCGCAGCACAGAAGGATTCGCAACAAAAGCTACTATCATCTAAAGTTTCTATGCTGAAACAAAAGGTTGTGGTTCATGAAAGTGTGGTTTTGTCTTCACGGTCAGCTCTCTGCGCACCAGCAGGGTGTGGAGATGTTGCCTCATGCGATGCTTCTGCCTTCACACATAAGGTTCCTCACTGAACTTCTGTTTCCTCTTAGTTTTCCCTTGCATTCCGCAGCCTGTTTCCCGTTTTGCTCTAAAAATAACCTCAAAGACGTCAAGCGTCCACAAAAACTCTTCTAAAAGACTTTTCTCTCGCATGGTAATCTATAATTGATGTAGATGCCACAGTCACAGTGGACAAGTACAGGATTTAAATTCTTGCATTTTGTTAATTAGCACAAAAAAAATAAATTTTAACCAACCTGAGGAGGTCACCAGGCGTCAGAACACTTTCACCTATGGGCAATGACGTCCCCAGTTAACTCAAGTTAACTAGAAACCAGCAGACACCCATGTAGAACCTCCACACCTCCACACAGAGAGGCAGGTGATAAAATACAATATTATAATACATCATTTATCAAATTCAGGGCTTTGACCATTGGAGAACAGTGATGTTTTATGTGTATATGTAAAATACCCCAATGCTTCCTCCTTGATCAAATGCTGTTGTTGTGCTAATAAAAAAAATAACAGACTCTGTATCCAAGTCTAAAACACTTACACTGGTGCACTAGGCCTCCGACAAATATACGGATGCATTCACTGACACTGACAAAGAAGAGGAACAAACTGCAGCTTCACCTACTTCGTTCATGTAGTGGAAACAATACACTTGTTAGCCTGATGGCTTGTCAGCTCAGTAGCTTGTTAGCCTGTGGATGGGATCAGTGCTGCCTGCAGGCTTCAGAGACACTCGCTGCTGCTGCAGAGCAGTCCAGGCGCCCGTCGGTGGTAATGACTGCTTTACATTTTAAATCAAGCACCTCTATTGTCTTCAGGTTAAGTCCCAAAATTAAAGGGGACTATGTTCCACCGTATCCACTCCACTGGATACACAGCGTGTTATACAGTATGTGACTGAAGATTAACAGTAGCAGAACGCATTAAAAAAGCTTCCACATACTGATACTGTAAATTTTAGAGGTCAGTCCAAAAACTTGAAGCTCCCTGGCTCCACTTGGTCCCAGGTATTAACCAGGACACAAAGCAGACGCCTGAAATGCGGCGTTCAGTTCATAATCCCAATGAGAACTCCATTTTCCCGTTCAGTAAAAGCACCATCTCTGTGGAGTCTATTTGCTGCGAAGGCACTGGTGTCACTGCCTGACGTCGTCCTGCAGCCAGTCACCCAGAGTCCACATCCATGTACTAATTAATATAAAGCGCTGTGGACTGGACCACGGTGGCTCGTTCCTGCGACACGTGGGCACATCGCAGCTCCCTTCATGCTTCCCTTTGCATCATACCCCTGTAGCTGTTAATTAAAAATCTGTTTTCACGGTGATTCATCGAATTGTTTCGACTGAACAAATTACAAGTCATTGCATTGTTCTGGTCTGGATTCAATATTTTGTTCCTTCTATAGATTTAGAGTGTGTGTTTGACTTGTACAATACGTGTGACCTAGCTGTTCATCACTAACCTCCGCTGATGTGAAAGCAGATGTACAAACTATTGACTTTTATGTTCCAGCCCAGATTAATCGGATCTTCCATTGATCCGAAGATCAGAGTAAATCGCTATCAGTTCTCAAAGCAAACTGTAACGACGTGCATATTGCACGTGATCAGGCTAATTTTGAACATGGATGGAAATGGACAGTTTGAAAATGCACAAAGGACATCTGCAGAAAGGCCTGCAACACTGGGAACCACACGAATGAAAGTCGGACTTAATGAGGTGTAAAGTGTGTTGAAAACTTGGTTTCAGCAGCTCAATGCCGACGTTATAATGATCACTTTAATGCTGTTAAATGATTCCAGTCCCGGCAGGAGTGGCTGTTTCTCCTCCATCTCTGAGGCACAAGTGGCCGCTCACATTGTTTTGTGACAAATGAACGATAGAACAGCACTTCACCTTCCTGTCACCTCTCTGGAGACTGAAAGTGTGAGGCTGCTGCATCTTTCTTCAATCTCAAGCACTGAACTCAATCGAAACACTTGTAATGTTTTGTTCATCAGTCTTTTAATCTCAAATTTGAGTGATAAATTGCTCTCTCTCTTTTATTCTAGGTCTCTCTCGTGGGAATCTAAAAAATGCACATAAAGCATCTTTTAAGATGCCTCTTTAATTGATCTTAACTCTTTAATCCACCTTAAGTCTTTATCTGAACCTCAGAATACTAACAAGGAAGGACAAACCTGCGTTCGTTTTCCAGCCTCTGGGTAAAAGCTGAGGTTTTCAATGCTCCGTTTTGTTTTCCGGAGCAGCGAGCAGGTGTGATCTGAGCCGCGACCACTTGCGAATATGATTGTTTTCCGGGGAAGTGGGGGAAGATCCGGACGTTATTCGCATGCGGGCCTCGGCGAGCGCCAGGGCTTTGTGAGCCTCCCACGGTTGTTCTCTCAGACAGTCTGTTAATGGAGAGCCGCCACGCTGGGTGGGGAGAGAGGCTAAGCCAGGCACAAGCACCTGGAATATTAATGCCCTGCGATGTGTTGCCGCTCCTCCTCTGCACAAAAGCCACTTCCACAGGATTTTAAAAGGTATAAAAGGTCCCGCTCGGATCTTTGATCTCAATTTTGTCGACTTTCTCCCGCCGCCTGGTTGAGAGGGAGTGGGGGAGGCTCTGGGGTTGTCCCTTCTGTTTTTAGAGCCCGGTGCAGGCGATGGACAAAGGTGTCTGAGATGCCTGGATGGAGATCTAGACGTGAGGCGACAGCTGAGAGACGGTAATGCAGGAATCATGCTCAGATAGATCGTCTGCCCACAATTACTGAAACTCCGGGCCCCGGCGCTGCCTTTTTTTTTTTTTTCACACAAGTCCCCTCGGATTACCTCACACTTTGATTTGTGCCAGAGCAGAACGGGGCCACTCTCTGAATCAGCAGCCGGGCAGAGAATGTGACGAGGGGTGAACGGGCTGCATAATTGACTTTGGATTGAAGCGGAGGATTCGGGGTGGAGGAGGTGTGTCTGATTGGTGGCGTCCCGCTCTGTTCAGCTCTGGCTCCTGTCATTCCACGCCAAATAAACAATGACAAACATGAATAAAGGAGGCGCCTGTTAGCTTCATAATGTTACATTTTAATGAGTTCGTCTGTCGCCCACAGTTATTTTTGCCTGTCATTCTCAGGACAGCGGTACGTGGCTAATCCACAGGAGGCAGAGACGGGTCATCTCTCTCCACTGAGCCCACATCCTGATCAAAAATCCCCTCTGGCGTTGTGAGGCCAGCAGATATGGACAATAGATTTTCACGCCTGTGGCTAAAACACGAAAATATTACATTTTACCAAGAGAACTAATTAGCAGGGTTGCTGTGATGCTGAACATAAAACAGTGAAAGGCTCAGAATCGGTTAAAATTTATTTGAACTAAATGTAGTAAACTACTTCTGCAGAGGTAGGAGCCAGTCAAAAAGTATTCTTTAATGTTGTAACTGCTGTGTATTTTGACTCCAGTCTCATTTCTCTCATCTATATACATCAACTCTGACTCCACACCTGCATGTGTTTCGTTCCACGGCCAGATTCCAGATTAACAGTAATAAAGCATCATCCCTTAAGTCTTCATTTACTTGACTCCCGTCCTGTAAAGTCCTATAACTTAAAGCATCATGTTGGTTTTATAAATCGTTCGAATAGTTTCTCCGCTATTTGGTTCACCTCTGGTCAAGTGGCGATTAGGTCTATCAACCCACCATTTGGCCTCTGCTCCCTCCTGCTAATATTTCATACCTCCTATGGTATGAATGGCCTCATTGGCAGCAAAGACCTCTAAATTGACTCAGAAGCAATGCGTCTTCAGCTCCCTGCTCCGCTCCCTATAAAAAAGGTGAATGGCTGGCTCACCGCTCGGCCCACTAATCTCTAAAAACTCATATTTACCTCAGAGACCTGGCACCTGTCTTATCTGAGGAGAGGAGAGGAGGCGGATCCTCCTGCAGCTGAAGTCAGTCTTATGCCTTCAGCCTTAAATGTACAGATGAACCATAGCTGATGTTTAATTTGGACATAAACAGGGAGCTGAACTTTGGAGGAACGGAAAGCGCTGGAACATAATGTCTTTTTCTCTGAGTGCTTGTCTGTAATGAAAGGTCAAGCTTCAGAAAACAAAGATCATTCATGCCCTGCACGCGCTGTTCAGACTGTCAAAAGATGCAGACTCGTACAACCCGGGACGCTTTAGGATTCCCATGCTGCGTAACGGAGCCAGCTACCTCCAAATAGTTTTAATGAGGCCGGAGAGCAGTGGAGATTCCTGCAGCCACCACCCCCTCAAGTGGTAAAAAATAATAAGTCACTTTATCACATATTAGCATCTTGAATGATTTTCCTTTAGACTCAGTGACTAGAAATCAGCACTTATGGCTCTCTGAAGCCCCCATGTGGCCAGGAGAAGAACTTTTGATCAATGGTCATACACAGAATATAAAACATGCATTAAAACCACAGCTCACATACATTAAAATGAACAATTAATTATTTATCAGAAAAATCTTTCCTTAGTTTAATTTTCACAAAAATAAATTGGAGGATGAATGTGGGGAGTTAGGACCTCTAACATTTCATCTGTTGCATCTGTATTCATTTAATAATTTTTATTACTAGACAATAGCTACATGTAATCAAAATCTCATACTAAAGCACCACCTACAGTAAGATACTTCATCATAATACCAAGACGTTATCATATGTATAACAAATCTTCTAGATAGAACATAACCATTTTTATATTTTTACCCTAAATCAAATTCATTTATGTATTAATGTATATAACCCATCTGTGTTATTTCCTTAATCGGTTTATTGAAAAACAAAACCATGGAGCATTACACACTTCAGTGCAGGAAATATACAGGTATACTCTTCTATCAAGCAACACAAGCCAAATAAAAATCACAGTTCATTTAAATAAGACAACTCAGGATGCTCTTTTCTCTGAACTGAGGTTTAAATAAGATGCTGTTCAAATACTTCAGCTGGTTTTGATTCTCTTGGTGGGTTCTACGTTGTGTGCTGCCTCCTCCTGGTCTCGTTTAGCAGCACGGCCCGTCGCCACCTCTGCAGTCGTCTTCTGCCCAGCGTTCACCTCCCACCCGCTTTCTCTCAGATTTCTCAGCTCTCTCCTCTCACTTCTCTCCTCCATCTCGCCGATGTCCTCGGCAAAGAGGGCTTTAAGTGCAGGAATAAGTCTGGGAAGGATTTTAAAGTCCCCTAAACAAATCTAAGAGAAAAAACGAGAACATTATGTATAAAGTATCAAATAGAATTGGTGCAGATATATACTTTAGAAGTAGGTAGGTTCATGAGCTCTTTAGACACATATGGTGCCTGCAATCTGAGGATCCAAGTTTAATTTCAGGATCAGGACAAAAAAGAATGATTACATTTTTCCTCACTTCCCCCCCGTACAATGCTGCTTACCCTCATGTGGTCAAACGATATTCCCACTTTGTCACTGAAGTCTTCGCTGAAGAGGGGAATCTTGGCATAGCGCTGGCTGAAGTGGTTCAGCATGATGAACTCGGCGTCCATCTTCATGCCGATGCCGATGGCCTGGGAGGTTGTGCTGTCAGAACACATGAAGGGTGCACTCAGCAGGCTTCCTCCTCAGCGCGGCTTTCACAGAGTTTGGCAAAGCGTATATACTCTTGACAAATATCGAGCATGCTTTTGTGGAGACAGATGCTCACTTCGCTACAGTAAAAAAAGGTGTGAAAATCAATGCTGTTTGTAGAGGATGAGGAGATTACAAATCAAAAGAACTTTAACAGTTGGCAGACAAAGATTTAACTACCTATTAACGAGACTGTGTTGCTTTTCTCTCATGACTGCTTTCTTTAGCTGTTATAGATCTGTTTCGTCACCTGTGTCTCTTCTCTAAGGCTTCCTCCTCCAGCATGTCCTCCAGCGTGGCCTCATGGATAACTAATGTTGCATTCTTTCCTGAAAAAAAACACACACACAGCCTGAATCAGATGCCCCAGCAGCAAACAAACACTTACAGCGTAGTTACTGTCCTTGAGGAAATCAGTTAGTCAACGTAATCAAGAACGGGCCCATTGGCCATGTTTGTCTGGCGAACTGAGTCGTCTTTAATGAACAGGCGTGGGATACGCTGGCTGTCTCAGGGCTGATTCCTGTCAAGCAGTTTCAGAAGAGCCCGTGAAGTAGGATCCCACAGGAGCCATTACAAGACCCTGCCAACTAACAGTGTGATTGAAAGCGGACGATGATCCAGGCAGACAAGCTACAGTGTTGGCCATTTCCCTTAAACGCATACTCGATCGATGCCTATGCTTCTGTTGGGCACTGGCTGATCCACTCTGAGTAACACTCACCGATGTGCACAAAGGCATCGCAGGGCATGGTGTCTCCAGAAAAGGCCAGCTTCCAGCCCGACTGATGAGTGAAGCTGCAGGCGAAGGCGTTCCTGCAGTGACGAACCAAGCATGTCTGGAACTGAGACACACAGTCAAAAAAATCATGAGCGACCGTGACAGAAACGCCGGAGGATGCAATGTTCCAACAGCTGCAGACCTTCTGCAGGTCGTTCATTCTCAGCGCAGCTTGGATGAACGACTTTGTTCTCTGCTTGGGCGCCTCCGCGTCATCGCACATAATTCTGTTAGGAATGAAGCTAAGATGCAAAACAGGAGATGTTAGAGACAAAGACGAGCAAAAGCGAACCTTCATTCACACAAGTTTCGAACTGCATGTACTTAATGTGGCTGAGGATCTCCTCACAGTGGTGGTGATACTGACTGAGCCATCTCATGATCTCAACAGGAGCGAACAGGTAGATGGGACTGAATTCTTTTCCTAAAGTTGTCTAGAAACAGATTATGACAGAATTAGTTGAATGAATCAACATGACTGTGTACAATAAGTCTTTCCTCTCACACAAACCAGTGCTCGTGCTCTCTGATACAGCAACTTCAGCAGCCCCTAAGGCAAAGAGACCAGCATCAGGATCAGCAGCTGACTGACTGCTTTTGGGTTTTTTTACCATGAAGAAAATCTGCTCACTGTGTGGTGATCAGCATGCAAGTGTGAGATGAAGACTGTGGAGATGTTGGACAGCACATCATCCACCCCGTCGCCATAGTGCCTGCAGAGCTGACCGAAGGTTCCCTCGCCGCAGTCCAGCAGCACCGATTGACTCGGGCTGCAGCCGGGTGCAAACGCAGACAATTACGACGCGAGGAAATGAATAATGGACACACACTTCAGTAAAGGCTGAAAGGAAGCAGCCGGGGGAAATGCCAGGCAGGGGAGTAGTGGAGATTTTGTTTTTATTTGCAGCATTTGTCTCCTTATTTACATGTAAGAAATTAACAAATACAGGAAATTTCCAAAAATCCTAATTCATAAACTACATGTAAATAAAAATAAACGCTCATACCTGATATTGACTAAAGTGCCACTGACGTTCCTAGTTTTCATTGGAAGCGCTGATCCTGTCCCCAAGAACACCACCTCTGGGTACTGTTTTCCACATTCTGCTGAAGACGACACACATGTAACAACACTCAGCTGCTAAAACAAACAGATAACTACATTTAAAATTGATAAACACTTCTTGCAGTAAACATTACAGAAGGACTATCTGTCCACATGTAATAGAAAAATGTTTAAAAATTTAAAGCATTCCTCTGTGGAGAACTAACCAGGAGGCTCCTCAGGGTTAGTGGAGCAGAACTTTTTGCACTTCCCAACTTCTTGCAGAAAGTTAGGGATCTCAGAAGCCTCTTTCACAAACTCCTCGTTGTTGCAGGAGGGGATGGCATCTCTAACGAACGAGATACAAAGTCAGGGAGACACACACATCGATGCCTGGAAAAACACTGGCGGGGAAAACAGGGATTCGTTTCACATCTGACCCTGGTGAGCTTCTCCTCCGCTTTGACAGGAGGAGTGCAGGATGGGAAAAGAGGAACACTGACACTTGAAAGATGAGGTTAAAAAAAGAAGAAAGAGGCTGAGTGCAATGGTCCATCCCAGATTGTTTTCTGTGACAAGGCAGCGCTCGGAGCTTTGGAGCAATGCTGGTCAAATTGGTGGGTTGGTGGGGGTGGTTGAAGGACAAACTAACCTTTGCCACTCCATTACGGGCCTGAGCTGGAACTTGAGCAGACACTCGGCTCTGACGTTGGCAACACGCAAGGCAGCCTGAGGCTCCTAGGTAAAAAAAAAAAACAAAAAAACAAGAAGGCTTTCATGTTTTCACAGGTTGTATTTATTTAACTGCAAATGTCTCAGTGGTGTGGCCCTTCCGTCAGCTAACAGTATGGATAATTACAAAAGATGTTTCACTACCAGCTTTACCCTTATATTATAAGTTTTTAGTTGTGGGAAGATCTCTGAGTGAATCATATTCAGTTGGGCTTGAATCTTGTAACTTCTGATGTTGTGAAATGTTGACGTTTCTTCATTAAGAATCAAATGTTCTGTTGTGGATGGGAACCTGCAGAAAAGCAGGGAAAGAGTTTAGTATACAACTAAAAAAAAAATCATCACTTTTGATTCACAGTGGGAGAAATCAAACCTCTCCATCCACTCCTGATATTGATCTGCTTTCAAAATGGACTCTGGAGTCATGTGGACCACCAGCACAGCAGGGTCCTCGGTCCCTCCGGTTTGGTACCTGAAGGGAATTGATACAGTTACAGCTAAAAGAACAAGCTGTTCTCCTTTCATATTTGAACTCAGACGACGGTGGTACCTTCTCATTTGCTGATTGGTGCAAACAGCTTCAACAAAGTTCTCCGATGGACACTCAACTACAATAAAGACGGGGCCTGGGTCGGTGGGAGTACAAACCTGCTCAGGCCGGATCTACGTGGAGAGAAGCTCATCGTCAGCAATTAGACTTTAGAGTTAGAGCCTGGAATCGACTATGTGCTAGCGCATCTTTACACAGCACCTCTTTGTCTTCATACGTTATGGTTTTTCCATCCTTCAGAGCTGCGATGAGTGGACCGATAGCTGCAGTGCCCCTGGGTGAAAAACATTGTTACAGGATTAAAAAAAGGCAGCAGGCCCAACGGAAAACAATATAACACATTCAAATCCAGTCTTTCAATTTTATTTCATTGTGTATAATATTACTGGAACCCATCACTTTGTATCGGGTTACTTCAGTGTTTAAACAAAAAAAGAGTAAAAATAACAATATTATAGCATTATTAATTATATGCCAGACTCAACTGAGACTGCAATCCAAAAAGTAAGGTCTACAATCTGCTATTATTAATACAAACAACCGTTTAATTTCTCTAATATTTAAATCACTTTAAAGATTGAATAATTATTTATTTTTCTACATAATCGCCATTTGGGTTGATTTTTTTTTTTTTATTTCTGCAGACTCTGTGGCAGTTTTAGAATGCCCATGTCATAACAGCTCGCCACCACTGGTTAAAATTCATCGCCAATTGTGCATGGATGTCAAAAAATGTTCGCAAGTGGTGTAGAAGGTTTACAGCCAGTCGTACTGAAATTCACGGCAAACAAATATGCAGGTAACGTCTACTGTACTTCCGTCGAGACAGTCGTGTCATTGTGGGAATGTCCTTTTACTGTAATGTACTGTGTGTATAGGAAACCTGCTGATTTTAAATTCAGTGCAATCAATGTCACACTCCGCATTTTCCTTTTAAAAGCACAACAAGGTGTTTGACTTACACAGGCAAACCCAGCTCTCTGGCCTGAGTCACTAAGAAATTCCCCTTCTTGGGGTGAAGCTGTGGATTCAAGATTAAATCAAAGTCACATATAAAGTTATTCACACACAAAGAAAACATGTTGAGTTTTTTGTAGTTTTTTTTTCTACCTTGCATATGAAAGAAACCACCAAAGAGGAATCCCTAGCCAACATTTGTCTTTCACCTACAAGAGAGTTTGAAGAAAGTATCAGATTAGTCTCATATAGTGCATAATGAAAACGTGTTCTATATTTTTTATGAAGTGAGCACACACATACTTGTAAGTATAGCATATAGTTCAGATAAAGAGTCAGCAATGACTCAGGTCACCTGGATTTTCAACTGAGATGTTTGCCTGAATGCTGTCTCTAGAAGCAGGACTTCTAGGGGGGCTGCCGCTGCCTGAGCTAGGGCTTCTGCCGTCACCCCCCAGCTTAGCTACAGAGTAATGTCAGAAAAGATTCAGCCAACAGCCTCTAAAAGAGGTAGCATTCTAAAAATAAAAAAAGTCTTTGAACTCACCGAATATTGGCACTTGATAAACCGTCATTGTGCCATCTGCATATGTCTCGTCAGTGTATGGTCGAACTGCTGTGAATACAAGGTACACACATACAAAAAACTGAGAATGCAAAAATTCAGTGGGTAACCTGATTCAGCTTGGCAAATTCAACATACATAGCTTGATGTGCTCCAAGGGTCCAGAAAAGGACTTGATTGAAGTAAGAAAGTTCTCCTTTAATAAAAGAAAAGGGCAGAAACGCTGCATTTGTCAAGTGGGTATTACACTAACAGGTCCAGATGTGTTCATACTCGTACTGGGTTTCTCACCAGCTGTGGAGGTCCAGAGAGGACACACTCAGGGACACACATGTCCTTCAAGGTTAATATCATCCCTGTGAAAAAAATATAGTGTGATGTACAAACCCAAAGTTACACTATAATGGACTAAATCACAAAGATGTTCCTGACCTGATAAACCTCCCACATTCGCCCAGCTCAGTCTGGTCAGGAAGATGTTGTCCAGGTGAGCAGCTTTCAGCCTGGCACGAGGGACACGTTAACATCAACTTTGTTTCAGTGTAATTCAGACTGAATGGGAACTAATGCATCTACTTATCGACTGAGATATAAAACGCACTTGTGTTCCTGCATGAGTCTCTGTGTTCCCTCACCACAGTTGAACAGGTACCTGTAGCAGAGCGGAGGGAAGATGATAAACATGTACAGTGATACTGCATTTGCTGTGCAGACTAATATTATCTGTGTTTGAGAATTTATCATTGTGTCGCTTTGTATCCTTGGGCCATTTTGCCTCTATCATTATTGGGCATCTTCAGAAGGTTCATTGCAACTGTAGACAGTTAACCTTTAATGACCTTCTTAGATGCTCGCTGGTCGATGAATGATGAAGATGTTAGAAGATTAAAATGGTGAAGTGTGTGATGTTGTTGACATGCAGGATAAGGTTTGTTGCTGTTAATTAACAGGATAAACTGTAGGCTTGTCTAATATTTACCTGTTGTACTCGGAAAATAGATAGAGTGACGCAGGGTTGTCTCTGCTTCCAGCACCGACGACCTGCAGGTACACAGTGGATGGTCCGTGAACGTCTCCTCGTTTACTCCTCTTTTCTCTGGCTTTGATCCTCCGCAGCGGCTCCTTCTGCTTTGCTTTCTTCGGACCGACCAGCTGCCTGGTGTTCGGGTTAATGTTATCATTATTATTGTTATTATTAATAAAAGTTGCCATTGTCCTGAAAAACTGGAAAACACTCCGATGCGAAGCAGAACCACAGCTTGCGAGTGACGGGACAGCAACAGAAGGAGCCTGGCCTTTCACAAACAACGTCAGGTGCCTAAGTTTCAGATGGACCGTATTCATAATAAACACGTCACACAACCATTTGAAGATGAACGTAAATGAAAATCAGCCGTTTAACTCCTGAAAACGCATCCCTACGGTCGTTTTCGGTCAGTGAACGGTCTGAAAATGGCCTGATACACACTGAGAAGGACTTTGGTTGACACATGTGACACTTCATCCGGCATCTAATGATGACGTTTCTTCACGCGTTTGCCCATTGGTTACACTGGGAGCTGTCTGGACCAATCACAAGCGTTGTTTTGTAGAGGAAGGCGGGGAAACACTATTTCAACAAAGAACTTCTAAAATATTAGAAATATTCGACCCTTATTAAGGCACCTTACGATTAAACCACCCAGAACACAATAAATTAGATTTTCCATATTCTAAAACTTGAAGTGCCTTCCAGATTCAAATTTAAGTCATGTGGATGCACTTGTACTGAATTCCCAGCCTCCAAAAGAGGGAATGATTAACATTTTGAACAGATAATGATTATTAGTGAATGATTATACATATATACAGCATGTTGGAGCTACATGTTGTTAGATTAAGTAAGAAATTAATAGCAGACATTTAAAGTAACAAGTCTGCAGTTATGAAACAACTATGGAATTACATGCATGAAGTGCCAGCCAAATATTTGTATTGAAATATCTAAGTCAGTATAATTTACTCAGAAAACAACACACGCAACATTTTCTCTTTCTTTATTTATATTTTCGCATTTTATCTAACATGATTGTTATTATCAACACTGCTTTTTAGCCAGAGAAGCAAAATTCCAATACGATACCAAACAACAACGCTTTCATTCACGTACATGAAAGAGGTGGGACAATTTACAAAGAGCGTGATTCCAGTATGTTCAACTTTACCTTCATCCTTGTGGTTCTATAAATACAGTTTCCAGGATATTTTTTTCTGCGTAATATACTTGTAACTAATCACTGAGATGGATCCTCATCAAGCTGAATCAAGACCATGACTGACTAACTGAATCGACTGCTATTATACTTAAGTGACTGTGCATCTGTGTGTGTGTGTGTGTGTGTGTGTGTGTGTTTTAGAACGAGAAAAATAAGAGGTGTGTTTATATATTATACAGACATGACTGAAATAAACACCACGGTATTGCAAATGGTGTTTTAAAATTCTCTTAACACTGCAATAAGGGGACCAAGCAAAGACTTTTTTTGTTTACTTTGTTGCCTTTTTTCAGTTTAATGTCTCTGTTGCAGACAGTTTTAACGTTTGTTCTGCTATCAGTCCATATACATGGGAGAGCTTGGAGAAGCTGGCATTTGATCCATGATCCTGCAAACGTAACCGGCGACGTCGACCGAACGTTCCTCATACATCTGAATAAATGGGTCTCTCTGAAAAGAGGATGAGAAAGGACAATCATATATACAATAATGCACTATTACCAAGTTTCAGAGTCATCATTTTGTGTTTTTAGCATAAACTCACCAGTAGCTCTTTGTACTTTGGCCTTTTGGATTCATCCTTTGTAAGGCTTGATCAAACAGAAAGAACAAAAACAGTTCTAACAACAGTTGTGGAAGTGCAGGGTGCAGCTATGATTTAATCTGAATATTTAAATTATGTGCATCCTTACCACACGTTGACAAAGGCGATGAATTTGGGAGAGAAGCGCCTCTCCTCTGAGTTGCTGAGTTGCGGAGGGTCTCCTCTCACCACCTGGGTCAACTGGTCAAACACACTGTTCCACTTTGGGTAAGGAAACCGTCCTGTGGCCAGCTCATACTGAAGAACATTACATGCACACATGTTAAATGTTAGGTCAACATAGTACAGGTCAACAGAATTTATTGTGCATTTGAAGTTGCATTCAAATTCTTTTTGTCAGAGCACAAAAGAAAATTATAAAAGTGCAGTTTAATAAATGGATTCCTTCAAAATATAAAATGGGAAATAATTAAAATCTGAATGATTCTACCTTGAAATTGTCTCTTTCCTTTGTAAAAAAATAAGAAAATATTTATTTCTTACTTCATGGGGCAAGTAAAGCTATTATTAATACCCACCAGTGTGATTCCCAGACTCCACACATCTGAACGGACATCGTAGCCTTGTCTGGATGCACTGGGGTCTATTCTCTCTGGCTGGATATGAACAAAATTTTATTTTGTTATTTTTTATATATTATTTTATATAATATATATATATATATATATATATATATATATATATATATATATATATATATATATATATATATATATATATATATATATATATATATATATATATATTATATATATATATTTTTTTTTTTTTTTCCTTTACTAGCAGAATCGTAAAATAAAAAAATAAAAATCATAAAAATAAATGTATTAGGAGAAGTATGCAAGACATCAAAAGAGTTTTTCCCACAGCTCTTCAAAAGATCTGAAGTAGATCTGAAGTCCTATTAATAAGGATTCTCTCACTACAGTGCCTGACTCATAATGGAGCGCAGGAGGTTTTGCTGGCCACCAGGTGTCACTCTGCTCATTCATAGCCCTACTGTACCAAGAAAAAAAAACCCTCACACTTGGACAGTAAAAAAAGTGAATGTAGAAGAAGTATAAAACATGTACATCTTCAACATTAGAAAGACACATGTTACTGTTCAGCCTGGGTTCAAATTAATCCACCAACAGACCCACTGCTCTCTGAGAATACCAACCCAGTTCATCACCTCTGGGCATGTTTTCACCTGCACAGCAGGACCATCTGAACTATTTTGGTCTTTTACAACATCTTCTACACAGTGTCTCAGACTGCAGAGCAGACGTGATAACGAGGTGTCAGAAAGTCGCAGCCGTCTCATGCTGCCGCGCTGAGGAGGACGCGTCTCGCTGGCCCATTTTACAGACCTGAATTAGATGCTGATGTCACCCAGCAGAGCGGGACAGACTGTGCTGCAGCGCTGGTGGCTTTTCTAGAGCAGCAGCTTACTACTGCAGAGAGCATCACATCTGGCAAGACTGGAAGTGCGTAGTCTACACAGTCATGGGATGTGAATGTGAGGAAGCAATTCCACACTAATTATCATAATCTATTATTTATTCCACCTTCCTCTCAGTGAAAACAGTAGCTAATGCACACTAAACTGGAAAACGTTGTCCTCCTTTAAATTCCTTCAGCCGTTTCCTCACTCTGACTCCTCCACAACCAGTGCTGTTTATTTCAGTTTGACAAATGTTCCGTTTATTTGTGTGTCATCATGCACAGAAGCCTTTTTGGAGCCACAACAGCTCAATCAGTCATGAAACACAGTCATGACCACGACCACAGAAAGCGGTGAATCAGAGCTACCGGCTCGCTGAAAACCACACCCGATCAGACCCGAACAGATCAGATTCCGTAGCTGCACTGATTTTTCACATTACTGAGCGTGCAGCAGGCAGCAGCCCAGTGATCAAACACCAGAAACTGTTGCGGAGATTCTTGCCCCGTGAGCTCACAGCCACAGGAAGCTCCTGGCTGACTTAAGTCAGACCAAGTCATGAATGAAGTGCTCCAACTTAGCATTTCAGAGGGCAGAGTGTGGAGCTCGGTGGTGTTGATGTGACGCTGGGGTTCTGATAGTGCCTAACCAAATTTAGCATGGAAACTGCTGGGGAGTGTTTGGGGAGACAGGGGGGAGGAGGAGGAGGGTGGTGCTCCCCAGCTCACACAACCCTGCGGCAGAAAATAACCTTAAGTGACGATGAAATGGGATCATCTGAAGCACAAAAGCTTTGATGTTTTTCAAATGAACTGCCACAAACTATACAAAGGGTGTCTGCTCAAGATAAACATTGCTGTAGCGATACTACTTTTAAAATACTTTATCTCTTTGCCAAACAAAAGCAGGTTCACAGAAAAAAACAGCACCTTAGATTCTGGGTGAGCCTTTGTCTACAACAAATAATCTAAAGGAGGAGTTTCTAACTGAGTAATGACACAGATCACAGGGATTAATTTAGAATTCAGACATTTCAGTTGTTTTTGTATCCAGACATTTCATGGTGTATCTGGAGTATGGAGAAAGACAGAGGTCTATTAGGTGCATTATGGCAACATTATTCTTTGCGATTGTTCCACACGAACTATTAAAAGTCAAGATGTTTTTCCCTCTGCCATGTTGTCTTTCATCACTCTAATAAAATATGTCTTTTGTAAGCCCATTAACTAAGAATTTACAGTGATAAAAACCAAGATGAGCTGCAGTAATCAGACGCTGAAGAGGTCGGTTGTTGAAATAGTGAATATATCCATGACCTTTTTCTCACTGGTATCATTCAAGTCCAGAACATCATTGTTTGTTAGTTCCATGATTCTGAGCACGATCCCAACAAGCTGTGCTACTTCATCATGAATGAGCTCATGACGAGATATGACTGCTGTCCTGTGTCAGCAGACGAGTAAGGGCTGATTCACATCAACATATAATGAGTTACAAAGGCTAGAACGTTTGGCTTGTGTAACGTCTCCACTGATAAAACCTGATCACATTCAGCTTCGTGCTACTCACAGCCATGTATGGTCTACAGCCCGCATCTCTGGTTTTGGCAATGGAGTCCACCAGCTGACCACTGATGCCAAAGTCACACAGTTTAATGTTGCCGTTCCTGTCCAGAAGGATGTTTGATGGTTTA
This sequence comes from Betta splendens, assembly GCF_900634795.4. Lineage (NCBI taxonomy): Eukaryota > Metazoa > Chordata > Actinopteri > Anabantiformes > Osphronemidae > Betta > Betta splendens. The sequence continues at coordinate 13,009,356 of NC_040888.2, forward strand.
ATGTCTGATGGAGAAAGGAGAAAGACGGGTGATTAAAATATGCCTAAAGAGACAAAGTTAGAAAATAACAATAAGCCGGCACCACTGTACCTCTGTGAATTATTTTCAAGTTTTCTTTTAAGTGGTTAAGTGCTTTCACAGTCTGCAAAATGCAAAGAAGTGGTTTAGTAGCAAAAGTCAAAAAGTCGCGCAAGTAGCTTTGTAAGTCACAGGAAAGAAAAATAGCAGAAACTTACAGCTAAAGTTATTTTTCCTAGTATTTCTTCTGGAATCACGTCGTCTAATGAGCAATAAACAAATTTGTAAAATTTGTCTAAGGAGGTAGCCATAAGTTCCATACAAATCCAGCAGTCACCCTGAAACATAGAACATTCAGCCTTTAGATTGTTAAAAAATATATATACACACATATAAATGGGTTGACACAATAATAACTGTAAAGCCACAATATGGGCAGGAATGCTAATTGACGTCACCTCTCTGAACAGAGCGCCGTAAAACTGCACGATGTAAGGACAATCACTACTTCTCATGACCACGTCCAAGTCCATCAGCAGCTGCTTCTGCTCCTTTTCATCGACTGTCGACCGAATTCTCTGGGATAAAAACAACAACCAGCCATGACTTCAAGCAACGCTATGGTTAATAGGTATTTTAATTTGCACCTAGGTTCTGTATCTGGGTTAAAATGAAATTTTATGAGTTCACCTTGACTGCCATGATCTGGTTGCTCGGCTTGTGCACCATCTTATTGACCGAGCCGTAAGCCCCTCGGCCGATCTCGCCCAGATCTTTGAGATCCTCGGCTGTGAAGTCCCAGTGCTGCTCGGGGGAGATTTTCAACTTCCCGGATGATTCGATGCTGTGTGTTCTCAGCCTCTCTCTGGAGATGATAAATGAGGGTAAGTTGAGTAAAGAGACATTAAAGTCCACTAAATGTAGGAAACCTTTGGGTGTCACTCACATGTGTGGGTTTTGAAAGGGCGGCCCCGCCGTGTTCAGTGTGAATCGAGTCGCCGGTTTGATCGGAGGATTGGCGAAGTTTAGCTTCAGGGCTTTGCGTTTGCCTAAACAGGAGAAGTGACCATGACCAGATCGGACGTTACACCAAGCAACAGACTTTTTGAAATTAAAAGGTTCCAAAGCCACATTCAACCAATATGAATGGTGATCAAAACAACAGAACAAGACATGAAACAATGGGAAGAAGGACCAGAAGTAAATTCATCCAAACATAATCAAAAGCAAGGCTGTCATGCTTTTCATAAAACAAGGGACGACAAACCAAACACACATTCTCATTATGGCTGATGTACAAAACACTTTGTTTCTATATTTATTATACCAAATCATAAACTTTTTAAGCATTTACATCTTTAGTTGTAAACTGTGAGATTAGAGAGAAAGACTGATTGGTTGGGAGGAAGAAAAAGCTCCATGAAATAAAATAGCCCTTTGTGTTACTTGTCATTTCAAAATCACTTAGTGCTACGAAGTTAAACCTTTGGGTTTTACGTTGGTTTTTGGCTGTAGACCTTTATGTAGCAACTATAAAAGTCCTATGATCCTGTAAACATCCCTGCTTCAAATTCATTATTGTACAGCACCAAAAGCATTTATAGACTCGAATAAACACATCTTTAAAATAAAAACGTTATCTGCAATGAGCTGCAACACTGTTGCATTCGATTGCACACCTTTGGGCTTAATGTGACTATTGAGCAGTCATAAACGCAAATATTTGACACACAATTCTGGCAGTATGTTCGATGACCCACTTTGCGATCATTGATTGTGCCATCAGTAAACATATATACGATGATGCTAATCACACAGGGCTGAGAGGTGTCATTTATTCTTTTGGAAATTTGAATCCTACTTTTATCCTACTTTTTAAAGCAGCCAACATTTCCTGTGTTGAAGGAAAAAACTAGTCCAAGCTACTTTAAGGCTGATAAACATTTCAGAAATTATTTCATATTATTTTTTGCATGAAAAGAATTTAGTGAAATTAGATGTTGCCATCTTCTGCGACACAATTATTCCCTTTGCTACAATAAATCAATTAATTTTTGTGTCTTCTTTGTTTAACTGGGTTCCCTAAGTGGGTTATATAGAGCCTTTAACTGATACAAAAAAGAACTGGAGCATGCTGCTAAAATCTGAAACACCTACATTCCCTGTGCAGAGAGACAAACCCACCACAGACAAACACAGAACAAGAAAACAAAATGTGAGGAATCCTGACAGAGACATGCTTTTCAAGGCCAACTGCTTTGATTTCACCTTGAATCACCTGACAGACTTTTGCACTCACTCCACCCAAAAATACCGCAGGAATGTTTGTGCTGGAATTCCAATAGGCTTGAATGGAAAACGCCACTTGAAATGACAACTTTTGAGTGTGTGTATCTTGTCTGGACAAGCAAGTGCTATGCACAAGTGAACCCATGCCAAAAAAAGGAGAGGGGGGGGGGGGAAACAAAAACATTGTGACGACACCACAGACGCTACGGTTTGTTGCTTGTTAGTTGCACACTACAAAAACAGTGACTGTTACTTAAAAATGTGTCTTTTTCCAGCTGGAAGAACTCTACTATCACAATGTTGTAAAATGAGTCAGAAGACGATTGTGAATATATGCAAGCTGTGAATTTTAGGCTTGTGCCAGCGGAATCAAGACAAGACAATTGAAATGGCTTTTGAGCACTGACGTTAACTCAACATTTGCATTATATAGCCATAAATGTTAGCTCGTGGCCTGACCCCATCAGTAGTACTGACTTGGATTAGTGGAGAACAGCAGGACAGGCTTCCCCAAACCAGACTGTCGGTTAAAAACAAAGGGATGAGAATTGCTGTTGCTGTAGGAAAAGAGGTTTGGCTTACTTTGAGGAGCTCCAGACAGGTTTATCTGAAACCCTAGAGGTAAGAAGACAGCTTTTATTTTCTTCATATTTCAGTCCATTTAAAAGCTCGAGGGGTCTTTCTCAAGAGAACGCTCTGTCAGTTAGGCCGTCGCCTCTTCCTGGGATAAGTCCCACACTTTTAGGGCTGATCATAGAAATTGGCCTTTGAAAACACACTGAATCGTTTGATTGGTCATTGAATGCATCTCCTGGATGGTAATGCATTAGCATGCACAGGCATTTTAATAACTAAAACAGATACAATCAGATGGACAACATAACATGACCTGAAGGTAAACATAAAAAAGGAAATGGGGTGGAGGAGAATTACCATAATGAAATGGTTTTGCAAGGAAAGCACACTAGAGTTCAAAAATGTTTTTTTTTTCTTGGGACAGCTCACCATCGTTCACCATCACGTAGCAGGAGTTAGGAATCATTAGATAGCAGCATTAAGATAAAATGTGAAACAAGATCAGAGAAAGGAGAATAACAAGAAAACACATCAACGTTTCTCTGTGACTGGATTTTTAACTCATCAGCTCACTCTGCTGAATCAAGGAAGTGTGTGTATCTACCTGTTTCACTCTGACATCTCCAGCAGGTGTTGGACTCTGAAATTAAAAATGAGAATGTGAACAGAGCTGCAGTGAGCATTTGTTTTAGTAGTGCTATGAAAAAAGAGCCTTTGAGCCTGCAAAGCTACATGTGACACACAGCTGTACAGAAACCCACAAAACATCAAACTGGATTTGGTTCAACATATTTACAATCACGTACACGCAATGTAACTTGACAGCAGATGTTTCAGCTGTTAATATGTTTTGCATCAAGTTAATTAAGACAAACTACTTTTTTCTAATCGATTGCAATGCAACTATCAGAAAGCAGCTTAGTCACCAATAAACGGCCTCTATGTCGGGGAAACAGTGATTCTGGTCTTCAAATATATGCAGAAGAGTAAATATTTATGTTTCTTTTATTTTAAAATGGAGGGGATGATATAGGTATATGGTTTATGTGGGCTACCCGGATCATATTTACGCCTTAACTGCCCATTTTTTGACTGGGGTTTGGCGACGTTATCCCAGGGCTGAAGAGGACTAAATGTAGCGGCTCCAGACTGTTGATCAGCTAAAAATTACATTATTACTTTGGAAAATACAACCTCAAGTGATAACATCCGCCAGGCCAGTCACGTTGAATTCCCACTGGTCCGTTCCAGTGGGAATGCTTTCCAATCGTGGGTGTAGCTGTGCCTCCCAAGCTAACAGCTAGCCCGGCTAACATTAACCTTCACTGCAGCAGCTCAACGCATCGCCCCCCCCGCACACACTTACCCTGCATGCTGCTCATTGTTGTGATATGCTGGGATCCTGCGTTAGCGCTGCTGTTGTGGCTGCTAGCTGTCGTTGAGTTGTTGGGACTGGGAGTCGCCATTGTTGTGCGTGCAAATTCCAGTAGCAGTAGCAGCAGCAGCGCCGGGGCTGCAATGCGGAGAGTCGCAGAGCAGCTTCACCCGTCCCTCCCTGACACAATAACGGCGGCCTCGCTGACACCAGCCTCGCGCCGCAAAGCAGGACAGGCAGCGACGGCGCGGCACTTTGAAATTGCGTCCCGCTGCTACGAAACCACGGAGCTGGAAGCTGGGTTAAATGCTACCCGTGTAGCAACGTCAACAAAAACAAACATGCAGCTAGGTTAGGCTAACGGGACTAGACGGCCGTGAGGCTTTTACGAGCCGCAATCAGCTGACCAAGTGACACTGACATGTCAACACCCACAGCGTCCATGGCTGCGGCACGCTAGCGACAGTTAGCAACGAGCACACCGGATGTTTGTTTCAAAATAAAAAAAAAACACGCGGGAGGTAGAAATTTTATATATTTGATACTTCGATTATTTCACTGAGAATCCAACAAACAGGCCAGTAGAATAATTATTTCGTTATTTAATTGAGCAAATTAGCTGTAATAGACATATTATTTTAAGAAAATACATTCAGCATTTTCAGGAAACGATGATTCGTGTTATATTCGGATATATTGTTCCAATCAATCACTTACTAGAAAGTAAGTCAAATAAATTTGCCACTCAATATAGTATCCACTATAGTTAAGTTCACAATCATCGGTACATTATTAATTTTGTTTTTTTGAGTCAACGGAAGTACTGTCTCCTTATTGAGCGTTTGGGAAGTATGTGTTCGTTTTGTTGCACGGGTTAACCGCTTAATGAAGATACGTTACATTGCAGTAAGCGATTCATTGATAGTGGTTCATTTTTCCATATAGGACTATTATGTGATGTATACGTATATATGTTCGTGGCGATAATGTACATATATGTACACATCCTTGGCTGTTAGGCACGCATTTAAAGATGTCAGTTCATATGAGAGCTGGCGGTGTTTACATCAAACACGGACGGAGTCAGTGCGCCTGCTTCCTGATGTCTGACGTTCCGTACGCTGGGCGGGGAAGTAGCTGCAACAATGGGAGAAGTTAGTAAAGAGAAGATCATTAAGACACGACTTAGCGTGATCTGGCAGTTCTGTAATGTTTTAATGTCTTTATTCTTTGCTCTTGCAACATATGTACAGGTGAGCGCTCTAACTGTAGGGTACATGCTTTTTCAATATGCGTTTTATTTATAATCCGTAACGAATATCTTCTGGTTGTTGTTTCTAGATTAATGATCCAGACGCAGGGTTATGGATGGTAAGACACAACCCCGTCTCGTGTCATTGCGTCTTTTTGAGATTGTTGATTGCAGTTGACGCCAGGCTTCTGTTGTAGGTGGGTTATGGTGTCCCCGCAATCTTGGTTGCATTTATTGGCTTGAAACCCAGTGTGACAGGTAGGGAGATGATATGGAGTATAAAGGTCATGCTTAGTGTACATCAGGTGGCAGTTTAGGACTGAACTCTCTAATATAATCATGAATCAGGGTTTATTTTCCTGTAACATTGGCTGTGTTAAATGTTTCTTCTTCTTTCTTTCCCAAACTTTCTAAATTGTTGAATTCTGCTCCAGTAAATGTTCCTTCTTCTTGAAAGCGCAATCAAGTGGATGTGTCTGGACTGTGCAAAAGAAAACTCTACATTTATCTATTGTTGCCATTGCATTGCAGAGACTTTGCCCTGGAGGCGTGTTGCTGATCTACATGTGATGATTTCCAGCGCTGTTATTGGCATGTTGGGATGGGCACTGTATAAAGAGCGAATCACACAGATCTTCCAACGGGAGGAGGGCAGGTACTGTACAAACATGATAGTCCTGAGCTGTTTACTTCAGCTCTAATTGACACTCTTTAAGTGTCAGTTGTTTCTTTTGAGGAAACCCCAAAGTATGATTTTTTTATGAAGAAATAACTAAAAGTTTTATTTCCTCTGTAGAGAGTTTTCTGGTTTGCTGTTGACGGCTGTTTGGCTTCTTCTGTGTCGTCACTCTGGAAGGTAAAATGTAACCATGCAGGGCATGCAAGGGAACGTGTCTTTTTTCTTATAGACAAATATATTAAAAAACTACCTAATGAGAGGTTTATCCCTTTTTTGATTATATTATGTAACAACATCTTATCTTCTCTGTCAGAGGTTCTGTTGGGATGTCCAGAGTCTTGACAGCAGTGGCCATCACAGTCTTCCCCTTTGTGGCCTGGTTTTATTACTACATCAACAAGGAATTGCGATTGAACTGGCCTGACCATTGTAAAACTGCTATTTAGATGAACTGTCTGCTAATTGAACATTCCTATGCTGTGTGCCGAGACTGACAAATCTGGCAAAAGAATGCTGCTACAGATCATGTTCTCTAATGTCACTCAACTATTTAGCCACACTCTGTTTCATCAGTATTACAAACTTGATTTTGTGTTAAATCTTATTAAATTTGTAATTTTCAACTAATGAAGGGATTAACTTATTTGTTATTTCTGTTTACGTTCATTCTCCTTTAATTGTGTAATATAAATGTAATAATCATGTAAATAACACAAAATATAATCAAAAAAAGTGAAACTCAGTCAACCTTCAGCTTTTATGTTACTTGATAATGTTCATCCTGTGTTACGTTCCCTCCACATTAATTCAAAATCAGAATCAGCTTTAATGGACTCTGACTCTGTCTTTGTTCCCCCTTGTGACAAAAAGCTAATTATTTACAATTTTAATTATAGTTACTTACAAAAATGAACAAATAAATTATATAAACTGCAGCCTGTTGTGTCACATTCAGCAGTAATTATTGCACGTTTATTTTTGTGTCTGTGAAGAGTCATTGAGTCATTGTATTGTGTGACCAGTAGAGTTCAGCTCAGAAACAGCCTGGGGGAAGAAACTAGCTCTGTGTCTGCTGGTTCTGGTGGCTATGGATTTGTGACACCTGCCAGAGAGGAGAGGTTTGTGTGCAGGGTGTGTGGGGTCAGCAGTGATGCTGACAGCCTGTTTTTTGAGTCTGGCCTGGGACAGATGCTCGATGGAGGGAAGCTCAGTCACAATGATCTTCTCTGCTGAGTGGACCACCTACTGCAGTCTGTGTCTGTCCTGTTTGGTGGCTGAACCAAACCACACAGTGATGGAGGTGAAGGGGACAGATTGGATGATGGCTGTATAAAAGATCCTGTATAGAAGCAGCTCCTGCTGGGAATTTTGCGGACAGTGTCTATGTGGGGGGCCCACTTCCTGGATGAGACCAATGACGGTCATGTTGTCTAGGAACAGGATCCTGGCATACAGTATGTGCAAGGAAAAATGTACTGTACACTTCTTATTTAACTTCTATTCCACAGCAGTGTTGTGACAGCACTGTAGATAACAACATAGTCCTGCAACTATGAAACATACTTCTAGATGTATACTATCAAATTGCTTGTTTTTTTTACGATTAGGTGCACAGCAACGTATTAACACGTGATCGAATGATTATGGTTGTCAACGTATTGTTGACTGATTAATAGTGTATTTTTTCGTGTTTTATAACGATTCTCCAGCCTCTAGGGGGCAGCAAAGAACATATTTTATAATCGTAGAAGAAGAGTTTAGCTACGTAACGTCTGATCTGAGAACAGCCCTTTGAATCTCGCCTAAGCCAGTGAAACATTATTTACGGCTGTGGTACTGACCTAAGATCTGTCATTTGCCGCACTTCCTTTCATTTCTCGTGTTTTGTAAACTTGAAGCCGCTTCCTCGTGTCGGCGGTTTTGTCAAGGTCTCAACATGACGCTGAGGGTTTTACATCGCAGGTTCTTATACACTAACGTCGGCGTCTTACAGAGATGCGTCCAGACTCACGCCGTCAGACTGGCGCACACTTTATGGAACGAAACTGGACTGAAACACAAAGCGTTACCGCTGAGAGTTGACTGCTGCCTGGTAGGTCAAAGCTAGTCAGTGCCCAAGCACAGCATCACACTCCCTCTAGGTATGTTGTCATTCAAAGCATATGCTACCGAATTACTCATTTTTATATTAACTTTTTATTTAGCTGCTAAAACGAATAAATAACAGTTTTAACTTAACTGTCAGTGGAGTTATTGTTTGGAGCTCATTGGTCGTTTAACAAACACTGATTGTTTTATTTTTTTATTTGCTAATTGCTAATTGTCAGCTAATATGTGACTTTTCTAAACGGAAAAACTACAGGTGTTGCCTGCTTCAGGTGTATAATGTCGTCATGACATGGTAGTTTTAAATACTAATAAATCCTAAACTGTACAGTAAAAGTACACAGATCTTTGTGAAGTTATAGTGGTGAGAGTCTGGCATTATGGACCAAAATCATTGTAATGAAAGCCAAACTAATACTGGTTTTTAGCATTAGATGCCAGTTTAAGCTAATAAATATTAAAATACACAGTAAACATACACAGATCTCTATTAGGTGACAGTTTTTCTATGTATGCAATATTTTCTTTCGTAGTTTTCCATAGTTTGAACAGACCAGACGTCTCGTTATGAAGAGGAAGTAGCGACGAGTGTGTTTTGTGCTCTGTTGTAAAGCGTGTAATACGGGCGCAAGACGTTTTTGAAACGCGGCTGGCTGAACGACGGATGAACGAACGACTGCTCGCTTGACCGCAGTGTCTTACTGCGGAGGATAGCGCCTTCTATAAGAAAAAGAGCAAAATAACTAAGGGAATTGGTATCTTCCAGCTCTTGATTGATTGTTGATTGAGCAGAGGTAGTGGATAAGCAGTCTGTCCTCAGGAAGCCCAGGTTCCTGACTCTAATTTATCCTAATGGACAAATTAATCAAAAAAGCATTGATGCCCACTGGGGCTCAGAAATGTTCTACTTTTCTCTACTGTTACATTTAGGGGTGAGAAATATGAAATGCATTCAGCAGAATGTCCACATGTTTGCAATGAAAGAGGCAAAATTGACATTGACTTTAACCACATGGTTCCTCCTTTTGTTTACTCATGAACAGGTGAATGCTCATCAGTGGCCCACCTGCAGAACAACCCATTGTCTGAGTCAGCACACCTCCAGAACCTTCTCCTCACTGTCCGCAGGACCCTCGTCAGGGCGTGGGCCAAAAAAGTCTGGGGTGAGTGGCAAACGCGGATGGGTGTTTGTGGGAGTAGTGACTTACGTTTAGACACTAGGTCTAAATCTTAGAACACAAAATAATAGAGTAAATAACATTAGTAGTGGAATTCCATTACTAGAATAACTCAGGAACTAGAGGTTTGCACACAAGGTTATTGCCACTTAGTTATTGCTCTAGTTTCCATTAAGTAAAAACTTACAAATTTGCCATCATACAATTGTTACTGTGTGTTACAGAACTGAAATGTTTAAACACTGCTTAAAAAGTTGATTAGTGTAACAAAAGAAATCTTAATGAACACATATTTGCATTTAATTTCAACATCCACTAGTTCAGCCTCAATAAGGATTTCTCATCAATTCTTCATCAATTTGTTACTCAGGAGATAACATTTCAATTAAATATGCTTTGGGCATCTAGTTAAGTGATTCTTGATGTTGTTTTTTCATTACCTCACCTTTACAGCCAGTGACGTGGAAATCTTTAGCAATAACATTTGCTTTTGGAGGCGTTGCGCTTGGAGTGATGAAATATTTCAAGAAAGAAAAGGAAGAAAGTGAGTACTGTACTTTTCAGACTTCACTGTCAAGGTCATATGTTATACAGTTTAGCGAATTGTGAATGTTTTTTATCATTCAGTTTAGAATAGAAAATCTGAACCTTTACTATAGAACCTGTAACTGTGATTCTTTTGCATTCCCTCTACAGTGATTGAAAGAGAGAGGAACAAATCGTTGGGTAAACCAGCGCTTGGCGGTCCATTCTCGCTCGTCGATCACAACAACAAGCCCACTAAGAGCGAGGACTTCCTGGGACAATGGGTCCTAATCTATTTTGGGTTTACTCACTGCCCTGACATCTGCCCTGATGAAATAGAGAAAATGATTGAAGTAGTGGATGAAATAGGTAATAAATAAATTAAAACAGAATGTGAACGACATGAGTGTAATGATTAGTGGTCCTCACGTTACTAAATATCTTGTTCTCATTCTGTTTCACAGACCAAATAAAGCGTCTTCCAAATCTGACACCTATCGTCATCACCATTGACCCTGAAAGGGACACACCAGAGGCCATGGCTGCATATGTAAAAGGTACATAAACTATATCACCAGGCGCTGTTTTCTTTATATGTTGTGGTTCAGTAGATCCTCACAGCATGGGATGAAAGCACACAGCATGTATGATTGATTGTCCTTGTTTTCTATTGTATGCAGAAACAATTTTCCATCAGCCCCGTAGGATAAAAGTGTAAAGCAACCAGTGGGGGGAAAAAAGAATTTAAAAAAATAACCCTGAATTATTTACATTTTTATTTTTAAAATCCCACAAAAGGAGAAATCTGTTGTATTTTTCAGAGTTTTCCCCGAAGCTTATTGGACTGACCGGGACTCCGGCTCAGATTGAGCCGGTTACCAGATCCTACAGAGTCTATTACAGTCAGGGGCCAAAAGATGAAGACAACGACTACATTGTGAGTTCTAAACCGCTCTACCAGTAGGAGTAATTAAATGATGTTGCATAGAGCAGTTTGTTTATTGAAAGCTAAATTAAAACTTTTGTCGTCTTAGGTTGATCACACCATCATCATGTACCTTGTGGGACCTGACGGAGAGTTTGTGGACTATTACGGACAGAACAAGAAAAATGTGGAAATCGTCGGCTCAATAGCATCACATATGAGAAAGTACAGGGAACAGAAGAAAGCAGCAGCTTGAGCATCGCTCTGTCCTAAATGGTCAGCGCTTTTAGTGTACAGCTACAGTGGCTGCACTAACATTCATTTTGATGTGTGACGTGCAAAACCCAGCAGATCTGCTGTATGATGTTGGTGTGTTCTTTCTCCATTACTGTCACTAATGGAGTTTCCACTTATTTGGCTCAATGTATCTGGTTTCGGATGTTTACAATAGAGAAATACCCCAGATCAAATGTAAAGGAACGTTTGCAATAAAAGCCAAAATCCAACTGTTGCCTTTTCTCCACAGGCATGGTGTAATTGTCAACTAGCAATCACAGTGGTTAATTTATAAGTAACTATTCAACAATAGCATCTCATTCAACAGCTTTCACTTCATACTAGATGAGAGATTAATATTAAGTCGACCACAAATAGAAGTTCTGTTTAGAGAAACATTGTGTTTATTCTAATATGACCCTGCCACCAGCCAGTATTGATCTTTCCTGTCTGCACACCTGTCGTGGTGCCTTTTATAAGAACTGGATTAGAAGCGCCGGCACAGCAATTGTTGAGCGAGACTCCACACAAATTCCTGGAGGACGGGGGTAGTTCAGCTCTGAGCGCTGTAGCATGCAGCACTCAGAGTGGAACAAAGTGTTTTCTGGATTGATAAGTTATTTAGGAAAAAAATAAACTTTACTGTCGCTTCATACCACACGCAGCAAGAAAAAAAACATATTTACCACACAAGGACAACCTTTAAATTCTTCATCACAAAAACAATATAAAAGGTGGCCAGCCTGTGTATTTCTAGTTGTTGCTATTGACAATGCAAGAACTTACTTGGCTTTTGTGCAGAAAACACATGATAATTAACCTCAAACCAGGAACCCATGTGAACATGCAGTAAACAAAGCGAGGTTTGTTGTTGTCCATGCTTGTTGCATTACAAACATTTGTCCCGTATGCTGTGATGTGAAGGGATAATCTGTGAAGTGGCCAGGCTCTGCCAACACCTCATACAATGATCCTGTTTCTGAACGGATCAACGTTGCTGTCAAACTACAGTGGATGTACTTGTACATGTATGTGTTGGGTTAATTTTCCTTCTGCATTGATAAAGTAATATTATCAAATAACCTGATAAAGGTGTGACTATGCTGTATGTGAAGTTTGCTTTAGAAACATGTCTAACTGGACTGATGCTTTATGTCTGTGCTTTGCAGTTTGCAGCTTTACACTGAGGCAGGTCCTTGTTTTTCCCACTGGCCGCTCTAATCCTGTGCTGGTGCCCTCATCCTCACATCTATTTTCTGCCGGGGTGAGGCACCGGTCTCCCTCCAACTCTACCAAGTGATAGGGATTTTCTCCTGGCTGTTCCTTTCTTGTTCAGCGACCCTTGAATTTACATGCTGTGGCGCTTCCACATTTGTGTCCCCTGCACTGGTCTGTCCAGTCAGTCCCCCACCCAAAGCCAATTATAACTGCAGCTGTTGCCAGACCTTTATGCGACATTAAAAGGCTATGAAATCTCTTTACAAACTAGATTACCATTCCTTTGCCCTGACAAGGAGTCGTCAAACAAGCGACTGAAACGTCTGCGTTAACTGGATAAACTGACATGTATATTTGCAGCACAGACATGAGTAATGCAATTTATACAATGATGCAGAGGAGCTGAAGGAGTGAACACCTTCTTGGTTTAGGGCCCAGGTTTAGCTGAGTGGTTTGACCACAGTAGCTCTGAGTGCAGCTTCATGCTGGGTGGGGCGGGCATGTCAGTAGACAGCTCAGGTTCTTGTCCGGCCTCAGGCTTGGTGCTTGTTACTAAATAATGGGATTTGTGGAGTAGAGTAATTTCAGGTTTTCTTCCCTAAGGCACACTGTGCCTCTATTGTGTCACTCCCCCATCCACCCAACCAGCAAATTATATTATTTTTATTGTTATTTTAAGTTGAACCTTCATCTAAAAGCCAATAAAAACTTCACTTCAGACTTTTTATGTGACAGCATTGTAGTAACAACAATAAGAAGCCTTTAATTTATTTCAGTACAAACCAACGTTGAGACTCAAAAATAAAAATGGGGACTTAAAAAAAAGGAAGAAAACCGAACATGCTTCTTCAAGTTCATCATGTGAATAGTAGAGAAGACATCGGTTCAGAGCATAGTTTATATCATAAATTGAAGTGACTTCTCACTGCTACACTGCAGCAACAGTAAAGCACACACTTCCGCTTTGACTTATTATTGAAAGTGACTGAATCTGTGGAGCTATAGTAGATTTACTTGATTTGGTCACACAAAAGGCAACACAGCGATGTTTTGTGAGATGTACTAACTTTAATCTCTGTATTGTTGATAAGACTAGAATGTTGGCCTGTTGGGGGCCCATGTGTCATGTAATGTGTGTTTGTTTATGTTTATATTTAATGGAACCAGAAAATAATCCAAAGAACATTTATTGGCGGATACTGTAAGAAATGTATTAACTGGATTAATAGACTCTCATATTGTCTAGAATGGGATGATTGTTACCTCAACCCTGGCTGCCCTCGGCACAAAACCCAAACCATGTGTGTGTGTGATCAGCTCTGCTCTCCAGACAACCAATGCCAGAATTTCAGCAATGCCCTAACAGACCTAATCTTTCCTGATCCCAGAAAATGAGGTCCGCCATGTCGGGACCATAAGCCCTCTAAGCTGTTGTCTTTACTATTCATTGCTTTTTAATGGACATTCTGGAGGATTACAGTCGAAACCATTTTAAGTGACACAATACGGCTATACATAGACAGTTTGAAATACAAAATGGACATACTTGACTTTCCCAAGGTGGCGTAGAAGCCAGATTTCCAAATATAGGAGAGAAAGCGGCCATGATACAGGCTTGACTGCTGCTTATAAGAACCATCTTAGTCCTGGTGTGAGATGTCTGTGCAGTGGTTTGAGGACACCACAGAACAAGCAGGAGAGAGTTGTCTCTTGTGCCTGTAGTAGAAGGAGCTTTGACCTCTGACATCTGTTCAGTTGGTAATTTTGTGTGTAATTTTTATCCCACCTGGGTAGATTGACAAAATGAGCGACGCTGAGATGGAGATATTTGGAGCTGCAGCACCATACCTCCGCAAATCCGAAAGGGAAAGGATTGCCGCGCAAAATGTGCCTTTTGACGCCAAGACAGCTGTCTTTGTGCCCGACCCGAAGCAGGAGTACGTCCGTGGGAAAATCCTGAGCCAAGATGGCACCAGAGTCACCGTGGAGACTGAGATTGGAAAGGTGGGTTCACACATATTTTACTGTATAATTCACATTCTTAGGATTTGTAGACATGTATGTTTCATCTTCATCCTCGCCGGCTGTTTTTCTTGGTATAATTTAACCACTCTGTTTGGTGAATTCGCTTTTAGATCACTACAGTGCTGTTGGATGACATTCGCCCCATGAACCCGCCAAAGTTTGACAAGATAGAGGACATGGCTCTGCTGACACATCTCCACGAACCGGCTGTGCTCTTCAACCTCAAGGAGCGTTATAGGGCCTGGATGATTTATGTAAGAAAGGCAGTGAATGACTAAATGGATATGTTTTTAAGACCAAACCTTTGAAGAAAAAATTCCACAAATACATGTTCTGTATTTATATTAATGAAACTTTTTGCCGTTTACCAACAGACTTACTCTGGGCTCTTCTGCGTTACTGTGAATCCCTACAAATGGCTTCCAGTCTATAACCCTCAGGTCGTAGCTGGATACCGTGGGAAGAAACGTCAGGAGGCACCTCCACACATCTTCTCCATCTCTGACAATGCTTACCAGTACATGCTCACAGGTCACGCTTCAACCTTTGCCCTGTTAAACTAGTTAAATAGATCAAATGTGACTTATTCAAAGTTTATTCTAAAAGGCTGAGATCCGTGACATTTTTCCTCCTATTCCTTTATCTCAACAGACCGTGAGAACCAGTCTATTTTAATCACGTACGTACAACTTCACGTGTTGCTTCCTCACTTGTACATGTGGTTGTTTAATTCTCAACTCACACTTAATGTTTTACTCATGTCAGTGGGGAATCAGGTGCCGGGAAGACAGTCAACACAAAGAGAGTCATCCAGTATTTTGCAACAATTGCATCCATCGGAGACTTGAGCAAAAAAGAGCATCTTCCAGGAAAAGCAAAGGTCCAACAAATAATTGGACACAGTGTGAAATCACAGGTTCCATATGCCCGTTTTTACTAACTGTATTTCTTTTGCAGGGGACTCTAGAGGATCAAATCATTCAGGCCAATCCTCTGCTGGAAGCTTTTGGGAATGCCAAGACTGTGAGGAATGACAACTCCTCTCGATTTGTGCGTTGATACTAAACCTCTATGAACATCTGTTGACACGATCAATAATTCTGAAATCTTTACTATTCCCACATTATATTTTTTGTAACAAGGTCAAATTCAAATCAAAATTTATTAATTTTAACAGGGAAAATTTATTCGCATCCATTTTGGAACAAAAGGGAAATTAGCATCAGCTGACATTGAAACCTGTAAGTTTGATTCTATCACTGTCAGATGATAAAATAGTGATATTTTATTTATTTTAAGTTTTTTACACATTCTGTCAGTTAATCTTTTATATTTATGTTTAGACCTTTTGGAAAAGTCCAGAGTAACATTCCAACTACCAGCAGAGAGGAGCTATCACATCTTCTATCAGATCCTGTCAAACAAGAAGCCAGATTTAATTGGTATTGTAATTTGTCCTTGAAATTATTATGATGCAATAGTGATCCCGCCAAATACCAAAAATATAATCATTACTGCTCTAGTAGGTGCATAGACATATCAAATCCCCATGTGCTTCCTTTCAGAGATGCTGCTGATAACAACCAATCCATATGACTATCCTTTCATCAGCCAGGGTGAAATCACTGTGCTGAGCATCAATGATACAGAGGAGCTTCTGGCTACGGATGTGAGTCCACATGGGTCAGAATAAGCTCACAGATATGAGCAAGATAATGATGTTGTTGGGTGGGAATGTGTACATAGATATCCACGAATCAAAGCAGATGTATGAGCCTCTGCCTTCGTGGGTTTAGACAGTTTCAATAACACTTTCTGCATGGTTTTATTCCCAGAGTGCCATTGACATACTGGGCTTCAACACAGAGGAAAAAGTAGGGATCTACAAGCTGACTGGTGCTGTGATGCATAACGGGAACATGAGGTTTAAACAGAAACAAAGGGAGGAACAGGCAGAGCCCGACGGCACAGAGGGTGACACTCCTCAGCTTTAGTATTAAATCCTAATATCAACAACACTACTGCTAATACGTTCTGTATATATTGGTCCCTGTGTGTGTCTTATGTGACATAGTTGCTGACAAAGTGGCCTATTTGATGGGTCTGAACTCTGCTGACCTACTGAAAGCTCTGTGTTACCCTCGGGTGAAAGTTGGAAATGAGTATGTCACCAAAGGTCAGACTCCACAGCAGGTATAGTGTGTTTATATGTCTGAAATCATTTGCAGTGGCCACTTTTAGAAAATGTATAATCCTAATTGTTGTTATAGGTCAACAACGCCATGGGTGCTCTGTCCAAGGCCGTGTACGAGAAGCTATTCATGTGGATGGTGACGAGGATCAACCAGCAGCTGGACACCAAACTACCGAGGCAGCATTTTATTGGGGTCCTGGACATCGCAGGGTTTGAGATCTTTGAGGCGAGCAGGATATTCACGTCCATAAATCACACAGTTATTTCTTCCTAGAGTGTTTAATTGCTTCCTTTCCGTGTCTTGATTCAGATGAACAGCTTGGAGCAGCTCTGTATCAACTTCACCAACGAGAAGCTGCAACAGTTTTTTAACCACCATATGTTCGTCCTGGAGCAGGAGGAATACAAGAAGGAAGGGATTGTGTGGGAGTTTATTGACTTTGGCATGGACTTGGCCGCCTGCATCGAGCTCATTGAGAAGGTACGGTAGCTTTTAAAGGCTCCAAATATTCACCTCGCGAGCGGAACAACAGAACAAAACACTAATCACCTTTCTGACTCACAGCCAATGGGTATTTTCTCGATTCTCGAAGAAGAGTGCATGTTTCCAAAAGCAACAGACAGCTCCTTCAAGAACAAGCTGTTCGACCAACATCTGGGGAAAAACAGCATCTTCCAGAAGCCCAAACCTTCCAAAGCCAAGACGGAGGCTCACTTCTCGCTCATGCACTACGCTGGCACCGTGGACTACAACATCAGCGGCTGGCTGGAAAAGAACAAGGACCCACTGAATGACACCGTGGTGCAGCTCTACCAGAAGGCCTCGCTTAAGCTTCTCTCGCTGATCTTTGCCACGTACGCTGGTGATGGTCAGTTCACACTCATGTCGAGCAAAAAAGACTAAAGAAATATCTCCACAAGTATAAGTTGACTACCCAGCAGGCATGCAACGGACCGCCATATGCTTGAAATAATGTTTTTGTAAAGTAGATGCAACGTTGAACCACGTCTCAAACATTCAATGCTAACTTCGGATGCTCAACATTGCTTCCTCTTTCGAAATCAAAACATAATCCAATAGTCATTCAATCATAATTATGACAGTGAGTCAACTATGATTCAGTTTTAAAATGACTGCTAGGTAAGGAGCTAATATTTCTCTTTTTGTCTTCCTGTAGCTGGAAATAAGAAAATCTCCAAAAGGAAAGGCTCGTCCTTCCAGACAGTTTCTGCACTATTTAGGGTAAAATGTAACAATTTCTACACAGTATGCTTCTAGATGCAGCTGCATGTTTACTGCACACACATCAGTGTAGCTTTGTTCTTTTCGTTTAACTTCTGCAAAGAACCAAATAAACACATTTCCCAAAATGTAAAAAAACTAAAAAAATACAATATACTACTGTTATCTGCTGCAGGAAAACCTCAACAAACTGATGGCCAACCTTAGGTCCACACATCCACACTTTGTGAGATGCATCATCCCAAATGAGACCAGGACACCAGGTCAAAAAAGAAATCAATAAACACCTACAATAAGTGTTTGATGAGACTTCAGTCTGACAATAATTCTGACGTATTTCTCCACGTAGGCTCCATGGACCACCACCTGGTCCTTCACCAACTGCGCTGTAACGGCGTACTGGAAGGGATCAGGATCTGCAGGAAGGGCTTCCCCAGCAGGATCCTCTATGGTGATTTCAGGCAGAGGTACAGTTGGAGTTTCTCTTGTTTAGGGTCTATTACGCAAATGCACATAATCAGTAACTCACCCAAACTGTTGTTGCTCGGCCTCAGATACAGGATTCTGAACGCCAGTGCGATCCCAGAGGGGCAGTTTATCGACAGCAAGAAAGCTTCAGAGAAACTGCTGGCCTCTATTGATGTAGACCACGCCCAGTACAGATTCGGATACACCAAGGTACTGTCCAAAATATTAGGAACAGGTTCATGTTTGTGGCCATTGTCTTCTGGGGCATGACGCGCTAGCTGATGTTGTGAACAGTTGGATGCTATGCAAAAACAAAGGCAACATCCTTCCAACAGGTGTTTTTCAAAGCTGGCCTTCTGGGTCTACTGGAGGAGATGAGGGATGAACGACTGGCTGTGCTGATGACTCGAATCCAGGCTGTGGCCAGAGGCTACGTCACCAGGCTAAGGTTCAAGGAGATGTCCAAGAAAAGGTCTCAGAGAAATTAATTACTTGAAACTTTACAACTTTTTGCCCATTTGCCCATACCCATTTGCAAAAGATTTGCAAATGGGTATGAATTTTCCATAAAATTAATGTTTCATTTAAAGGTGATCTTAATTTTTTGTGAAAGAATCTTATTGTTCTCATATTTAATCTTGCATTGTCATTCTACAGAGAGTCCATTTTCATCATTCAGTACAACATTCGCTCTTTCATGAACGTGAAGAACTGGCCCTGGATAAGGCTTTTCTTCAAGATAAAGCCGCTGCTACGGAGCGCAGAAGCCGAGAAGGAGATGCAGATGATGAAAGAAGAGTTTGCGCGACTTAAGGAGGAGTTCTCAAAGTCAGAAGCAAGGAGGAAGGAGCTGGAGGAGAAGATGGTGATGATGGTCCAGGAGAAAAACGACCTTTACCTTCAAATCCAAGCAGTATGTAAATAGAAACACGGGTAGAAAAGTTTGTATTGATTTAGGTTAGGCAGATAAAGCAAGTAGGACTGATAAGACTTGATAATAGATAAAGTTATTGATTCCAATGAGGAAATCATAAAATACACAAAGATAATGCAAATAGAAGTTCGATAAGCCATCAAATGTTAATGACGGGACACTTAAAGAGAAATACTGTGAGGCAAAAGTCTAAATCTACTTAAATGAAAGCATTTCACTGTACTAACAGCTGTTTGTGTCCATGACGTTAAGGAGAGGGAGAGCCTTTGCGATGCTGAGGAGCGATGCGAAGGTCTGATAAAGAGCAAGATCCTCATGGAGGCCAAAGTCAAAGAGTTCTCTGAGAGGATGGAGGAAGAGGAGGAGATCAATGCGGAAATCACTGCAAAGAAGAGGAAGCTGGAGGACGAATGCACGGAGCTCAAAAGAGACATTGATGACCTGGAGCTTACTATCACCAAAGTGGAGAAGGAAAAATATGCCACAGAAAATAAGGTGCCTCATCATTTTGAGCACACACAGGTTTTAATGCACATATACTAATGCACTAATGCTTCCCAGGTGAAGAATTTGGTAGAGGAGCTGACGACTCTTGAGGAAAATGTATTGAAGTCCTCAAAGGAGATGAAAGCGCTGCAGGAGGTGCACCAGCAGACGTTAGACGACCTTCAGGCCGAGGAGGAGAAGGTAAACTCACTGATGAAGACCAAGATGAAATTGGAGCAACAGGTGGATGATGTAAGTTTGACAAGATGAAACAGAGGCAGCAGTTGGGCGGTCGGTGCTTTGCGTGATGGACATAAGCACCATGTGCTCGTTCTGTTGCCTTCTGCAGCTGGAAGGCTCGTTGGAGCATGAGAAGAAGATTCGAGCAGACTTGGAAAGATCTAAAAGAAAATTGGAGGGTGATCTCAAGCTGTCCCAGGAAACCATCATGGACATGGAGAATGATAGACAGCAGATGGAAGAAAGGCTGAACAAGTGGGTCATAAAGTAATAATGATGATAACACCTGTTAACAGAGAGACGACCTGTCAATCAATTCTTTCCAGAAAAGACTTTGATATCAGCAATCTGCAGTCCAGAGTTGAGGATGAACTAGTCCTTGACACTCAGCTACAGAAGAAGATTAAAGAGCTGCAGGTACATTATGCGTGCCACAGTATGTCCCCACAATATTTTGAATGTGGTGAAGCTTTGCAGGCTGTCGCTGCAGGCCCGCATCGAGGAGCTGGAGGAGGAAGTGGAGGCCGAGCGCGCAGCTCGAGCCAAGGTGGAGAAGCAGAGGGGCGACCTGTCCAGAGAGCTCGACGAGATCAGCGAGAGGCTGGAGGAGGCCGGAGGAGCCACCGCGGCCCAGGCCGAGCTCTACAAGAAGCGCGAGGTGGAGTTTCAGCGGCTGCGACGCGACCTGGACGAGTCCACGCTGCAGCACGAGTCCATCACGGCAACGCTACGCAAAAGATACGCAGAGAGCGCCGCAGAGCTCAGCGATCAGATAGACAACCTGCAAAAGGTCAAGCAGAAACTGGAGAAAGAGAAGAGCGAGCTGAAGATGGAGATCGATGACGTGACGAGCAACGTGGAGACGGTTGTAAAAAGCAAGGTGCGGTAACACTGAGTCAGACAGGGCCTGGATGTCATGTAGCGATTGCTCCTGTAATCACCAGTTGTCATTTTCTCATTTTCTCAGGTCAATCTTGAGAAGCAGTGTCGAAGCCTTGAAGATCAAATGAATGAATACAAAAGCAAAGCAGATGAATCCCAGAGATCTCTGAGTGACTACACGGCACTCGCTGCTCGCCTACAGACAGAAAACGGTATTTAGTCTCTTAAAGATATAGATTAGACGGAGCCTTTGATGTCGATAAGTTTGTATCCTCATTGTTTTGTGTAGGTGATCTCACACGTCTCCTGGAGGAGAAAGACAATGCGCTGTCCCAGCTGAGCAGAGTCAAAACGCTGGGAACTCAACAAATTGAAGAGTTAAAGAGGCTTTTGGATGAAGAAATTAAGGTGCAGACAAAATAACAGCAGTCATCTTATGGATCGGATGCAACCAATGGAAGATGATAAATGAACAGACACAACAACAGGCTAAAAAACAAGCCTTCCATTGTATAGATGGAAAAAGAAAAGAGAGGAGCAGAGATGTGCGCAACATTGAAGACTGTAGACAACCTAGTGCAGAGTCACAAAAGACAAGATGAGGTGTACTGGAAATCCAGACTAGAAATCCTAAAGCTTTATTTCTATCAATGTGAGCAGTTTTGATATTATAATCTATAATTATCTACAACCCCTGAGTCACGACGGTCTAGTCAGGCTTGAGTTCAAGGACATTTTCAACCTTTTTCTTATAGCTTACTTCAGAGCCACCAGCGCATCCTGCCCTCAGCAGTTATTTACCGTCATTTTGTTTGATTTAGCTTGAGCTTGCTAAATGTAGTATTTATTTTATTCATTCATATATAACATATATATAACATTTTATCCATTTTGCATTTGTTTCGTTTCTTGCGCTCATGGTTTTGCTTTTGTTAGGCAAAAAACGCCTTCGCTCACAGTCTGCAGTCGTCTCGCCACGACTGCGAGCTTCTCAGGGAGCAGTACGAGGAGGAGCAGGAGGCCAAGGCCGAGCTGCAGCGCTGCCTGTCCAAGGCCAACATGGACGTGGCTCAGTGGAGAACCAAATACGAGACGGACGCCATCCAACGCACCGAGGAGCTGGAGGAGGCCAAGTAAGCGGCCCCCGGATCATTTCCAGGCGAGCGCGTACGATTCATTTCTTTCACCCCCTTTACCTCGGGTTCTTAGGAAGAAGCTGGCCCAGCGGCTGCAGGAGTTCGAGGAAATGACAGAAGTTGCAAATGTCAAATGCGCATCGCTGGAGAAAACCAAGCAGAGGCTGCAGGCCGAGGTGGAGGACCTCATGGTTGAGCTGGAAAGGTCCAATGCAGCCAATGCCACACTGGACAAGAAGCAGAGGAACTTTGACAAGGTTTCTTCTTTTTCCGCCTCTTCCTCATCGCTTCGGGAAGCAGCATTCATTACGGCTGGTGTTTCCTTCTCTAGGTTCTGGCTGAATGGAAACAAAAATATGAGGAGAGTCAGTCGGAACTGGAGATCTCACAGAGAGAGTCCAGAGTGCTGAGCACAGAGGTTTTCAAGATGAAAAACTCATACGAAGAAGCTTTGGATCACCTGGACAACATCAAGCGGGAGAATAAAAATCTTCAGCGTAAGAGCTCTGTTAAAAAATCATTACTGAGGTACTGTGGTTCTTTTCTTCTTCTTGCAATGAACACCTTTTTTTCATATTTTCAGAGGAAATTGCTGATATAACAGATCAAGTTGGAGAATCTGCTAAAACTATCCATGAGTTGGAGAAAGCTGCTAAGCAACTGGAACATGAAAAAAGAGAGACGCAGACAGCTCTGGAGGAAGCTGAGGTTTGTATTATACCCTTAAACTAAACGAATAATTATATAAAGGGCACAGCTCAAAGTCTTTGCTTTGCTCCTGTAGTCTTCCCTGGAACAGGAGGAAGCCAAAACCCTGAACCTGCAACTGGAGCTCAACCAGATCAAGTCGGAGATGGAAAGAAAGGTGACGGAGAAAGATGAGGAAATGGAGCAGCTCAAACGAAACCACCAGAGGACGGTGGACACCGTTCAAGCCACGCTGGACGCCGAAACGCGCAGCAGAAACGACGCCGTCCGGATGAAGAAGAAGATGGAGGGGGATCTGAACGAGATGGAAATCCAACTGGGACACGCCAACCGGCAGGCGGCTGAGGCCACCAAACAGCTGCGAAACCTGCAGACTCAGCTCAAGGTTTGTGATAACGCACTGCAATGTTGGGACAATAAACGTGAGCAAGCGTTGGCTTTCCATACCAGGACACCCAAGTCCACCTGGATGAGGCCCTCCACAGTCAGGAGGACCTGAGGGAGCAACTCGCGATTGTAGAGCGCCGCAACAATCTCATGATGGCGGAGAATGAGGACATGAGGGCAGCACTGGAACAGTCTGAGAGGAGTCGGAGGCTGGCGGAGCAGGAGCTGATGGACGCCAGCGAGAGGGTCCAGCTGCTGCACTCCCAGGTCAGAAGGAGGAATGAAGTTCTAAAGAGTATTTAAACAGGAATTGTGTCCACAAATCCCATCCCATCACAACCACAATCACATGATGATAGCTGTCAATCAAAAAATAAAGTGATGAGCACTGATCTTGGGGATTTAAAGGTGCAGCATGCAGATTGTTTTATACTTTGTGAATGTCTGGTTTCACTGGTGTTTCTTATTCTGTAACATGTGGATTAGAACACCAGCCTGTTGAACACTAAGAAGAAGATGGAGTCTGACATAGCTCAGCTGCAGACGGAGATGGAGGATGCCGTCCAGGAGGGAAGAAACGCAGATGAGAAAGCCAAGAAAGCCATCGTGGATGTAAGTGTTTGGCCTCAGCCCAGTTTAGCACAGCTGGATTCTGAGGCGTATTACATTTCAAACATGAGTTTATGTGTGCATGGAGGCTGCAATGATGGCGGAGGAACTGAAGAAAGAGCAGGACACCAGTGCACACTTGGAGAGGATGAAGAAAAACCTGGAGTCCACAGTGAAGGACCTGCAGCAACGCCTGGATGAGGCCGAGCAGATGGCTCTAAAAGGGGGAAGAAAGGAGCTTCAGAAGCTCGAAAAAAAGGTACGTGACAAACAACAAAAACAAAACCAGTCGGCAGCGATGTAGCGGACGGAAAATGAGAAGAGGAATGTTTTAAGGTTGCTGAGCTGGAAAAGGAACTGGAAGCTGAACAGAGACGCAGCAGCGAGGCTATGAAAGGCTTGAGGAAATATGAAAGGAAAATTAAAGAGCTCACTTATCAGGTAGGAAATGCATTGCATTACATGGGGAGCGAATTTGCAAAATGGTGACAGAAATACTTGAAGTTGTTCTTGTCATGTTAAGAGCGAAGAGGAGAAGAAGAATGCAGGAAGGTTGCAGGACTTGGTCAACAAGCTGCAGCTGAAAGTCAAAGCATACAAGAGGCAGTGTGAGGAGGCGGTGGGTAAAAATACACACAAGCAGTGATGTGCATCTAAATAAGCATCCCCTTTACTCTATTGTTGTTTGTGACAAGCAGGAGGAACAGACCAGCGTCAATCTGGCTAAATATCGGAAAGTGCAGCACGAGCTGGAGGCAGCTGAGGAGCGAGCCGACGTTGCAGAATCCCAGTTGAATAAATTACGGGCCAAGAGCCGTGATGTAACTGGTAAAGCTGAGTAGAATATATAGTATAATACAGTATAGCAGCCATAACTAGTGTAATATGTTTGTGCTGACTGTGGTGCGAAATTTGCAGCTGTGTTTTGTATTTTGACCTTTCATTTGCATTTGTATATAATCTCATTTCTCGTCCTCGGGCTACGTTCTCATTGTAGATTTCGCTTTTCATTTCAGCAAAATTTCTTTTTTTTACTAATTGAATCAACCCTGATTATCTTTGTGCATCTAAAAGAGGGTTGTTACTATGGCGACGTGAATGTGGTGCGTAGTATCAGCTGATTAATCTATTATCAGACAATACATTGCATTGTTTTTTTTTATATATCATACTAAGAATGAATCTGCAATAAACTATAGTGGGGTAAAAGTATGCATTTACATGTACTTGTACATTAAGTAAGTATTTACTGTACACAGGACACTAAAATCTATGTTTGATTTACAAAAAATCATTAATAACATGGTTCTTATGTTTTGGCCAATTTTTTAAAAAATTTATATTCAGTTTCAAATATTTCTTTCTATATTTTCTACATTTTCTTTCAACACTGATAGCTGTTGCTGTAGCTGACAATATAAAACAGTTTAGTATGTGTTTACATTATTTGATTAAATGATAAAACCTGTGAATTCTTCTCATTTTTCTTATCTACAGTATATGCATCAAGAATAATTTCTTATGAAACACAAACTATAATCTAAATATAGTATTACAGTTCACACTTCGCTCACTCCTGATAATGTAATGAGATTTTCACTTCCAGACTTGTCGTTCACGCTGCATTAAGAATTATGGAAAGAACAGAAATTT
Source organism: Betta splendens (assembly GCF_900634795.4). Lineage (NCBI taxonomy): Eukaryota > Metazoa > Chordata > Actinopteri > Anabantiformes > Osphronemidae > Betta > Betta splendens. Next base: position 13,034,738 of record NC_040888.2, read on the forward strand.
GATTTTCTAGTCTTCTTTTTGTGTACTGTATTTTTGGGGATTTTGACTTTGCGTGTGTGCTTGTGTGGATTTCTTGTGTTAAATAGACTACAGATGTAAAGCAAATATAAGTGAGGTAGATAGTCTGTAATACTTTGAATTGAGTAAACAAAGTATTCTTGTAGTAATAATAAGTTTAATAATACACGGCTTTCCACTAAGATGCAGACAGTTCTATGTCATAACTATAACTCAAAAAAAGATATCTGATTTAATAGTAATGCAAAAACACATATTGCTACAGTATTTTGCACACTACTGTTGAATAATATGTTAATATTTGTTAACAATATTTAATTGTTAATGTTTATTGTACAGTAGCTTTTTTATGGCTCAGTGGGTTGGCGGTTCATGGAAGGGCCATCAAGCATTTGTTATCAAAGGATGTAAAGAGGTGGAAGAGGTGTTTATTTATGTCTGACATTGGCTTGTGATATTCATGTGGGGAGATGCCATGCATTTATGAGTTTTTTTTACCAGTTTGCATGTAAACAAGACACAGTGGGAGGCCAGCCCTAGGCAATGCTTGTATGTAAGTAGGCTTTGTCTTGTCATCCTTTGAATGGATATTCAATATGTCTTAGTGTTATGTAGCCTGGTTCACCTCACGTCGGCACAGTGATGATCTCCAGTAGATGTCTTTATAAGACGATTTTCACAACAATTTGAGCATTGTAGAATTCCCTGCAGACCACCTCTTTTGGTGCGTTTAGAATTGTACAGGTGTACCTAATAAATCGGTCAGTAACTGTAAATAGGTTTAGGTTATGATACAGCTTTAGGGGTGACCATTGCTCTTTAGAATAATAAATAAGGACAACTACATCTAAAGTTTAAGAGAACAATTCAAACTAGGAAATGAGTGGAAGAAGAAAAGTATATAAAGTACTACCTATCTAATGTCTTACATTACTAGATGCTTGCAAATCAAGACACTTTTTTAGATGCACCAGATAAGAATTCAAATTATTTATTTGAATAAATGTAGAATTTGCGTTACATTAAACTGGCTGTTAACTCGCCAGCTAGGAGTAATGACATAGAAACCAATAAGACCAGTATGAACCCACCATAGCACCTGTTTGACTCTCAAAATCTTCAATTTGCTATCAGTCTTTAGGCCTTAAAATGTTGCCAGGTCTGTGTTTGACTGTATTTTAGTTTACATGTTTTCAGTGTTTTTCATGTTTCAGTTTTCTGCCACAGTTTGAAAAATGAATGTCATGGATTCAATAAATCAAAGCATTTCTTCATCTGGATCCAATTCTTTGCATGAAAGGTAAATTATACATATATACATACATATACAGTATATACATAAACCACAAAGACAACAAATAGCAACAGGCTCCAATGACAAGCAATGAGGCACTGATTCACACTGAGATCAGTGCTTTGTATTTTGCTGTCCACTGTGTTAGGACTGATTAGACGTGTTCATATACTTGGTTGCAAGTTGTATTGTTTGAAGGCAAAATTTGTTTTTGCTGCATATTTCCAGTGATTAGATGCAGTTACAGCCTTTTACAAACAAAGCGTTTGGAGTTGTTGTTTAGACCTGTGTATTAAATTTTAAGAGATTATGTTGTTTACTGGACAGCTGCGTCAAAGCAACTAATAAAAACTGTAAAACCAACACAAATGAGTGTGAATACTTATAGAACCTCCAATCACTACCATGGAGGCCAAGCCACAAATGGCACCAGGCCTACGTGGGCGCAACCAAAATAAAAAATGGGAGTGTCTCCTCCTGACTGATTAAGGAATTTTAGAGGAACTGGAAAATACGTTATGTGCTGTTTCTGAATGCCTCAGTTTACATTTTGCTTTGGCTTATTTTTGGCACAGATTGTTTAATAAGATATCTAATTGTCTAGTTTGAATTTGATTCTAATTATTTGATTACTTTCTTATTGTTGATTGGCGGGTGCTACCAGAAAGAATGAATAAGGTTAGAGACAAACCTCAGTCTCTTTGAATAGTGTCAACTCGTATTCAAAAATCTCTGGGAGCAAATATCCTTGTGATACGATAAAAGTATATCTGGGCTTAGAGTCTCTGCCATTGATCATCTGTGTTCTGATTTTTCTTGCCCTTTGAGCCCGGGAACTAAGTGTACATACATGGTCATACATAATGTTGGCTGGCTGCACACTGTGGCTCTCTTATGAATTGGCAATTTTTACATTTGCAGGAGGTATTTTACACCTTGTGGAACCACTAGTACTACTACTATTGTTATGAACATGAATGAAAAAATGCCTAATTAAAAAGTACCAGTCGTTGTCATACTATTCGTAAACAGGCTAAATGTAAAATAAAAGCTGCAGTGAGCAGGTGATCGCTCCGTCCAGCAGGTGGCGGTACCCTTTATTAATGTAGCACACCGTTTAGTGTTAGGGCTCTCCTGTTTGGATGCGCTTGCGCTCTGTTTATGTACGTAGTACTGTATGCTTGATGTCCTTTTTGTCCTTCGGGGTTCGCCATACTCTGGCAACGGGCATGCGCACTGCGCACATGTGGGCGGGTGCTGTATCTCTCGCGTTCTGTTGGTTTGCTCTGGAATGGAATAAAAGGGAGGGAAGTTTGGAGCTGTAACCGTGTCACTTTATTACTCGTGAACAGTTTAGCCCACAGAAGATACTCTACTACATCAACACTCCCTTGCAGATCAGACGCCATTATCCCCAGGCCGTGGGAGGGAGGAATTGAACGTTCCTGTGGACAGCGACTGGAGGAGCCCTCAGTTCCGACAAAAAGTCGTCGCTCAGATGTGAGATCCGTTTGAATAACTCTGAGCTGAACCTCAGCCACTTAAGTATTGTTTTGGTTTCTGTTGCAGCGAACAGCTACAGCTTAGCTAACTTTAGCTCAGCTAGGAAACATTGATCCACAAATGTGAGTCATATATTACGGCGTTTTTTGATTTAATTAATTTCAGTGCACAAAAAACAAACTACAAAAAGTAGAATCAGTCAAATATTAAACACCTTTACCTTCAAGATGTATTATCAGAACACATCCTTTAAATGCTGTTAGACTTATGATATTCTTTGTGACTCAACGTTTACCATTTTAGGTTAACGTGACTCGTAGGTGTTTTTTAATAAGGTGCTTCATGCACCAAGTGCACCAAGTAAGTGTTCTTGCATAATAAGTATTCTGTATTTGTCTATATCTACATTTCATTATTTGGTATTATGTCGCCCGCGATCGCTCTTCAATCGTCAATTTTGAGCTGAAACTGTGAAATTAGAGTCTGTTGATGGTGTTTATGATATTTTATTTGATTTGATATCCTGTCATGTATGTTTCCTTCCAGTGAAGAGACCATGAGAATACCTGGCACAGCTCACACAAAGAACAGCAACGACATTGAGAACCATGTTTATGGTAAAGCCCAAATTAGGGTGAGTAAAATGCATCGACTACCTTAAGGCTGCTTTAGAGCAATTATTGTAAGTCTCAACTTTGATTATTACCTTGTTTATAACTATAAATGTATATTCAGTTGACAGTATTATTTCTGAAAAGCAGACTAGGAGCTGGATATCAGAACCACAATCAGCTTTAATGGCAAAGTTTACACAGGTACAACCTAGGATTATATGTGGTCTAACTCCATCTTTGTTTCCTCTTGATCATCTTTTTTTTACTATTTTTTTATTAGTTATTTACTAAAAATTGACGAATTAGAATATAAACTGCAGCTTGCAGTGTCACATTCAGCAGTGGTTATTGCACAGTTATGTTTGTATCTGTGACGAGTCATTGTATTGTGTGACCGGTAGAGTCTGAAGGACATGGTATAGTAGAGCATTCATAAATAGTGTATTGTGCTTATTCAATAATCACAAATTGACTGTAGTGTGATGCCTGCTTTTAAGGTGTTTTTGTCTCATTTTTTATTTGGACATTTTAAGACTATTTGTACGTATACAGGTGATACTTGGAAAAATATAATATCGTGCAAAACATTAAACAAGATAGTTCAATCTGTGATTTTCCATAATTAAGATTATAATAAAATAGTGAACCTTTTGAGAATATTTTAATTTTCTGAGATTGTGGATTTGGGGTTTTCATGAGCTGTAAACCATCATAATCTCAATTATGACAAATCACAACTTCAGCTATCTTTATGTAATGTAATGAGTCTATCTCATATTCGTTTCCCTGAATGTTGCATTACTGAAATGAATTAAGTTTTCCACGATCTTCCAATTTTTTTAGTATCACCTGTATATTCTCATTTCTTTTCCTTAGGCTACATTCTCTTTGTAGATTTCTGTTATCATTTTAATACATTTTTTTCAATAATCTGTATCAAAGCATGCTAATTAAATCAACCTTGATTAATGAAAGTAACTCTGATCTGAAACAGGGTTGTTACTATGGTAATGCTACTATAGGGTTTAGTATTAGCTGATTAATCTATTATAACATGATACATTGAATTATTTTCTTATGTTATACTAAGAATGAATGTGAAAAAAGAGAGTAAAAGTGTGCATTTACTGTACACAGGACACTAAAATCCGTGTTTGATAAAAACAATTGTGGTTCTAAAGTTTTGACCAAATTTATATTTAATTAATTAATTTTTATTTCTTTCTACATTTTCTTTCAACAGGAGACACAATCAGACCCTTTCTTCAGGATTTTACTTTCAAGGAGTGAGCAGTTCACAGCAAAGGCAACTTCCACTCACTGAAGAAAAGAAAAGAGTACTGTACAGCTCATAATATAGTTGGTTTCCACCCGGGGAGTTGCAAAGTCACACAATACATGGGAAAATATTTCTTGCACCATGCACATCAGATAAAGATGCTACAGTACTGTACACAAAGGTACTCCCTTTCCTTGCAGAGCAGAAGGGAGAAAACGTCAAGGCCAAAGCACAGCTAACGAAGCTATCGCAAATCAGCAAAAGATGTTTTAATGATTAAATGCAGTATTTTCCAAAAAAGTGTCAAACTGTGTATTTGCATGTGTAGTAGGAGAAAACTGTCACTAATAGTAATAAACGATATGCTATTTCAATATTTCCTATTTCTGTCAATGGAGATGTAAGTTAAATATAAGTCAGGTACGTGGTCTGTAATGCTCGGAATAAAACAAGGGATTATCGTATAAATATTAACTTCAACAATAATTCATGGCACTGTCCATCCACTAAAAAACAAAAAAGATGCAGGCAGGTGTCATATGTCAAAATCCACCTAACAGAAAATATATGATTCAACATATAACACATAAAAGCCATCTTGGTGGCATATTGCTTATTGCAAAGTGCAATACTACTACTTGTAGAGAGTAAAGCAGGCTCTTCATGGCTGCCGGTGACTAATCGCCGTCTTTTGCCTGTTAAGTGAGACAGACAAACAGTTAGTGACTGAGCGATGATCTGTCACGATCAGCGATGATCTGTCACGATCAGCGATGATCTGCAGGCGGACTCGCCTTGCCCGCGTCGCGGCTCTTGACTTTCATCTTATTGACTTGGGACTCGGCGATGTCGGCTCGCTCCTCGGCCTCCTCCAGCTCGTGCTGCACCTTCCTCAGTTTGGCCAGGTGCGCGTTGGCCTGTTCTTCCTGTCGGACACAGAGCGAGAGCTTAGTGGGAGCCGGCAGGCGGCGCGTTGGGCCTCGCGGAGGAAAGCAGCACTCACCGCCTCTTCGGCCTGACGCTTGTACACTTTGACCTTCAGCTGCAGTTTGTCCACGAGCTCCTGCAGCCGCATGGCGGTTTTCTTCTCCTCGTCCGACTGACGTGCAGTAACAGGAGAAAAATACTTAAGGCGCGAAACATCTGCAGCTAAACACAAGCTGTAAAAGCAAAGAAGCCGACACCTGATAGGTGAGGTCCTTAATCCTGCGTTCCAGTTTGCGAACTCCCTTCACAGATTCTGATCCGTGTCTCTGTTCTGCTTCCAGCTCATTCTCCAGCTCTCGCACCTACAGAGGAAATAAACATTTTTCACGATCAATGTAGAAATTGAAAAAAATATATACATAACATTGATTGACGTGAAGTGTTTTCTACTCTGGCTTCAAGTTTCTGGAGCTGCTTCTTCCCCCCCTTCATGGCCAGGTTCTCGGCCTCGTCCAGGCGGTGCTGCAGGTCCTTCACCGTCACCTCCAGGTTCTTCTTCATCCGTTCCAGGTGCGCGCTGGTGTCCTGCTCCTTCTTCAGCTCCTCGGCCATCATGGCCGCCTGGAAACCAAAGACGGGAAATGATTTTATTTACCGCTCACCTGTTGCTTTGACCTCATCAGATTCCGGCTTACATCAGTGGTGGCCTTCTTGGCTTTTTCTTCTGCATTTTTCGCCGCTTGGATCATCTCGTCTATTTCACCCTGAACCTGGGCAAAGTCAGCCTCCAGCTTCTTCCGGCCGTTCAGCAGGCTGGTGTTCTGCAAGTCACAGGCTCTGCATGTTAATGCGGAACTTGGCGTTGGGCGACGACTTCAACGCGGTGGCTTTGAACCTGCGCGTGAAGCAGCTGCAGCCTCTCGCCGGCGTCCAGCAGCTCCTGCTCCGCCAGCTTGCGGCTCCGCTCCGTCTGCTCCAGAGCCGCCCTCAGCTCCTCCACCTCGGCCTGCACGAGGCTGCTCCTGCGCTCGGACACACCCACCTGCTCCTTCATGTCGTCGTTGGCCCTCGTGGTGTCGTCCAGCTGGATCTGAACCTCCTGCACGGGTGAACAGGGTCAGCGCCTCTCTAGGGCCCAGTGGACCGGTGCCTCGGCTGGCGCCGCCCACCTTGAGCTGAGCCTGCAGGTTCCTCAGCTGCTTCTGCGCCTCGGCCGCCTGCCGGTTGGCGTGGCTCAGCTGGACCTCCATCTCGTTGAGGTCGCCCTCCATCTTCTTCTTCACCCTCAGGGCGTCGTTCCTGCTGCGCACCTCGGCGTCCAGGTTGCTTTGCATGGCGTCGACCGCGCGCTGGCTGTTTCTCTTCAGCTGCTCGATCTCCTCGTCCTTTTCAGCCACCTTCTTGTCCACTTCGGACTTCACCTGGTTCAGCTCCAGCTGGACCCGCAGGATTTTGGATTCCTCGTGCTCCAGTGAGGCCTATGTACAGCATGGAGTATTCTTACAGTAGACAGAGAAGCGTGGGAGCCGTCTTCGTTCTACTCACCTCCGCCTCCTCCAGAGCAGACTGAGCCTCCAGCTTCTCCTGCTCCGCCTGTTTCTTACATTTATCGAGCTCGTGGATGGTCTTGCTCGTCTCCCCCAGCTGTTCGCTGAGATCCATTATTTCCTCTGGATCCAAAAACATACACGTGATGATGTATCACCGTCTTACTGAAACAAACACGCGAGCTACGCACAGACATGGCCTGACGTACGCTGCAGGTTCTTGTTCTCCCGCTTTAAGGTCTCCACGTGCTCCAGACATTCCTCGAAAGCGTTCTTCATCTTGAAGTTTTCGGTGCCCAGTGAACGTACTTCCTTTAGAGCCGACTCCAGCTCAGCCTGACTTTCTTCATATTTCTGCTTCCACTCAGCCAGAACCTATGAAAAGCACACATTTCATTGAAAGCTAATGGTTGTATCTATTCCAGGTGTGGTATATATTGGACAAGTCCGACCTTGTCAAAGTGCCTCTGCTTCTTGTCCAGGGCAGCGGCGGCAGCGTTGGACCGCTCCACGTCCATCATCAAGTCCTCCACCTCTCCCTGCAGCCGCTGCTTTGTCTTCTCCAGGGAGGAGCACTTGGAGTTAACCGCCTCCACGGCCTCTTCCGCGTCCTGCAGACGTATTGCCAGCTTCTTCCTGCGGGACAAGCGAAGGCACGTGGTGGGAACCCGCGGCTTCGTCCTGTATAAACCCTGTGCCGAGCTGCTCCTCACTTGGCCTCCTCCAGCTCCTCGGTGCGCTGGATGGCGTCCGTCTCGTACTTGGTCCTCCAGTGAGCCACCTCGCCGTTGGCCTTGGACAGGCCGCGGAGCAGCTCGGCCTTGGCCTCCTGCTCCTCCTCGTACTGCTCCCGGAGAAGCTCGCAGTCGTGGCGAGACGACTGCAGACTGTGAGCCAGGGCGTTTTTTGCCTGTGGAGCGATTACAGGGCGTGAATGCACCTTCATCTCCCCTTCATCGGGCCTGACGGTTGTATGGAGCCTTACCTTCACCTCCTCCTCATGGAGCCTTTTCAGCTCCTCGGTCTGCTGAATGAAGCCCTGCTTCCCCCGGGTTAGCTGTGACATTAAAGATTCTTTTTCTTCCAGCTGGTGAGACATTTCAGCTGGATGATAAAAAAGAGCGGCGCCTGTCAGCGAGTGTTTGACTCTGACTTTGATTATTCAGATATGTCCAATGCGTCCTCACCATTTTCCGTCTGCAGCCGAGATTTCTGATTAGAAAGATCATGTATTAGTCTCTGATGCTCCTCCTCTTTGGATTTCACCTCGGCCAGTTGATCTTCGAGTGCACGGCACGTTTTCTCTAAATTGATCTTCAGATGGACAGGAGGACATTTACTCATCACGTCTCTAAATGAACAGGTCGTGAGCTGGACAACCAACCTTTGCTTTAGCCAGCGTTTCCATGTTGCTGGACAGGTCGTCCACCTCCAGCCTCAGCTCGCTCTTCTCCTTCTCCAGCTTCTGCCGGACCCTCTGCATGTTATCCAGCTGTTCTCCCAGCTCAGCCACGCTGTCCGAGTGCTTCTTGCGCAGCGCTGCTGACGTGGCCTCGTGCTGCAGCGCACACTCCTCCAGGTCCCTGCGCAGCTTCAGGAACTCGGCCTCGCGCTTCTTGTTGACCTCCACCTGGGCGGCGTTGGCTCCTCCGGCCTCCTCCAGCTTCTCGCTGATCTCCTCCAGCTCCCTGAGCTGATCAGACCTCTGCTTCTCCACCTTCGCCCGAGCCGAGCGCTCGGCCTCGTTTTCCTCTTCCAGCTCTTCAATTCGAGCCTGTAGATAATGTTTTAACAGAAATGTGAATGAAAAACAAAACTAAGTGAATTAAAGTAACATCACGTGAATTGAACACTTGTTGCATTTCACCTGCAACTCTTTGATTTTCTTCTGTAGCTGAACACCGAGAGCTTGTTCATCCTCTATTTTTGTCTGCAGCTGTGACGACTCAAAGTCTTTCCTGTAAAGTCAAAGTCTGCTATTTACTTAATGAGCAACAAGCAATCTTGCACATCAAACCCATAATGGCGTCAGCCACAGACGACAACTGAGACCTCACTCAATAATAAAAACACACTTGTGTTTTTCAGAGACATCCTACTTTTTCAACTTTTCATCCAGCTGCTGCTTCTCGTTTTCCAGATCCATCACGGACTCCTGGGCGAGTTTCATGTCGCCCTCCAGCTTCCTCTTTGTTCTCTCCAGCTCCATACGAGCCTTCTTCTCTTGCTCCAGCGATCCCTCCAGCTACAAAGACCGTCTTGTCATGGCTTTGTGTCTCTTCACACCTCTCCAGCCCCGATTCTATGACGAGCTACTCACCTCGTCCACCTGCTGGTCCAGCTTAGTTTTAGCTTTGGTTAAAGCGTTGACCTTGTCCTCCTCTGACTGCAGGTCGTCCAGTGTTTGCTGATGAGCCTCCTGCAGCGCTTTCTTCTCTTTGGACAGTTTGGTGATGTTCTCATCTTGGCTCATGATTTCTTCAGTTAGATTTTTCACCTATAAATTTTAATATTTAAAAACCAGTGGGACAATAAGTTGATTCAGCATTGAGCCATCTGAGCTGTTTCATGTTACCTTGTTTTCAACAGCGTGCTTCTCCTTCTCCACTTTGGACAAGGTGAGCTCTAAATCATCGATGTCCCTCTTGAGTTCAGCGCACTCATCCTCAAGCTTCCGCTTCTTGGCTGTCAGCTCGGCGTTGGCCTCCTCCTCGTCCTCCAGCCTCTCCGTCACCTCCTTCAGTTTGGCCTCAAGCTGTATTTTGCTTTTGATCAATCCTTCACATCTTTCCTCTGCGTCCTGCAGGTTGTCTGCTTCCTGATAGCAAGCGTGTAAAAATTAGTGCCAGAGCTCATCCAGACATGCCTGTTAACTCTGTGTGAGGTAACTCACTGCTTGGACTTGGAGCAGAAGATCATTCTTCTCCTGCACAACGGAGACCATCCTCTCCTCAAGCTCCCGCCTGCGGTTTTCTGATCTGCCCAGGTCTTCTTTGAGTTTGGCGAAGTCCACCTTCATTTGAGCCATTTCCTTCTCGGCCTCAGCGCTCTTCAGGAGAGGTTTGAGTTTAAAGTACAGCTTCATCCATGGCCAGTGCTTCACGTTCATGAATGAACGGAAGTTATACTGAATAGTGTAGATTGCCTCCCTGGCGAGACATAATTTTTCATAATTGCACCAATGTAAATTAGACAAAAATGAGTTCCAGCAGCTTTGAAGTAGTAAATCTCGTTACTTTCTGGCGATCATCTTCTGATATTCCAGACGAACGAGGTGTCCACGGCACAGAGCCTGAGTGGACATCACCACCTGGGCTAACCGCTCATCCCTCATTTCCTCCAACGCTCCCAGCAGGCCGGCTTTGAAAAACACCTGAAATCGGCATCAAAGGCCGTTATCGACTGCGTACGTGCAGCCCATCTGCATTTCTGCCAGAGACTCTCGAACAGATCCAACCTTAGTGTGTCCAAACTTGTATTGTGTGTGATCCACGTCGATCGAGCTCAGCAGTTTCTCCGCCGCTTTTTTGTTATCCATGAACTGCCCCTCGGGAACGGCACTGGCGTTGAGGATCCTGTATCTGTGAAAGGAATAAAATGGGTCAGTATGAGAATAAGCGATCTCAGATATTTACATGTAAATGCAAAGCTGCGTTTACCTTTGCTTGAAGTCCCCGTAGAGGATTCTGCTGGGAAAGCCTTTCCTGCAGATGCGGATGCCCTCCAGAACGCCGTTGCAGCGTAACTGATGGATAACCAGCAGGTTTTCCATAATTCCTGCAAGGGGGGCAATATTAGTTTTTGCCTCATATTCATAGGATACATACTGTACACGGTACAAAGAGGATTATTCCCAAGCACCTGGTGTTTTTGTCTCGTTTGGGATCAAACACCGCACGAAGTGAGGATGAGTCGTCCTCAGATTGGTCATCAGCTTTCCGAGATTCTCCTGTAAAAAGATGAGTCCAGAAATGACTTAACTTCTGAAATTTAGAGGATATGGGGTGACGTTCAGGTAAATTCCTAACTGGTTTGTAGATAGATTAATAATTACAATTTTATGTATATATGTAATGTATATTCAAAGGAGACTGACCTAGAATGAATGGGTCTCTTACCCTAAATAGAGCCGACACTGTTTGAAAAGATGCTCCCTTCTTCTTGGATCCTTTCTTGGTTCCTCCTCCAGCTGTGTCTAAGTTATGATGCATTTGAAGGACTCAGTCAATGTAACGGCTGACTGTCTCATTAAGATAGTAGCATGCAGTGATATTGTTCTTTTATAACTATATTGCCTGCGTGCATATGGTTAAACTTACCATTGGATCCAGAGAAGCTGGCATACAGCATGGCCAAGATTTTGACCGACGACTTCTGGTAAAGCTGCACCACCGACTCATTCAGAGGGTCTTTGTTCTTCACCAGCCAGCCAGTGATGTTGTAGTCCACAGTTCCGGCGTAGTGCACCAGGGTGAAGTGAGCCTCGGGCTTTCCTTTCACTGCTTTGGGCTTCAGGAAGCAGTTGCTTTTACCAAGATGCTGGTCGTAGAGTTTGTTCTTGAAGGATGTGTCTGTCGACTTTGGGAACATGCACTCCTCCTCGAGAATGGAGAAGATGCCCAATGGCTGGAAAACAGAGAGGACAGAGAGAGAGAACAGAGAGCTTCATGAACAATCTTCATTTACATTTATTATCATATTCGGACTCTGTACAGTACCTTCTCAATAAGCTCGATGCATGCTGCCAGGTCCATACCAAAATCAATGAACTCCCACTCGATCCCTTCCTTTTTGTACTCCTCTTGCTCCAGTACAAACATGTGGTGGTTGAAAAACTGCTGCAGCTTTTCGTTGGTGAAATTGATGCAGAGTTGCTCCATACTGTTGTGCTGAGGACGAATACCGACGGCAATAATAAATATTGTTCAGCCCGCGAAAAACGAAGCGAGCTTCCATTCTTTAAACACTTACGTCAAAGATCTCAAAGCCGGCGATGTCCAGGACTCCAATGAAGTGTTGTCTGGGCTGTTTCGTGTCCAGCTGCTGGTTGATGCGCATCACCATCCACACAAACATCTTCTCATACACTGATTTTGCCAAGGCACCGATGGAGTTGTACACCTACGAAGTGTAGTCGGTTCCCTTTAATGACTCACACTGGGCTTTCGTGTTTTTAGTTGTGCTTAATACAAACTCACCTGCTGCACATTCTGCCCTTTGGTAACAAACTCATTCCCAACTTTTACTCTGGGATAACAGAGGTTCTTGAGCAGATCAGCTGAGTTCAGACCCATCAGATACGCAGCCTTGTCAGCCTCTGCAGACAAGAACACATTTCTGTTTGCACATGCTCTCCTCTCTTTTGTGCGACTGACCTGTGACGGCGAGGCCTCACCCTCAGTGCCGTCGGGCTCTGCCTGCTCCTCGCGCTGCTTTTGCTTGAACTTCATGTTCCCATAATGCATCACGGCACCAGTCAGCTTGTAGATGGACGCCTTCTCTTCAGCGGTGAAACCCAGAATATCGAAGGCCTCCTGTGACAAAGAGCACAGAAAATAAGCAAAGCAACTAATGCAGAAAATTGAGGCATAGTTTGTTTTCAGATGACTCACATCTGTGGCCATTAATTCATCTGCATCGTTTATGCTTTTGACGCTGACTTCCCCTTGACTGACGAAGGCAAAGTCGTAGGGGTTGGTAGTGATGAGAAGCAGATCTGTAGGGAAGCAGAGCTAATCGAAATCTAAATCTATTGTGTGAATGTTTGCCTCTGGGTGAATATGAGGGAACGGAGACAAAAGGAATCAGAAAATTACCAATAAGTTCCGGCTTCTTGTTGCAAGTAAGCTGATAGAAGATGTGATAGCTCCTCTCAGCCACCAGCTGAAACGTCACTCGGGATTTTTCAAGCAGATCTTTGAAAATAAGGAGAAGCAAGAACTGTTTTCCTCCTGCAGCGACAGTCATCTGAGCCAAAATGATATAAAACACGCATAAACGTACATGTTTCAATATCTGCGGAGGCCAGTTTACCACTGGTGCCGAAGTGAATCCGAATGAATTTACCCTGTGAAACACAACAGTGAGCTCCCGCTCTTGAAGCGTCCAACACATTTTCCCACTTAATCGAATCCAAATCCCTGAGGGGCACTCACGAATCGAGACGAGTTGTCGTTTCTCACAGTCTTGGCGTTGCCGAATGCTTCCAGCAGCGGGTTGGCCTGGATGATCTGATCCTCCAGAGTCCCCTGTGGACCAAGTCACACGTAAACAGGACAGATTCACTGGTTCCTGGAAAACTAACGAGTGGCTGTGATTTTAACAAATCACCTTCATTTTGATGTTTGTCTCCTTCTTTTTGTCGGCAGGAACTGCAATCGTGGCGAAATACTGAATCACACGCTTGGTGTTGACGGTCTTGCCTGCACCAGATTCTCCACTGAACAAAACCCAAAGCCAGTGAGTCTATATCAGCTGTCAGGAGCTCAACAACATACAGTAGCTGCTGAACTTACGTTATAAGTATAGACTGATTCTCACGATCTGTGGAACACAAGAAGCATCACTGCACAAACACAGCTACAGATCTAATTGAATCCAGGGCATTGATGTCGTGGTGCAGGTGAACGGTACCGGTCAGCATGAACTGGTAGGCGTTATCAGACAGGGCAAAGATGTGAGGGGGGACCTCCATCCTCTTCTTCCCTCTGTAGGCCTGAACCACCTCAGGGTTGTAGACCGGCAGCCATTTGTAAGGATTCACTGTGACGCAGAAGAGGCCAGAGTAGGTCTGCACAGAGGAGAGTCAGGAGTCCTTAATTGTGCAACATTTGCACATGTTCAGAAGTGGATTATTCAATTCTTAATAGCTACAGTAAGTCGTTTTCAGTGTGAAATGACAGCCAGTCAAATAAATCAACACATCAGCCTTCAGCTGTGTTGACAGCGCTCCGCGGGGAACAGAATGTCTCAGTCTTTCAGTGGAGTCAGCAGCAGATGGAAGTTATTAATAACAGTCGGTACAAGCACGCATGTTCTGGAGATTTACCCTTGAAAATACAATTTCTAATACTGGTTTGTGAATCTGAGCTCAATATCGAATCAAACAGTTTTTTACTGTGGCTTTATCTCCGCTACGGTTTCTAGCCTTACGTAGATCATCCACGCGCTGTAACGCTCCTTGAGGTTGAAAAGCACGGCGGGTTCATGCAGGTGCGTCATCATCACCATGTCCTCGATCTTGTCGAACTTGGGGGGGTTCATGGGAAACACCTGGTCCTCCCTCACGGTTAAAGTCTGCAGAGGAGGTGGGCAAAGGTTATCAGACCTGTGTTATATTAGCATGATATTCTGAAATATGCCAGTTTTGTATCCACCCACTCGCTCGTCCTCGGTCTTGACGGTGACTTTGCCGTCCACCTTGTCCTGGATCTCAGCCTTGGCATACAGCTCTTTCTCATCACTGACGAAGCAGGCCGTCTTGCTGTCAAACGGGCGAGACTGGATCTCCATCCTCTCCTTCTCTGACTTCCGCAGGAACTGGGCAGCGAGCCCGAACATCGACATCTCCCCATCTGCGCTCATTTTCTGCTCCTGAACCAAAGACAGAACCCTTTTTTTTTGCTTTGATGCTGATGCTCACCTACTTGCTGCAGTGTTGTTCTTACCTTAGAAATGCAGGCCCGACGCTGGCAACAGAGCGTTTATTCAGGTACAAACCCAGGGAATAATCACAGTCACTAAACGATAACCCTGTGATTAATAAACACGACCAGCTCCACTCATCCCTTTATACCTCACCATTGTCCTTGGTGGGAAGCCTCCTTCCTTTACATGGGCATGTGTTAATCTGAACCTGTTGCACCTCGTGGATGAGGGTGGAAGATGCTGCTTAGTTATCTTTAGCTCATACTATACATTCTGACGCCACATTTGATTACATGCAGAATATTTTGGCTTTGTTGTAAAAAGTTACACAGAAGAGCAAAATATGAGACACATAATGATTGATGAGTATGTTTAAACCCGATTAAGGTTTCTATTAATTACATTTTATGATTTGACATTGGCTGTACTTACATTTGCATCTTCTGAATAATTAGACATTCTTCCTTCTGTTTGTTTTACTTAACAAGTGATAAACCCACTGCTTCCTGAGAATTATAGAGGATCAACCAGAGCAGATGGAACAGATTCGACATGACAAACTCTTCCACCTTCACACAGGAGTAAGCTGAATATTTCCCCTAATTATGGTTAAGGGACTATTTTAGTGTATATAGCAGAGGTGATTAGTGCCCGGACACAGCTTTGAAGAGGATTGATTCTATTCCTTTTAGAGGATTATTAAAGGCAGCTGGGTGGAAATAAAAAAGGTCTTCAAAGCCTTGACAGTGTGCTGTTTTCCTTTTTACTGATGACAGTGAAGTAGCGGTCCAAAGTCAACAGTCCAGTGTCACACATGAGTTGTTGTCGTGAACTCTGTGATCCTCATCTTTAATTTCCGCCAAGACTTGGACCAGTTGGTGTGGAGGTTTCGGTGAAGGTCGTAGCTGTAATGTGACAGCAAGGTGAGGTTGAGGCAGGAAGTTTGCATGGTGGGTGCCTGACTTTGCAGGTTTGGGTTTCACTTTGTAATAATGGGAAATTAAACAGCAGCTTTTTCTTCTAGAAGAGTCTGACTGTACCTCCTCTGTCTCTGTGCCAGCTGAGTGGGTTAAACCCTTATTAGCATACGTAGCTCAGATGAGGATGTTTTTGTTTATTCTGTGCATCTTTATAGATTTTAAAATGATCCATTTGTGTCATAAAGGCATTAATATTTGATCTGCTCCAGGACTTTGCTTTCCAGTGCGACACGGCTTTTGATCAGCAACAACAAGAAAAGACATCGGACCAAAAATAGTCTGCTTTGTTCTGTCCCTTTGTTTAAATTTAGACAAAGCTTCCTTGTATGTTCTGACAGAATGAGGAGACAAAACATGTTACAGACGTGGAAATGATGCTTTGATGAAGTTAGTGACTGAATCCTGAAGCCCGTTTATGAAAACTGAACATAATAAACAAAATGAAATTACAATTTGAAGAACATGGGCTCTCTGGTGCGACTCAGTGACCCTGGCAGCAGATGTGGCTCAGCTGCAGATTCGTCGGACGATTTCAGAATTAAAGTCTTGCTCCACGACTGTCATTGTTGCCCTTTGTTGGTTGCTGATGTTGTTTATGTTCCCAGCAGTGCGGTGGAATCTTGACTACGACCAGACTGACATTCAATATATGCAGAGTCAATCTGATTTAACAGAAGCGGGCACGCTGGCCGGACAGAAAGCTCCTTGTTGTGTCTCAGCGCATCACAGCTGTGTCTGACAGCAGCCTTTATTGTGTTTCTCAGCTCGGAACCAGCGAACATTTCTCCCAAACAAAGACCTACACAGAAAATGCCTTCGAGTGATCCAAACCAAAGCCTGTGTCATGGCCGGGCCTTTTGTTTTGGAGCAGTGGAAATGGAAAGATTGAGTGTCTCCTCTTTAGCTCCATGCTGCTGGCTGTGACCCTGCAGGCCCTGGGTCATTCTGGACAGCAATGACAGGAAATAATCTCTTCCCTCTCCTACTTCCTGTTTCCAGGGGCTGATTGACTGACACCATTCCTCAGCGTAACAGCGCAGCAGCATGGTAAGTCCACCATCTAATTGCCTCCTGTGTGATTTGAGTCAAGCGCTCATATCTGCGGTAGATCAAAGCGTTTATAGGCATTGAGGACAGATTGAGATCAGCGATAGTTAGCTTGCATTTACACCATTATGCTCTGGAACCACGTCACCACAGGCGCTTCTGCTGCTTCGTGGATTTACGGAACGCTTCATAATTAAAATGTGTGATTACAACGCTGCATGTGAAATGTGTTGTTTCCTCACAAGACATAGAATGCGATGCAAAAACAGCAGGATTTACAGTAAGTTATGTAAGATGTCTTTCAACATCTCATATATCAGATGACCTGCGATGTCATGACAAGCATCCTGAAAATAATTTTTTTAGTCTGTTTATTCTGTTTTTATACAGTTGCTTTTTACTATTATACTTCATTGTCTTATTGTTACATGAATATCGGTTACAGTATGTCTGTCATTAGTAACAAAAGCTGACAATACAGAACTGCAGCACTACATCTGGACAATCTAGCAGGTGGATGAATGAGGTTTGCAGTGTCACCGTTGTTTGTCCACAGTAGAAGATTGACAAGCTGATGTTTATGCTGGAAAAAAAAGAATCCCTGTGTGTTTTGGTCTTGCTAATAATTTATTATTTGTAGGTTTAACTTGAGCTGCTGCTGATGATGATAGTGATGCCTGATCCCCACGATTTCTCCAAATGAAATAAGACAGTAATACTTAGCTTATTGTGGCACAGAGCAATGGAGAATCACCAAAAAAAAAAAACTCAAGTTAAAAAGCCACTCTCTGGGAACAAAGTTCTAATCACTGTCCTTTGTGGACTCATTGTTCATTCCTCTCCGAGGCTTCCTCTTGTTTCTTCTGTAATCGCTGCTGTTTGAAACTCAGCAGCTGCCTCAGGGCACAGAAACAGTCCATGTGAAAAAGCGTGCTTTTTAGTTTTTGTCTGCGCCATCTACAATTATACACAGGCCTTTAGATGTTTTCAGATTGTTTATACTGCGCATTTAAATGAAAAGTTCAAAATAGATTTATGATAATGAAAAACTCTCTGGCAATAATACGGCACATCCTTATTTCCCCTCTGTAATTTCAGGCTGCAGTGTTTTACAGTTTAGTTTAGTTTTGCTCCACTTTACAGTGATATATAAAATATATACAGTACGTACCTTATGCTTTTCTCTTTTATATAAACACTTCATTGGTCGTCACAAACCACCCAAATCTTTACCTAAATAGTAACAGACATTCTGTAAAAATCAGTGATTGAACATAAGACTTTCACAATAAGAGTTTATCGCTTATATTATAAAGACTTGAGTGCTGAGAAGTAAGTTTGAACTTAATCTAAGTCCTGTTTTCAGATTTCGCTGGTTCTGTAGCTTTGGACCAACCCTGTTTGATCATATAGTGAGATGCGTAATGATCGTGACCGTCAGAGGGAATCTGCAGCACGGCCGCCTGCTCCGTCATTAAACAAGGAGCAGCGATAACAAAGATCCTTTAATGTCTCACATCAATGGGCCTCATCCACCCGCTCCGCCGCCGCTGCCCGTGTGAGCAAAACGAACACGACGTGAATCATTTATCATCGGGCTCATATTCTCCCTGTTTCCACACTACATCTGCCCGATTACAGCCCCCCACCGTCTCCCTGGATGTTTAATTGGGGTGCACCGCCCCGGAGTTCAGCCTGCCCTCTGTCAGATCCAGCAGACAGATCTCGGGCCGCGCACCGCTGCATCTGAAAATGAACAGCCGGCCGGCGATCCCCGCAGATTAAAAACGACTTTTTCCCTTGTAAAGCGCACTGCGGTCATTTCTGGCCCAGTGTCGGCAGAGTGCAGCCTGCAAGGATGTAATGGCTTGGTGGTGGTGGTGGAGGCTCATGGGGACTGCTGATAGCAAGCATTAAGTGGATCATATATCAGCACGTGAATAACACTATTACATTATTTAGTAAGTGAGAAGTGCAGAGAAGCAAAATGGGAATTTTGTGGTAATAGCATCACTTATTGGCGAGGCTGTCGTGACTCCTGCAGGATGTTACAATTACAATCAGTGTCATGATAATAAAAAAAAGAAAGCAGGTCCAAGACCGGTGTGCTGTTTGTTGACAGGAGTCAAGCGTCTTGTGCTCGGCTGGAGGTTCAGAGGAAGCTGACGGTCGGCCTCTTCCTCCCGGATGGAGGAGCTACACTTCTCCTGAGGGACTGAGCTACTATGTGAACAGCAGCAGCAAAGGTGAGAGCCACTCTTGAGTTTAATGGTCACCCTCCAATAGTTAAGCACCAAATAAAGAGCAATGCATCACAATTATATTATACAGTAAGTGCTATTAACGGCGCATAATATAGTAATAAGCATTAACAGTAACTATCTTAGATGTGAGTCTGAGATGTCTAGATAATGGATAGCATTGCGTTTTCTTGAGATTTTAAGACCAGGAGCTGCGAGGAGTCATTATCATTCTCCTCCAGTGTCGTGTCTTCACAGTCCATTCATGTGGAGACAGGCCTGCAGATTCGATCCACTTTAATGTGATTATCTCAAATGTGTGGCACTTCAGGCTGAGAGGTCTGTGGATTCAGAGGTGGAGCGATGCTTCTGTTACCTAACACGGACTCGGGAGCTGCGCTGACGCAGACGCAGGCGCCCCTTGGCAAACATCTGCCGTCAGGCGTGCGCGTGCGAGTTGTGCGCCTGGCGTGGGAGGGAGTCGAGGGGATCGGACAGGGGCTCCCGCGGTACCGGGCTCGGCTGCAGCAGCGTCGGCGCCGGCAGCGGCGGCCCCCTGGCTCACAGCACAAACACACACATCGAGCTGAGGGAAAAAGCAATGAGCTATTTTTACATTCAGAAGCCATATGCTACCTCCGCCGCGCCTTGTTGTGTTACAGTTTGTGGTTGTTTCATCCCTGAATGCGGAGCTGCCGCTGCTGCTGCTGTCATAGACGGCAGACTGTATCACAGCGCAGATCAGACAAAGGCTTGTTGTTTCCAGCCTGTGTCGTTTAAGGGAGAGGATACACAAATGGGGATAAGCTGCATCCCCCAGCGTAAGGCCTTCACAGTTACACATATGATAGTGGGATCAAGAATGCTGAGACGTGGAGACTTCTATAGTTTAGTCTCTAATAGAGTGGTCCTATACAGTATGTGAACTCTGCTTACTTACTGAAAAAAAAGGGAATATGATTTTGCAAGCTTTTAGTTTGCTGGTCGTGCTCATCATTTGAAAATGTGTCAATGCATCAAGTTCAACTAGTTTTTATTCATTTGAATTAATTGCTAATTATAGATTGTGTTAAATTACACAGCTAATATTGCCCACGTTTTAAGAAAACAAGTGTTGTGTAATACAGTATGCAAAGTGAGGTAGATTTAAGAAGATAAACATATAAAATGAAAAGTCAAAGTAATAGAATATTAAATAGCACCTTTGTGACTAACTGCAGGACGTTTCTTGTTGTTCCCCTGCAGAAACAACATGGCGTCGTCCCTCCTTGTCATCCGAGGCCCCGCAGGGACCGCTGGCACGGCCCAGTTCCTCAACATATGGTAAAGCCGCGCCGTGATTTTCCTTCACCTGTCTGCACAGTTTCCACACAGTTGCTAAAACAGGACAACAGCAGACTTTTATGGGTTGGGCCTGATGAATAGAGAGACCAAGATCATTTGTGCATCCTCTGGGTAATTTTCAATCCCTTTTTCATGGAGATTGTTTCCACTTGCTGCTGCAGGTCATGACTCAACGTTTTTTCCACACAGATAAGCCTGTTCGTTCATCATCAGCGTTACACTAAGACTTCCTTGAGCCGTACGTGACACAATGTGGCTTCATAATTAATCGTCGCCTTTTCAGGCGATCTGGAAACGGATTCCTCTGCGGCGCCGTGCGTTATCATCAGCCTCGCTAAGTGCCACTGGAGGAGATCCTGCCTTTTTCTTAATGAGTGGTTTATTCAGTTCCCATCGCTGCCAGCGTCCTCGCTAACAACATCTCAGTAGATGGCAGATGGTTTTGTCTTTTCCTCTTGGCGTGCGGCCTAAACCCGTTTAGAGGAGGAACGAGTGGTGGAGACGAGTCGGCTGCGGGCGGGTTTGTCGGCGCTCAGGCAGACGAGCGTGATCCTCTGGACAGGAATCCAGCAGCGGCGGTTCCACGTACAGTAGACAGACAGGATACAGCGGATGCAGCACAGGCTGCTTCTTGTACCTGCTTAGCAACGGTACTACGGGCTGTCACCGCGTCAGCACGAGGCGGTGGAGGAGGGAGGACGCCCGTGGCAGAGCAGCTGTCCCACCGCGTAACTCGATCCGTTCAGCCGCTGCACTGCAATTACAGCACGCACGGCACATGCGGGTTGTTCCGAGCTCATGACAGGTGTGAAAGAGTCGGGGGGGGTTGCCATGGTGATGGCTGTGCCGGGGTCTGGGTGGGCTTTAACCGGGGTCCCCGTCTCATCAAACTCACCCTTACCTGGAGATGGAGGGTTTTGACATGTGACGACCTGACAGCTGATGAGTCACAGGTCACGATAAAACACTAAAGATGACGCCTGATCCTAGAGGATGAAAATAACTAACCAGAGTCTGGACAATACAGGGATGCCAAGTACGGCCTTTCTGCAGTAAGCAGAGTTAAGCTGGTGAGAAGCCGTTGCACAGACATGAAGCAGGAACTGACGCTTGGTGTAACCTGTCGTTGCAGCCAATGGATGCGCGAAGACCAGGCCGCCGGCAGCGAGCGTCGCTCTGAGGAAGCCGGCCCTCAACAAACAGGTGGAGTATGTGCTGAGTCAGGAACACGTCAGTCTGAACGGAAGGAGGTTCAGACTGTCGTTACCGGTTGATGAAGCTGTTACAGCACGTTTGAGTTCCTTTAGTGAAAACATTTTGAATATTGTGATGTCAAATCTGATAGTCCCTCGTTTCTACACAAAGTCTCCCAGGAACATGCTCTATAACATAATGTAGAACTCAAAAAGATGGTCCATCAGTACTTGGACACTGGTGTGGACGTGTGCCTGCTGTCCAGACCCAAATTAGTATTTCCATGAGCTGAGGCTCAGCTCAGCTCCCGCTGTCCCCATGAACCGGGGCCAACGTCCACCGCTCGCCAACACACGTGACTAATTGCGAGTCGGCTGAGGGCGTGCGGTGTCATGATCACACAGGAGAGTGTGGATGGACGGACAGCCG
This sequence comes from Betta splendens, assembly GCF_900634795.4. NCBI lineage: Eukaryota > Metazoa > Chordata > Actinopteri > Anabantiformes > Osphronemidae > Betta > Betta splendens. The sequence continues at coordinate 13,056,801 of NC_040888.2, forward strand.
AGGCGAATGGACGGCTGAGACCTGGAGTTTGCCCGCTCTGGTACAGGAGGACAGCCAAAAAAGCCAAGCTGGGAGCACTGGGCGCACTGGGAGCACTGGGAGCCCGGCACTGTGCTGTCTGGAGCCGTCCGCCGCCATGTTCTGCACGACCAAGGTGAGGATGCGGGTCGGCGCTGGTTCCGGTGGGGCTGCTGTCAGGTGGACGCTGGGAGAAGGTGTGAGCGCGGCGGCCGTCACGTGTGCTCTCCTGCTCCCCAGCCTCGGCTCGAGGCTCGCGTTCGACGCCCCCGGCGTTGCTGATGAACACACACGCGTACATACGCTGCTTGCTTCGCGGTGTTTGTGCATCTTATTGGCTGACTGGTTCGTCCTCCCCTGCAATACTAATTACTCTCCTGAACATGATCATCCCACCAGCCCCCTCCTCACTATCAGGCTGTCTGTGGAGGGAGGTGTGGCAAAGATCATGTAAATAAATGCGGCCCCTCCTCCTCTTTCTCCTCTGACTCCACGCATTTCTGCGTTTCTGCCTTCTCCCCTTCATGTCTTCGCCTTTGCGCTGCAGCACCGACTCACAGAGGGAGTCTGGTTTCCTTTCATCATTTGAGGATGTGTGTGTGTGTGAGGGGGGGTGGGGGGTGGTGAGGCAGTGGAGGGTGACAGAGAGCGGAGCCCCTCGCCAGCAGCATCCGTCTCCTCGTAGGCTTCAACCTTTAGAACCCGTGTGACAGCAGCTTAACCGGAGGCTAGACTTCGTCACGCTCCCTCCCCCGCACCCCCCCCTCACCGTCCCTCCTCCTCCTCGCTCTCACCCCTTCCCACTTCCACGCACCCTCTGCCCCCTCCCCCCCGCGAACGACTCCTCACCACTCACTTCGTAGCTTGCGAGACTGGAGGCAGCCTCGTGAGTGGAGGGAGAGAGCGAGCGAGAGAGAGAGAGAGAGAGAGGAGAGAGAGGCTTTCCCAGAATAGAGAATCAGGAGGAGGTGAGAGGGATGATGATGGAAGCCAGCTTTGACACTGAGGAGAGTTTTGACGATCCCTCCTGTCTCGCCCCGCAGCCGCCTGGCTCTGTTTCGCCGGCCAAGAGGCAGATCAAGGAGGTCAAGGAGACCAAGACCACGGTGAGTACACCCAGGATCATAATCCTCAATCTTTCCCACCTTCATCTCCTGCATCATCTTCCACCTGCTTCACTCCCGTCCTCTCTGTAGTCGGCTTCAGATGTGGTCTGTTTCTGTCTGACTTGTCTGTGTTTACTACTTTACATGCTGCCACATTGTGCCACATGGGCTTCCCTGCATATTAGAAGCCACGTTATTCTGAATGAAGACGAAGCTGCCACTTATTTATATCTTACTGACTTGACTTGACTGACTCAATCCATAATATTGATTTCATGCTTGTCACATAAAATCTTCCTCCTGAGACACGCGAGCGATTCTTCTCCACTTCGACATGTTATTTGAGGCACTTGGAAGCGGGCTGCGGACCGAGGACGGTATTTTTAGACTCACGCCGGACAGTCGGATGAAGAAGTGATCTGGTTTGCTCCATCTCGCCGTGTGGTGCCTTCTTTCTCTTTTCAAAGGCTCCACATGTAATCAGCAGGGCTGCACGGGTCGCATCACATCCACCGTAGCGGTGCCCGAAGACGAATTCATCAGTCTTTACCTCGCTCTTTGCCTGGATGCACTGTGGAAATTGCACAGCATCTTTGTCTGAAGTTGCCCAGACAGTAGCTGTGGTTATATAATCTCTTAGTCCATAATAATGAGTATTGGAGGAGGAGAGGGTTAGCGGTGAGGGTGAGGCGACCGTGGAGAGGAAAACAGAGGTGTTGTTTTTCGTAAGAGGCTGAATCGGTGAGCTCGCTGACCTGCTGCAGCCACGGGAGCCGTCAGTCTGCCTATTGTGACAAACCCCTCGCAAGAGATGCAGCAAGTCCAGTTTCCATGGTGACAAAAGCAATAGCACTGATTAATGGTGGTTGAAATGGAAAACAGTGGCATAGACGAGAGATGGGGGGGTTCAGATATTCAGGGAAGACACACAGTACAGTTGGATAAAAAAAAAAAAAAAAGATCATTCTCCTTTTTGGTGCCCAGACTTATAGCGATGCATTGGATGTTTAGGTAAAGCTAAGGAGGCGTAACAGTAGTTGTACTGCCTTTGAACACGATTTCAAACCCTCACACGCGCGTCGGTGTGATCTCTTGACAGGAACCGTTCGAACGCAGTGGAAGACAGAAAAGGAAAACAGGTGATAATGCCCAAATCTGTAGATGAGGACGGATGACGTCAGTCCACAAAGGTGTTTCATCGTCGCCACGGTGCACCTCACATTACACAACCCCCTCGTAGTTGTCATGGAGACGCACACATCCCTGACTGTTGGCAAAATGGACCCTGGCAGGACACACAGGCGTCACATGAGATCGCAGGACGCTGCCTGTAACCTTGCTGTCACCTTCACACAGCGTAAACAGCGGCTCACGACTCGGGCCGTCTCGGCCTTTCATGTTTTTTTTTTTTCCAGCTTATTAAACATTCAGCTGGACTTGTTGCTATGCTGCATGTGTTCGGAGCGAGCGCTGGGGGAACAGACGCTCGTTAAAGTGTGTCATCGGGCTTCGCTGGCGGGACTGGGACGGGGCCGCTCGGATTGGCCGGTGGAGATGAGGGACGGAGAGGCAGCAGGGAGGAGGTCTCAGACTGTTTGGTTATGAGAAGTTGTGTAAATGGAAGAAGTGGGGACAGGGGCGTTCTGTCTTTCTCACAGCTAAAGTAATTTGTCGCTTAGCAACAGTAGCGAAGCATCCAGTCTCATCCGCTGCCGAGAACTGGATGTTGGAGCGAGAGCGAGTGGAAGTACAGTATTTCTCTCTGCCAAACTGTTGTGTTTCATGTGTCTCGTGGGACGTTCGTTCATCGACTGTGTCATATTCTTTCCATTAATAAGCAAAGAAAACAGGCAGCGGAATAAGGAAATAAAACCATTTGAATGCATAATGAAACAAGCGGCGCCTGTGGCCCGGATGCAAACGCCTCGCGAGAGCGCATGTTTGCGAGCGCTGAACGAGGACAAAACGTCCCACTCCTCTCTGCTAATCGCGCGTTCCTTTGATGCTCGCTGATAAACTCGTACGTTTAAGCTGGAGCCGCTGCTGCAGCATCCCGGGTCCAGACGCTCCACGCCGGCCTCCGATCTCGAGGCGCTATCACACGCGTGGAGGAGCAGGCCGCCACCCCGACAGCCTACCTGGAGATAAATGGGCTCATTTTCTTTGGGATGTGAAGGCAGATAAACAACAGCCATGATAGATGTGGAGTCTGCGTAATGGAAAATCTAGTACCAATGACAATCAGTGTGATCTCTGAGGCAGAAAATGAACAAAGTGACTGGTCGGCACCCGGAGTAAATCACACTCAGGCTCCTACGTGACAAACTGTCACTGGGAGTTAATGGGCGTCTCTGCATTTGACTGCTCGTGTCTGGAATTGTTTCCTGTCCTGTAGTTCGCTCGTTTGGGCCTCCGCTGCATGTTGTCGGTTATGTAACGGGAGAAAAACTATTACTCATCTGCTTTTGAAGTTGTTTACTGGGAGCTGCAGAGGTGAACAGCTGTAGGAGAGCGGAGGAGGAATGGGTCAGAATAATAATAATAGAGTGGTGATTGTCATTTCGCAGCTGTAGCACAGTTGTGGCCCCGTGCTGTAAACACTGAGTCACCCACCGACGTGGCACAGAGGCTCTGTCCCAGCGCCAGGAGGGAGGACTCGCAGATGCTGAGCGTTACATAATTGCAGCCTCAAGAGTAATTGGAGAAGCCGTGGACCACGGAGTCTGTTCGGGCCGAGGGCCGGGCGCGTTCATCTGCAGGCACATGGTTTACTGTTCAATTAACGCTAATAGAAAAGCTTTTCGGGGTCCTGACTCTCTCTCTTTTTCACCCTGAAGGCCTGATGTCTGGACGAGTACCATCACCGCACGCGTACTTTTACTCCTGTCTGACCTTTTTCCCCGCATCTGCATGCATCTACATAAAGCGCAGGCCCGGCACCGTGCTCTTTCACAGACAACGCTGTTCTCGCTCTGCTTCAGATCAACTGTGTGACGTTCCCTCTGCCTGGAGAAGGGCCTGAGCAGCAGCTCTTGAAGCCAAACGAATGGAGCTACTGCGACTATTTCTGGGTGAGTTCCACCGCGGGAGCCGTAATGAGTGCAAGCAGATGCATATAGAAAGAAAACAGACACAGAGATGAACGCAGAACCCTCCCGCTCTCAGAGGTCAACACCTCTCAGAGTGTGTGAATAAACAAATAGAAAACAATATGACGTTAACTTGCTCTGCTGTCGTAGAACAACAACAAGCTCTTGGGTTTCACGATCGACCGGTTCCTCTGTAAACACAATGATCGTCCTGCGTTTGATGTCTCCCCCGTGACTCCTGTCCTTTTCACTTCCCATACTTTTCCATCCTTAATTGTATTTAGATTGAAAATACCTTCAGCCTCCATAATCAACTGAAACCCGATGCCTAAAATAAAGCTGGACCCTCTGTTCTGCTTGAACCCAATCGATCTCCCATTGCATGAGGCCGCTTGACGGAGACCACACAAAGCACGCGCTCATGCCCTGCGTGACGCGTGGATGAGTCACACCCACGCGCTCTTCGCTGTGACTCGCCCCCCACGGATCGACCTCGCAAGCCCTTCGAGTGCTCGCCAGCGCTCGCGAAGCAGCAGAGAGGCGCCGCTGGACATGTGCGTCCATGGTAATGGTGTTCGCCGTGGTTCGATAACGCTGCCGTGCCCCCTGTTCCAGGCCGACAAGAAGGATCCCCAGGGGACCACTTCGGTGGCGGGCTTCGAGGTGCTTCTGCAGAAGCAGCTGAAGGGCAAACAGATGCAGAAGGAGATGGCTGAGTTCGTCCACGAGAGGTAAAAAGCTCCACAAAATGGACTTTAGCTAGGAGAAAAATGGTTTGATTTCACTGTGAAGCCTGAAAATGATGAGTGGGCAAGAACTCTTATATCCGCCTATTAAGGTAGGATTAGATTAGAAGTCACATTTATTTATAATAAGGAGAATCTGACATATATTATAAAAGTAAACCTTTGCTCACAATCAGTAATTAAGGTCTATAGATCTCCACATTGCCTCATCCCTATGAGCTAACCCTTAACCAGGATGTCACAAGCAACACGGATACCAGCACCTTCATTTAATTACCTCTTTGTAAGCCCACAAAAGCTCAGTTCATGTCTCGGTCTGAGTCCTGGGACGTTAATGAAGCTCTAGATGCAAGAAGATTTCAGATCGGTGCTGACCTTTTCTGGAGCTGTGAGTACCCGAACGTTCAGTCGCTGAGGAGCCTCATGACCTTCTGTAGGTGACAGACGTACTCAGGTGTGGATGGTAAATGTGAGGCTGGTGGAGGCGGTGATTGTCACGAAGGGCACAAGCACGGCTCCGCTGGTTAAATGTCCCTTGTGGCAAATGTGAGCACATCTTATTTCCCGTCGGAGCTTGTTCAGAAATGCCTTTGCAGCAAATTCTGCTGCAGTGAACACGTCCCTCCGTTTGTGTTTCAGGATAAAGATTGAGGAGGAATATGCCAAGAACCTCTCCAAGCTGTCTCTCAGCCCCCTGGCGGCACAGGAGGAAGGGTGAGTGCAGTGAGCACAGGCTGTAAGCGAAGCAGGAGGCAGCGTCGCTGATCGACACAAGCGGGTTTGGAGCTCACGCGTCACGTCCAGCCGCGTCTGATGGACACGGTTCACCATGAGTGCTCACTTTGCTCTACACAGCGTTTTAAGTTGCACTGATTCAAGAAATAGAAGCATTAAAAATGATAGAAGTAAAGTATAAGGTGTAAAGTGGTGCTGTAGGTTTAAAAGGAAAAAAATTCAGAAAAAAAAAATAAATACAAAATACAACATCTTTATTTATTCCGTCATTTATTGCTCAGGACTCTTGGAGAAGCCTGGACTCAGCTGAAGAAGAGTCTCCACGATGAGGCTGAGGTTCACCTCAAGTTCTCCAACAAGGTGAGATATGATGAGAAACACATGAGCTGACAACCCGAAGGTGACTCAAGTTTAGACAAAAATATTTAGCAAGAGAACTGTAAAAACTAAGTACAATTTAAACATACAGTCTTTAAGTATCAAGATGATACCAAAAATGGAAAATGATGGAACATCAATCGAAGCCACAGCATTTTGAGCTTTCTGCACCTTTAGGGTCCCGTGTTTAATGTTTGGGAACAGTTGGAGCACTAGATGCTTGATCTTGAGGTGATGGGGCTTCTTCAGTCAGTGTTGAGCTCAGTAAATGACACAGAAACCTGGCAGTGGCCTCGGATGCAGCCATAAATAACGCTGAGGCAGCTGGCGGCTTTTCATAGGCCTCTGTTGTCTGAGTAATTAGCCGCATGTTGTGACTAGCCCTCACGCGTGGGGGGGTTCCTATCGAACCTGCAGACGCCCCGGCTCATTTTCTGATGAGCTGCATTAGGTCTGCAGCTGCTTTCTGTGGCCTTTCTCCAAACCACTTGTGTGTTTGCGTGCTTTATTTTGCGGCTCTGGACATTTTCTGGGACTTTGAGCTCCTCCAAAGCGCCGAGGAGCATTATGGGTCTTTGGAGCAGAGCAGGTGGGGCTTTGCTCAGAGACCTCACCCTCCCGTGACGCTCTCCGTTTCCACAGCTCCACTCGGAGGTGGAGAAGCCCCTGCTCACGTTCAGAGGCGACAACTTCAAGAAGGACCTGAAGAAGTACGATCATCACATCGCCGACCTCAGGAAGCAGCTGGCCAGTCGCTACGCAAGTGTGGAGAAGGTAGAGTCAAACGCAGGCGGCAGTGAGTTTGGATGTGTGGATGACGGGATGTCAGCGAGACGGAGCCTGGCTCCGAGTACTGGACATCAGGTTATGTAATGATGCTCCTACACTTCAGCTGCCTCCCACTTGTTAACTCATGTCCTGTTTGCACACACTCAGTTAAAATAGCCCTGACACTGTACGTGTGTGCAGATGTTAATATTAATGTGTTTAATGCGTCAGGTTTGAAAACATTTGCATGATGTTCAGTATGTAACCTGTCTCAAATCTAGCGGTTTCTGCAAATTGCATCAGCCTCAGTTTTTATTATCATTAAATCCAACCATATTTCCTCACAGTGTCTCACCCTGTTGGTTTCCCAACTATTGACTTCCAGCCAAAAATCGGCCTTTGGCTCCATATCTGCACCACTGCAGCAGATCTCATCACTGAGTCCATCCCACATGTTTTCTTCTTGTTATTGTTCGTTGGAAATGGATTTTCCTGGCCTACACATCACCGCTGCTGTTGACTCTCCAGATACTATTACACCATGACCTTGGTGAGGCGTCTCTGTGTAGAATAAGAGGAAAGACTCAGTGATGTGGATTAAGGAAAGATTAAAGGATGAGACCGGGATCCGAGCGCGGATGTCAGTAGCCGACATGAAAAGGCTGCGACGACTCTCGTAATAGAGGGAGAGGCAGTAAATCTAAGGATTATGGTGAGTGACTCATTGTTTCTGCGTTCACACGTTCTGCTGGATGTGTTGTCGGACACAGGCCCGCAAAGCCCTGGCAGACAGACAGAAGGATCTGGAGGTGAAGACCCAGCAGCTGGAGATCAAGCTCAGCAACAAGACAGAGGAGGACATCAAGAAGGCCCGACGGAAATCCACACAAGCAGGTCAGAGGTCGCAGAGTGAGGCGATGTCACTAAACACTTTTATTTTTTATGGCAGAAAACAAGATAAAAAAAGGGCCATTGCTGATTGAGGTGTAATACCTATAACTACCCAATACCGTAGCGTCGTAATCGTTAAAATGTAATGCAAGTGTATTTGGTTTAGTAGAAATTCACAAGGCTCTGGAGCACAGCACTAGAATAAAAGGCAGGAGTCCTCCGTGTGTGACATTCTAATGAGATGAGGACGAGCTTCCTGCTGCTGCAGCCTTGTTCTGCACAGGCTCCGGCAGGGGAACATCGCTGCAGCACCTTATCTGGCTCCCTCTCTCCCCCGCTCACTAGATTAGTCACAGTCCGCAGCACTAATCAATAGTGCTCATGAGGTGCTGTACAGTTAAATGATGTCAGCGATCACCGCTGCCACCTCAAGGCTGGGCCAGATGTCAGCTCGGCTCACGCCGCTGCAGAGCTCAGGTCACGGTTTCTCTTTTATGATGGGAGGTTTCTTCAAAAAAAAAAAAAAAAAACTTTTGGAAATGAACGATCTTGGAAATGAATATTGAATATATTCACATCTGACCTTAGACGAAGGTGTAGGTCTCTGCTCCTAAAGGTCCCTTGTTACTTTCTTTTATTCTGTCCTACAGCAAAAGTCAGAGATGTGTTACATATACAGGCAGTGTCCTCTGTGTCTGGCTACATACACTGCTGTCCTTTGCTTCTATTTTAAAGAAATTCTAGCACATTAATTGCAAAACAAAAACAAGGTATTGTTTTAAAACTTACAACATACAGCATCTGCTCTTTGAAGCTTTGTTGACAGCTTGAAGAGTTGCATAGCCTCCATCCTAATAAACTGCATCTTCAAGATAATTATTTATTAATTTGACAACCAGAGCAGCTGCATCGGGTATTAATACACACATTAAACGATGGCGTTTTGGAAATGAGGCGTGTGCGCCCCCTGCTGGCCGTCTACATTAAGGACAGACAGACACGCCGCAGGTCCACCCGCCGCATATGACCCCTTTGTTTCGTGTGCAGGAGACGACCTGATGCGCTGTGTGGACCTGTACAATCAAACCCAGTCCAAGTGGTTTGAGGAGATGGTCACCACCAGCATGGTAAAGCCCCTCTGAGGTCAGAGCGCCGGTGCCGGCGTCTCAGTGCCTCACGTTTACTGTGTGCGTGTCTCTGTGCGCCCTCAGGAGCTGGAGAAGCTGGAGGTTGAACGGATCGAGTGGATTCAGCAGCATCTGCGCCAGTACACGACCCTGCGGCACGAGACCGACATGTTCAACCAGAGTGTGAGTCTCCTCTTTACTCTGTGACTTTACTCCGCTTCTGTACGAAAAGCTGAAATAATCTCAGGTCCATCTTTATCCTATAAAAAAATAAAGAGGACGCTGAATAAATTACTCATTATTTATCCTGCCAGTTAAAACGAAAGCGTCTCTGAGATCTCAGCTCTGTTTAAAGACTGTCCCAGATTTGTCCAGCAAATAAAATCACTATGATCACAGTTATAAGTGTAGAATAAGAACGTGTCCTTGAGCAGAGCTCTAAGTCTTTACAGGAAACAGTTTTAACATCAAGGTGTTATAATAGAATCACAGCTGTGCCCTCGGCCACTGAGGCTACTGACAATGCTGTTGTCCACAAGAAGGCACTCCAGCATTGCTTTGTATTACAGTATCTGGCCTATCTATTACAGAGGAAGCTAAAATGACAGACAGTAAATGTACCCTCTACTTAGTGATAACAGGAGACACCTGGAAGCAGGACGTCCCTCTTCATATATTTATCATCCAGAATATTTAATCATACACTCACTGACTTTTATTGACTTATTGTATTCCTGAAATGAATATAGAGCATTAGAGCCTGGCCCGACACTGACTCTCTGATGAGGTGATGTAGGTGAGGAGGTTCCTTAATGCACCACTCCATTAGGACATCTGTACACTCACTGTCTTACCTAATGAACCAAGCCTGCGTCCACGTGTGACTGTAACATGTTGCGCCTTGTGCACTTTCAGACGGCGGAACCAGTCGACCAGCTGCTGCAGAACGTGGATCCGGCCAAAGACAGAGAGCTGTGGGTGAAGGAGAACAAAACCAGCGAGGTCCGGCCGGTGGATATGGACATCTAGGTTATCCTGAGCTGGGATCAGCTGACCTGTCCCCAGAACACTGGGGTCTTCTACTGTATAACAACACTGATCCAGGGCCAGTGCATGTTCGGATGACAGAGGTCTGTTCCCTGACTGGAAGAACAGGAAGAAAGGTCCAGAATACAGTAACGGATGGCAGTACCAGCATGTTCTGAAGTCACACCCTGTCATAACCAATATTAGCTTACTGAATGCCATTTAACACATTCTGCTGTTTACCTGTTGTACAGTTGACACTAAAAAATTATATGTGTTTTAAATTGTTTGATTTAGCTTCAACTAACTCCTAAACAGTTTCAGTAAGCCAAACAAAAAACTTTGATTACTGATATTACCTTTATTTTAGATACTGAAACATATCAAAGTCCTGGATATGGATATTATATATTTTCATATTTTGCTGGTTCATGTTGGTGGAAGTTGCATGTTTTAAATATCTGCTGTTTTTGCTATGTTTCATTGAATCCACTCAAGGTTTTCTTTACCTTGTATGACAGGAATTGAGAAAAAAAATAGACGTTGTGTGTTTTACTGCATTTACAATCCAGTAACCTCAGTTGTTAAAACCGCACACATACTGTACAGGAATGTGATGTTCATTACGCTCGCCGCATATGAGGTGGATCAGATGAGGTCAGGGTCTGTTTTGGACCGGTCTAGGGGAAAAAGGTGGTCCAAGTTACACTGAAACACCTTTTAGTGCCTAATGGTTATATACCTGGAATGTCCTTGATATACTCTACTCTGTATCAGTGTACATTTGTACAGACAGGCTACACGTATTTTACTGTCAGATGTTTAACGCGACCCAGATGTTTGGACCAATGAGGTGTTTGTACTGTAGAACAGTGTTGATTTCTTTGGTAAATGTACAGAGAGTTTCTTCATGATGACGATCAGTCAAAGGGAGCAACGTGGAATACACCAAACTACACACAAAATACTGCATTTCTCATATGGTTCACTTATCAGAGCTGATGGGTCAGTTGCCAGAATGCAAATCCTGTACGTTTTAGCAAATGGCTGCATGTTCAGTGTGTCTGTGTTTATGTGTTCGTCTTTGTCTTTATCTGCTCTAGATTATTTGGATTGACGCCTTCTGTGTCTGTTTATTTCTATTCCCCAAGCCGACAAAGATTCAGGTCCATCGTCCAGGCACCAGAACAAAAAAATAAAGGATGAACAGCCTGATCATCAATGCAAAGGTCCTTGTTATCCATTGACTTAGTTCATTTCTACCTGTGCAGATGTGTTTCGCACCCAAGTGGCTTCATGCAGGTCCTAAATAGTTTATATCTGTTGTAGAGGTTTGATCAGTGTTTGTCAATGTTGTGCATTAAATGTAGTTGTTATGTTCCAACTAAATGTTCTCGACAGGAATTGATGACTCCATCATGACATAACGTTGAGTTATGCCCTTCTGTGGTGAACATTCTCATAACGTGCATTAAACCCGATGTTCCTGATGTTCAAAGAATGTTTGCTCATAGGTGACCTCTGTCCAGACGGTGTACTGTGGAATGCAGTGTCGAAAATAAATCTCTTTGAAAATTAATTTTCAACTGTGTGTTATTATGTAACTGTATTGGGGGAAAAACACACACACACACACACACACACACACACACACACACACACACACACACACACACACACACACACACACAGCCTGAACCATAGATGAAACCTCCACAGACCAGTGGCTCCAGTCCAGTACAGATTGGAAGGAAAAGTAGGGCAGCTGGGTGGATGGTGATGAAGCCGAGGGTTCTCCTCCCTCTGGATACAGCTACAGGCCGTAACTTCTTAGGCTAATGCAACAATGTACCATGTAAAACAATGAAACAGACACTTTTAAAGCTATTTAGTTGAGCAGCCTTTGCTGTGTTTCCTAAACGTAGCGTATATAAGGCCTAATCACAAACAAACTGCTTAATTTAGCTTTCTTCATATTGAACAATAACATATCAAATATTCATTAATGTTATTTAGCTCATTATTATTTAGCTTAAGTTCATATAGTGCCAAATATCTTTATTTGCTGCACCTGATGATGTCAGCTGTGATCATATCACCAAACGAGAGGGCAACAGATCCTTATATATTCAGTCATATGAACAAATCTAATGTGGAGTTTTGAGTTATTACACCTTTTATTTTTGTTTTTGTCTTTAGATAATTGTACATACAGTAGATGATACCTATAGGCCAAATAGACGCAACACAGCTCCAATGCGCTTAAAACCCGGTGATACCGCGCTGAAAATGCAAACAGATTGCCGTAAAGGTTGACACATTGAAGTGCTACGACTGTACTGTAAGTGTATTAATGTTGTGTATAACCATTCAGCTGTAGCAAATTTAAACATTACATCACGGACAAAACAACATCACATTTATTGCAAGTTGACTTCACTACACAAATTTACTGAAATTCATAAAAAGAAATCAGGCTCAGACGTGGATGCTAAAAGGAAAGCACCAGTTGATGTGTATCTCTCGCGATCACGTTTCACACTGTGTGTGATGACACTTGTTATTCAGAGGCTTATTTAGCTATTTGCTTCTTTTAAGCAGGGAATCAGCAGTAAAATGAGTACTTGTTTTGTGTAACAGATGAAAATGGAAAGTGCAACATCCACTGTGTTACTTTTTACCTCTTAATGGTTACACACAAAACATTTGGGACAATATTTACTTCTTAGCATAACGCGAGTAAAACAGAATTTAAAGGTTTCCTGTGGAGTTTTGGCCACTAGAGGTGGTATTGAGCGAAGTTTCGGGTGTAATCTTATTTGTGCAAGTGCAGGTCACCACTGTGTCACACATCAACACCCAGCTCAAGCCTGTGTTCTTTACCAGGGCAGTGTTTGGGTTCTTTAGGTTTGTATGAAAACTCCACAGGATGCCTTTAAGTATCACAACACACAAGCTAGTTAATCTCCGTAAGCAGGTTTGCACAGGAGGAGGTTTGTTGATGTGTTTGTAAAGGCGACGCGTCTATTCTCTACGTGGCAGAAGGCAAATGTTGTCACTGCATATCTCTCACTTTAAACGCTCTGTAACATTCCTTTTTCATCCATAACATCTCTAAAAGCTAAGAAACTGAGAAAAAACAAAAGCGATACAGCATCGGGGCAGTGAATCCTTCTTCGTGCCAAGCTCCTCATTATCCTAACTAGAAGGCTGCTTGTCTCAACTGACCTTCAGCTCCTAATAGGATTGGCTGATGCAGGTGGATTGTTAACCTGAGCCTAATTCCTCTCATCAGGAGCGCTCATCTGGTCTTTCTTTGCTGTCAACATGATGAATGAGTCCAAGCGGTCCGACAGTCAGGACGGGTGTGTGAGAAGTGATCGTTGTTGTGTAACGGTCGTAGAACTCTACACCACTGTACGTTGAGTCAAACGCTGTTGAACTGCACACGTGAAGGTCGCGTTGTGGACGATATGTCTGATCAAAGTGACAAATTACTGACTACTTTTCCTAATTAGTCTTTACTTAACTACAACCGGGACACAGGTGCCAGAGGAGCGCTCTCTGCCAGCGGTGGGAATAACATGGCTCCTTGAACCGGTGCCACGTGTCGCCGACAGGCTGACATCATGGCGCAACGACGATCCAAAACATGACCCAGGCCTTGACTCGCCATTTCTGTTATAAATCACTTCTCTCTAGATGCATTGATGAAACCATGTAGCGATAGGAAAACGTGAGGGGAGCGTGCGAGCAGCCGGTCTGGTGATGATGTCAACGGAAAAGTACCACAGTCTCAGGAGGAGGCGTCGGCTCCGGCGCTATTGCCTCTTCTCCTTCAGCTTGTCTTTGATTTTCTGGGGCTCGTCATATTGTATCAGCCGCAGGATGTCCTTGTTGTCCATCACGCCGCGAATGAACTCTCCCTCTGAGATTTTATCTGAGAACAGATAGCAACAGAAGATTTTAATGAACGCTGGTAAAAACAACAAGACGCCTGAATGAGCTGAGAGCTACCGTTCTCTTTCTTCCCGAAAAACGTCCAGATTTTTTCCGCTCGTTTCTCCGGCGTGTTTTCGTCCTCAGGGAGGTTCTTCTGGTCATCCACAGGAATCATGTTGAATATAGACTGTGTACATTTAGAACAAGAATTACACTGAGAGGGGAAAAAGTCACGCATAGTATTTAACATATAACAGCAAATATGCTTAAAGGTTGCCTCATTATACCAAAACATGGCCACTACAGGTATTTAATTATGAAAACCTGCTGCTTTCAGTTTTTAGTCTGTTTGATTTGAGAATACATTTTTTTATTATACATATTTCTTTTAGACTACATCTGAAATAATAAAACATGTTATTATTGAGGAAGTGTGCCACATTATGAACCCACAGATCACAGGGCGAGCGCTCTAGAATGAAACACACGTTTTCAGTTGCTACAATGTAGTAGATAGGTGAGAAAACTGAGAAGCAGGAGCTTGAAATAAAACAACTGTACCCGAACTATTTCTTGGATTTCATTTTTGCTGATGGTCCCGTTCCCATCCACGTCGTACAGAGCGAAGGCCCACTCCAGCTTCTGCAGGGTCTTTCCCCCGGACGTGAGGTGCAGGGCCACGATGTACTCCTTAAAGTCCAATGTGCCGTCGGCGTTGGTGTCGAAGCTTCGGAACACGTGCCGCGCGTACGCCGTGGGGTTTGCGTCCGGGAAGAAGCCGGCGTAGATCCCCTCAAACTGCTCCTTGCTGATCTTCCCGCTGGGACACTCCTTCAGGAAGGACTGGTACCACGTGCAGAGCTCGGCCTCCGAGTACTTGGTGTTGGATTTGAGCTCGTCCAGGAGCTCCTTGGACAGAGCGCTGCTCTTCGTATTCCCCATGTCCCTTCCTGCCTCGCTGCTCTCTGCTGTGTGTGTTTGTGCGGCCAAACGCTCCCCGGTGCCCGTTGGCGCTGCTCTGCCTCGTGCTCACCCTGGCAGCCCCTCAAGGTGTCAAATGGGATTATTGTCATCACTACCTAAATCCAGATTGCTGTCTTGAAGCTTAAGGGGATAAACACGTCACACCTTTCTGAAGACAAATACTGCAGGTATAAGTAGAGGATTACACACAACAGGTGGCTGACACTTAAAAGGTCAACATCTGGAAGACCATTTAGCATTAGCGCTGCTCCCCGCTACAAATGGACCCTGCAGCGTTCCTCTAAGACCTATTTAGTCTATTTTATCTTCAGTAACATGTGTTAGACGTTTTCTCTATGCTCATCTCTGTACTTTCATTCCCACACAACTAGAAACGAGAAAACTTTAAAAAATTTGCTTTCTAATGCTCATGTTACCTAAATACCTTAAGTGTAGTTGCTGTTCTAACTAGTGTTTTCACAGTGTCCACTTAATCCCCACTGATCTGTATATATGCACCACGGTTAAGTGATATGAAGAGCATTTAGTCGCGGCCCTCGCGGTCAGCCGGGGGCTGGTGATGGATTCAGATGAGGTCGGTCAGATGCTGTGGGTGCTGCCCCTCCACAATAGGATGAGATTATTTTTGTGTCGTGTGTAATAGTCTCAGGCCAGATTACAAGACCATCTGCTGCGCCGGTGCCAAAAGCACAGCGAGTGGAGGCAATTAAAGACCTGGGATGCGTGTGAGCTGTGTGCTGGGTCCTGGAAACGTCTGCAGGGCATTCTCAGCCTGGATCTACTGCAAGATTTAAAAAATATATTATTTTATTAATATAATAGTAAAAGCTACTGTAGTTCTAATCTACAGTTTGTCCAGTCAAGGTCTAAAATGCACCTTAAACACCTTAAAAGCAGCTAATACAAGCGTATTCACAATAATAATCATCATCATCATCATCATCGGTGAACATCCATCGTCAACTTGTCATGGCTTCTGTACATTCGCCAAACGAGATTAGGAAACTCCTCGTTTTTTGTTTTGCGTTTCAATATGATTATGTACTTTTATATAACAGCATTAGGTTTTGTTTTAAAAATGCACACAATGTCTCAGGGAAGTACACGTAGGCAGATATTCGAATCTCACATCTGCCAGTATAATATTACAGCAGCGACTCAAATGAGTTCCTTCGTGGCAGGTATGTATTATGTAAACAGGGATAAGTCAGTGAAACAGTCACTGCACAACAGGCTTACTGCTGCGATGGTTACATTTTGATTACATGGAAGCTAATGTAATAATCCCTTTGTGTTGCGGGAGAATTACACTGGTTATGGCTTTGGCCACTCACAGCACTGCTATCACATTAAAAAAAGATAGTAATAAAAGAATGGGGATACAAATGCTTTTGCTAGTGTCTGGCAGGATGCGAGGCCTTTGGATGCAGGGGAGCTAAATGCTACATGCTAATGTGCGCTAAGGGGAAGGAAGCAAGTAAAATGTCATTGCAAAAAGTGAATTAATTACTTGAGTATTTATTATTTGGATAAATCTACATTAGAAGTTAAAAGGAGCTTTAAAGTACTGTATATGAGGCCATAATCATTGACCTTTAGTCAGCAGAAAAACAACTTCCTCCATACCCTCACCTAAAGCGCCTGAGCCTGGTCATGAGTACCGATCCCAACAGAACATGGTTCTGTAGGAATCCTCACCCAAACTTTGTTTATGAGCTGGAATTATGCAACAGCTAAAACAAAGAGGACACTTATACTTTTTTTGTCAGAAAATAAGACAATGGCAGCGTAAAGGCAGCAGACGCTTTTACCAAACATCTGTCGTTTCCCTCTGTAAATCGTTTGTCTTCCCCTGTGTGTCCGGTCGACCATCGGACATGAGATTTATGCTGCATTCACACGCACACATTATGGGAGGATTTACATGTGAGACTGTAAACATTATGTCATGGGTCACACACTGTAAAACAGGCACTAAATCTTAGGTCTGTGCTGCAATCACTTCGGCATGAAATGCTTACAAATCAGGGAATTGTGAACAGGAAGAAGCTCGTTCTGGATTATAATCTGAGCTCACACTAATCCTTTTCATTATTAATACAGTCAAAGGACATCTAAAGTATAATTTGCCATTTGTAATGGATAATATTGTAGGGGTAGATTTATAGGAGGGGAGGAGCGTTGGTGTTGGATGAGCAGCAGCAGTGTAGAGCGCAAGAGTTGAAATGAGGCAGAGGGAAATCACAGAGGTCTCCGGTGGGTTTGTATTGTTTTTATGAACGCAGGGAGGATGAATGATCAAAGTGGCAGGACATCGCTGGAGCGGGCGCGCGGATGTGCAGACATCATACCCAAGAAGCACCGAGCGCAACAAGATTATGAAGATTTGATATATCTGCTGGGAGGCGAAGCGCTGTGGATACATAGCGAAAGCCAGGATTAGTTGCCTTTTCATTTCATCTCCTCTGGCCTCGACCATGAGGTTAGAGCACGGGCGGCGGGCTTCGCTCGCGCTCACCCTCAACTTTGTGGCGTTTGCCTTTGCCTTATCGGCGGTGACCACCAGCTACTGGTGCGAGGGGACCAGGAAGGTGGCCAAGCCCTTCTGCACGGGGCCTCCGCTCAAGGTGAAGCAGTGGTTCTGCATCCGCTTCAACAGCTCCAACGTCAACGACACGCGCCTGGTGCAGTACATCTTCGAGACGGGAGAGGAGAAGTTCCTCCTCCGGAAGTTCCACACGGGCATATTCTTCTCCTGCGAACAGGCCGCCGACATGAACGGTAGGACGACAGGAAGTGGTGATAGAGTCACTTTGCGTCACTAGCGTCACTTTGTAAAAGTGGGATCTGTTACTTAGTAGGAGCACTGAACTTGTTTTATTTACATTATTTGTGTAGAAACTGATGAGAAAGCACCACTGTACAGCCGAATACTGCATATTTGACTGTAGATATGTTTTGCCAGAAAACACAATGCTAAAGGGGCAAGATTTTAAAACAATCCAATACTTGTTTATGATTTAAAAACCTGTTGTAACAGCGTATTATCCTCAGATTTTCAAATTGTACTTGTACATTATATCTGTCACATTGTACACACAGTGGTATGAAAATAGTACAATTATGAAATTAACTTCAGTAATAACATATTTTCCTTTTAAATATTAAAAATTTACACACTGAGTGTCCCTGTTTCTTCTGATTTCAGGCTTTGACTGTCGAGACTTCTCCGAGATTGCGCCTGAACACGAACGAGGTAAAAATGACAAAGCAACAAAATGTTATGAGGAAGGAAGAAAAACGTGTTACAATCTGAC
This sequence comes from Betta splendens, assembly GCF_900634795.4. Lineage (NCBI taxonomy): Eukaryota > Metazoa > Chordata > Actinopteri > Anabantiformes > Osphronemidae > Betta > Betta splendens. The sequence continues at coordinate 13,074,928 of NC_040888.2, forward strand.
AATGCGACGAATGCAGCAGCGCTCCCATTCAACCGTCTGTCAATCACTGTGAATCGCTGACGCTGCACCTGGAATAATGAACATATGATCACAATACGAGCAATAATAAAACCGCAACAGTCACCAGATCAGCTCCGAGGTATCGCAGCTCAGTAACGCAGGGCCTTTGCCTTATACTGTACATGCTTCAAGTTATAAACAGCGGCCAGATGCCCACTTCGCCTGGATCATGGCGTGATCTGTGGGAGCAGACCTGTTGTAGCCACATGCATGTCTGTCTTTAGACAAGTGGGATTATTCCAGGGTGACAGGGTTTTATAAGGACAACACATCTCAATTCTGTCTCAATATCTCCCTGCTTGTTTTGTTGCGTGTGTGTGCGTGTGTCTGTATGTGTGTGTGTGTGTGTGTGTGTGTGTGTGTTCCCAGGGGTCCTGTGGTTATGTATTGTGGCTGAGAGTCTGTACCTCACCCTGCTCTTCACAGGCGGGGCCCTGATGACCCTGGAGCAGTGTCCCTGCTTCAGTGTCATGAACAAGCTGAAGCTCAGTGCCTTCGCTGCCTTGTGCACTGCCCTTTCAGGTAAGGCCGCCGCTCCCGCCGCCGTTTTGGGTCCACACGGACCTTTCTCAGAGGCAGAGCTGCTTAATCTGATCAGTTGCAGCTCACCTCTGCAAAGCCACAGAGGGAGACAGGATCACGAGGCAAACGACACGGGGCCCAGTTGGCTTGTTACGCACCTGAACACACAATGGTTCTGCTAATCAGGTAGAAAAGCTAATGTGTGTAGCACCGCTTTGTATTTAAAGTTCTACGCCAACTGACAGATAAAAAGTTAGATAACTGTTTTATATTATATATTATATATATATATTATATGTTTAATATTCATGCAGTATCCAAATAATAACGAAGGCTACAAACTAAACATTTATTGTCTTACGACGGATGGAAGCGTTTGTTTAAGCGACAGGCAGCAGCAGAACGTCCTAATTATGTCTGTTTATTAGAATCGCTCCACGACCCGTGAAGGCTGAACTATAACTGTGACATACGGTTTATATGTTGCTGCTATAAATCTGGATTCATTTATTGGACTTCATGTCTTTTATCGTATTCAGCTGCAGGGCCACATTCATCATTAGCGAAGCTAGTGTCATAATAAATACACTGTGTGTAAATATGCCTTTGTGCTTAAAACCACAGTGTTTAGGGGTCCGGCGTAAACGTGGAGCCGTGTTTTACAGTATGTGCAGGCGATGCTGTAAACGCGCAGGCTAAGGAGCAGGGCAGCAGGTCAGGCCGGCTGGAAGAGGTGAAGTTGACAGTCAGCAGCAGCAGCAGCAGCAGCGAGCGCTCGGAGCAGCTACAGTAACTGTGTCCACTCACTGCTTTGGAGGATTTGCCGGTTTGTGGACTAATCGGATTGGAGCCTGTGCAGAGGTTTGGGGCCTCGCCAGGACCTGCCCAGAGGAGCTCCTCCCACCCCCTCCGCTGCCCCCGTCCCCCTGACTCCCATCCCCCGCCGTTGTTACCAGTTAATCCCGAGAAAATCAGGCGTGGAGAGGCAGAGTAGTGGATGAGAGCGAGCGGGAGAGAGGTGGAGGCCGCGTTACCTGGCCCAGGCTTCAGGCTTCAGGCTTCAGGCTTCAGGCTTTGGGTTCCAGCTCAGCAGCAGCACCGGCAGACACATTATATAATCACAGTAGCGGATGTTTCATCATCAAGGTTTCATGCAATGCTACTATTCCAATCTTCTTACAGTCGAACATGACGTTGTCCTGTCATGAGATGCATTGACTGAAACCCGGTGTTTGCTCTTGTCTTCAGGCCTTTGTGGGATGGTGGCCCACATGATGTTCACCACCATATTCCAGCTGGCTGTAGCAATGGGGCCAGAAGATTGGAGACCCAAGACCTGGGACTACAGCTGGTCCTACGCGTACGCCTTTTATGTCTACAGTAAAGTGACCAAGTGAAGTTTAATGACAGACTTCATAACATGTGGCACAGCTGTTAACACCAGCAGGTTTAAAATGAGCAAGTTTTCACTTTCCAAGCTCATTCTGCATTTAATAATTTAACAGTTGCTCCCAAATGTGCCCTGTTATAACTTACCTGAAATGCTCATATAGTACAAAAGTACTACTAGTACTTAGCTGAGTGTCAAGATTCTTCATAACCTTTCTTGGCAAGCGTTTTAATGAAGTCTTGTTTATTGGGCCCTCTTTGCAGCCTGGCGTGGGGCTCCTTCGGCACCTGCATGGCCTCAGCCGTCACGGCGCTCAACAGGTACACAAAGACCATTGTGGAGTTCAAATACAAGCGGCGGAACATCGAGAAGAGCCTGCTGATCAAGCAGAAGATGATGGAGCTGGAGCGTCCCGAGCAGATGTTGGACATGTACCTGACAGCTGTGCCCGGCGACGCCGAGGCGCCGTTAGAACTGCCGGTCAACGGCCACAAACCATCTACGGGAGCAACGTACGTGGTGGAAATGGACGGCGCGCCGGAGCCACAGGGGGAGGCCTACTGCTGACTGATGAGCTCCTCACTCCTGGGGGCTTGGACCCGCTTTGACTTTCGTTAGGAATTTAAATTTCTAATACAGGAGGAAGCTTGGTCCGCTCCATGCCACACTTCAAATGTGAAGCCTGGGCCCTGAATAATACCACATGGTACGTAAGCACAACATGCACTTGTGCAACAAAAGGAGAAAAGGGCTGCAATTTTGTCGTTTGACCTGGTTCCAACTCAGCTGCTGCTTTATTGGCCACGTAAAGGTTGGTGTTCAGGACTGTGTTTCAGTGACTGAAATAGACAGAAACAGAAAGCTCCACAAATGCATAAAGACATTTACCACGAAAATATTAAATCAACATTTAGAAGCACCAGAATGGGGAGAAATGTGCTCATACATAAAGCCTCCAAGATTTGGGGAGGAGCAGAGGTGAAATGCGAATATGGTACAGTATATTTTATTTATTGTGGCTTGTGTGGAGGGACCTGACTGGAGTTATGGATGTTAAACATTTTCTATTTTGAGGTATAAATGAAACACAGGGACACAGTTTATAATGGAGCGTGACTGACATCTACAGGAAGAAACATATATGACGTGTACACAGGGATTAAATGAAGACCCAGAATCCAGAATGTGTTCACGTGTGTTTTTCTCAGAAGTTACTTCTTCACTGATCTTTGTTTGGACGCCAAATGTTTTTACTTCATTTGCTGTATCATAGTTCAGCTGCCGGTCTCTCATTTTCCCCTCACACACCAAAGCAAACACACAGCTAATGAGGATTTCTGTTGTCGTTAACCAGTAAACCTGAAACCACCCTGGATGTACGCAGATAAGCACCAACGCTCAGAGAAAAGAGAACTACTGTCAAGAAATTGATCTCACACATTGTCACTTTTTGTTTTGAAAAGAAAAAGTTTGAAAAAAATGAATCATGTTCAGGGTCATCTACAATCTGTGGATTGTGGGTGGTTGGGAGGTAGTGTTTGAGGCAATAGTGGACAATCCACATTCAGGTGATGACGAGGTCTTTATATCTGTGTAGTGGGTTGTCCTCAATGTATTTCTTTATATACCAACAAGAAACGCGGGCCTTGAGGTTTTCTTCAAGCAGGAACTCCATGGCAGCCTGTGAAGGAAACAGATCGAGTACATGCTGTAAAAGCAATCTACAGCTTTTTACAGTAAAAGCCACCGACGCACGGCTCTGACCTGCGACAGCAGCGCAGCGACGCCTCGGCTTCTAAAGGCCTCTGGGACGTAGGTGGACATCAGATCCACCTCCCTGTCCCCCGTGAACCTGTACTGCAGCACTGCACATTCATGGAGCCCTGCAGACAGGAGACGCACAGTGTGGAACTGCGGTCAAGTGAGCCGTCGTTCGTCCATCCGTCGTTCAGCCAGCCGCGCTTCAGAAACGTCTTGCGCCCGTATTACGCGCTTTACAGCAGAGCACAAAACACGCTCGTCGCGACTTCCTCTTTTCATAGCGAAACGTCTGGTCTGTTCAAAATATTGAAAAATACGAAACAAAATATTGCATATATAGAAAAACTGTCGCCTAATAAACATCTGTATACTTTTACTGTAAAATTAAGCATTTATTAGTATTTAAAACTACCATGTCATACTGTGAAACTTTTATAATTAATAACTTAACTTTGGTGCATAGTTCCAGGCTCAGACCACTTTCCTCTTGTTCTACTAGAGGTGTACTATCACCACACAAAGATCTGTATATTTTTACTGTATAGTTTTGGATTTATTAGTATTCAAAACTACCAGTTCATACTGTAACTGTATGGGCCGTATAGTCAACTTTAATGATCAATAACTTGACTTTGGTGCATAGTTCCAGGCCCAGACCACTTTCCCTTTGTTCTACTAGAGGTGTACTATCACCACACAAAGATTCGTGTATTTTTACTGTATAGTTTAGGATTTATTAGTATTCAAAACTACCAGTTCATACTGTAACTGTATAGGCCGTATAGTCAACTTTAATGATCAATAACTTGACTTTGGTGCATAGTTCCAGGCCCAGACCACTTTCCCTTTGTTCTACTAGAGGTGTACTATCACCACACAAACATTCTTGTATTTTTACTGTATAGTTTTGGATTTATTAGTATTCAAATCTACCATGTCATACTGTAATACAGTCAACTTTGATCATTAATAACTTGACTTTGGTGCATAGTTCCAGACTCTGACCACTTTCCCCTTGTTCTACTAGAAGTGTACTATCACCACACAAAGATTCGTGTATTTTTACTGTATAGTTTAGGATTTATTAGTATTCAAAACTACCAGTTCATACTGTAACTGTATAGGCCGTATAGTCAACTTTAATGATCAATAACTTGACTTTGGTGCATAGTTCCAGGCCCAGACCACTTTCCCTTTGTTCTACTAGAGGTGTACTATCACCACACAAACATTCTTGTATTTTTACTGTATAGTTTTGGATTTATTAGTATTCAAATCTACCATGTCATACTGTAATACAGTCAACTTTAATCATTAATAACTTGACTTTGGTGCATAGTTCCAGGCTCAGACCACTTTCCTCTTGTTCTACTAGAGGTGTACTATCACCCCACAAAGATCTGTATATTTTTACTGTATAGTTTTGGATTTATTAGTATTCAAAACTACCAGTTCATACTGTAACTGTATAGGCCGTATAGTCAACTTTAATGATCAATAACTTGACTTTGGTGCATAGTTCCAGGCCCAGACCACTTTCCCTTTGTTCTACTAGAGGTGTACTATCACCACACAAAGATTCGTGTATTTTTACTGTATAGTTTAGGATTTAGCAGTACTTGAAAGTACTATGTCATACTGTAATACAGTCAACTTTAATCAATAATAACTTGACTTTGGTGCATAGTTCCAGGCTTAGACCACTTTCTCCTTATTCTACTAGTGATGTGCTATCACCACACAAAAATTCATGTATTTTTACTGTATAGTTGAGGATTTAGCAGTACTTGAAAGTACTATGTCATACTGTAATACAGTCAACTTTGATAATCAATAACTTGACTTTGGTGCATAGTTCCAGGCTCAGACCACTTTCCTCTTGTTCTACTAGAGGTGTACTATCACCCCACCAAAATTCATGTATTTTTACTGTGTAGTTTAGGATTCAGCAGTACTTGAAAGTACTATGTCATACTGTAATACAGTCAACTTTAATCATTAATAACTAGACTTTGGTGCATAGTTCCAGGCCCAGACCACTTTCCCCTTGTTCTACTAGATGTGTACTATCACCCCACCAAAATTCTTGTATTTTTACTGTATAGTTTTGGATTTATTAGTATTCAAATCTACCATGTCATACTGTAATACAGTCAACTTTAATCATTAATAACTTGACTTTGGTGCATAGTTCCAGGCTCAGACCACTTTCCTCTTGTTCTACTAGAGGTGTACTATCACCCCACAAAGATCTGTATATTTTTACTGTATAGTTTTGGATTTATTAGTATTCAAAACTACCAGTTCATACTGTAACTGTATAGGCCGTATAGTCAACTTTAATGATCAATAACTTGACTTTGGTGCATAGTTCCAGGCCCAGACCACTTTCCCTTTGTTCTACTAGAGGTGTACTATCACCACACAAAGATTCGTGTATTTTTACTGTATAGTTTAGGATTTAGCAGTACTTGAAAGTACTATGTCATACTGTAATACAGTCAACTTTAATCAATAATAACTTGACTTTGGTGCATAGTTCCAGGCTTAGACCACTTTCTCCTTATTCTACTAGTGATGTGCTATCACCACACAAAAATTCATGTATTTTTACTGTATAGTTGAGGATTTAGCAGTACTTGAAAGTACTATGTCATACTGTAATACAGTCAACTTTGATAATCAATAACTTGACTTTGGTGCATAGTTCCAGGCTCAGACCACTTTCCTCTTGTTCTACTAGAGGTGTACTATCACCCCACCAAAATTCATGTATTTTTACTGTGTAGTTTAGGATTCAGCAGTACTTGAAAGTACTATGTCATACTGTAATACAGTCAACTTTAATCATTAATAACTAGACTTTGGTGCATAGTTCCAGGCCCAGACCACTTTCCCCTTGTTCTACTAGATGTGTACTATCACCCCACCAAAATTCATGTATTTTTACTGTATAGTTTAGGATTTAGCAGTACTTGAAAGTACTATGTCATACTGTAATACAGTCAACTTTGATAATCAATAACTTGACTTTGGTGCATAGTTCCAGGCTCAGACCACTTTCCCCTTGTTCTACTAGAAGTGTACTATCACCACACAAAGATTCGTGTATTTCTACTGTATAGTTTAGGATTTAGCAGTACTTGAAAGTACTATGTCATACTGTAACTGTATAGGCCGTATAGTCAACTTTAATGATCAATAACTTGACTTTGGTGCATAGTTCCAGGCCCAGACCACTTTCTCCTATTTCTGCTAGATGTGTACTATCATCACACAAAGATTCGTGTATTTTTACTGTATAGTTTAGGATTTATTAGTATTCAAAACTACCAAGTCATACTGTAACTGTATGGGCCGTATAGTCAACTTTAATCGTTAATAACTAGACTTTGGTGCATAGTTCCAGGCCCAGACCACTTTCCCTTTGTTCTACTAGATGTGTACTATCACCCCACAAAAATTCATGTATTTTTACTGTATAGTTTAGGATTTAGCAGTACTTGAAAGTACAATGTCATACTGTAATACAGTCAACTTTGATAATCAATAACTTGACTTTGGTGCATAGTTCCAGGCTCAGACCACATTCCCCCTGATCTACTAGAGATGTACTATCACCACACAAAGATTTGTGTATTTTTACTGTATAGTTTTGGATTTATTAGTATTCAAAACCTCCAGGTCATACTGTAATACTCTATGGGCCTTATATTCAACTATGATGATGAATAACTTGACTTTAGTGCATAATGCCAGGCCCAGATTATGTCACTTTTCATATAAAAAACTGTGAGTGAGGCTAAGCACACACACATTAAATCCTTTTATTACCATCTGTTAGGACTCCAAAGTGTGACTTTTAATATTGAAACTAAATGTTTAATGTTTAATATAAAGTCATTGAACAGTCAAAAACTGAATATTTATGTGTGAAACATACATTAACGTGGTGGAGGAGTTTGTGTGCCTGAATGACCCTGGGAGCTATGTTGTCGGGGGGTAAATGCCCCTGGTAGGGTCTCCCAAGGCAAACAGGTCCTGGGCTGGGCTGAAGTGGAGGAAGTGTCCGGAGAAAGGGAAGTTTGGAGTTTGCTTAGACTGTTGCCCCCGCGACCGCCCCCAGAAAAAGCGGTTGAAAATGGATGGATGCTGAAATCTTTATTTGTTCTCATTAAACCATTTCCCATGTCTGGAGTTTGTTTTATCAAAGTTATTGCCGTCTCTGTTCTTACACATTGTAATATCTAGTTTTGAACACTAAAATGTAAATACAAAATGTATATAACCAAATATTCAGGATTAGATTTAATGCAATTATTCTCTCTTCACAATACAGACTTAAAACAATAAAAAAGAAAGACACACTACACTGTTTGTAGTGCAGTACTTATTGGTTTTATGCTTGACTGTAAGGGCCATATTTCAGCATAACATGGTACTACTAAAATCCTAAACTATACAGTAAAAGTACACAGATCTTTGTGGGGTGATAGTACATCTCTAGTAGATCATGGGGAATGTGGTCTGAGCCTGGAACTATGCACCAAAGTCTAGTTATTAACGATTAAAGTTGACTATACGGCCCATACAGTTACAGTATGACTTGGTAGTTTTGAATACAAATAAATCCTAAACTATACAGTAAAAATACACGAATCTTTGTGTGATGATAGTACACATCTAGCAGAAATAGGAGAAAGTGGTCTGAGCCTGGAACTATGCACCAAAGTCAAGTTATTGATCATTAAAGTTGACTATACGGCCTATACAGTTACAGTATGAACTGGTAGTTTTGAATACTAATAAATCCTAAACTATACAGTAAAAATACACGAATCTTTGTGTGGTGATAGTACACTTCTAGTAGAACAAGGGGAAAGTGGTCTAAGCCTGGAACTATGCACCAAAGTCAAGTTATTGATTATCAAAGTTGACTGTATTACAGTATGACATTGTACTTTCAAGTACTGCTAAATCCTAAACTATACAGTAAAAATACATGATTTTTTGTGGGGTGATAGTACACATCTAGTAGAACAAGGGGAAAGTGGTCTGAGCCTGGAACTATGCACCAAAGTCAAGTTATTAATGATCAAAGTTGACTGTATTACAGTATGACATGGTAGTTTTGAATACTAATAAATCCTAAACTATACAGTAAAAATACACGAATCTTTGTGTGATGATAGTACACATCTAGCAGAAATAGGAGAAAGTGGTCTGGGCCTGGAACTATGCACCAAAGTCAAGTTATTGATCATTAAAGTTGACTATACGGCCTATACAGTTACAGTATGAACTGGTAGTTTTGAATACTAATAAATCCAAAACTATACAGTAAAAATATACAGATCTTTGTGGGGTAATAGTACACCTCTAGTAGAACAAGAGGAAAGTGGTCTGAGCCTGGAACTATGCACCAAAGTCAAGTTATTAATGATTAAAGTTGACTGTATTACAGTATGACATGGTAGATTTGAATACTAATAAATCCAAAACTATACAGTAAAAATACAAGAATGTTTGTGTGGTGATAGTACACATCTAGTAGAACAAAGGGAAAGTGGTCTGGGCCTGGAACTATGCACCAAAGTCAAGTTATTGATCATTAAAGTTGACTATACGGCCTATACAGTTACAGTATGAACTGGTAGTTTTGAATACTAATAAATCCAAAACTATACAGTAAAAATATACAGATCTTTGTGGGGTAATAGTACACCTCTAGTAGAACAAGAGGAAAGTGGTCTGAGCCTGGAACTATGCACCAAAGTCAAGTTATTAATGATTAAAGTTGACTGTATTACAGTATGACATGGTAGATTTGAATACTAATAAATCCAAAACTATACAGTAAAAATACAAGAATGTTTGTGTGGTGATAGTACACATCTAGTAGAACAAAGGGAAAGTGGTCTGGGCCTGGAACTATGCACCAAAGTCAAGTTATTGATCATTAAAGTTGACTATACGGCCTATACAGTTACAGTATGAACTGGTAGTTTTGAATACTAATAAATCCTAAACTATACAGTAAAAATACACGAATATTTGTGTGATGATAGTACACATCTAGCAGAAATAGGAGAAAGTGGTCTGGGCCTGGAACTATGCACCAAAGTCAAGTTATTGATCATTAAAGTTGACTATACGGCCTATACAGTTACAGTATGACATAGTACTTTCAAGTACTGCTAAATCCTAAACTATACAGTAGAAATACACGAATCTTTGTGTGGTGATAGTACACTTCTAGTAGAACAAGGGGAAAGTGGTCTGAGCCTGGAACTATGCACCAAAGTCAAGTTATTGATTATCAAAGTTGACTGTATTACAGTATGACATAGTACTTTCAAGTACTGCTAAATCCTAAACTATACAGTAAAAATACATGAAGTTTGGTGGGGTGATAGTACACATCTAGTAGAACAAGGGGAAAGTGGTCTGGGCCTGGAACTATGCACCAAAGTCAAGTTATTAATGATCAAAGTTGACTGTATTACAGTATGACATAGTACTTTCAAGTACTGCTGAATCCTAAACTATACAGTAAAAATACATGAATTTTGGTGGGGTGATAGTACACCTCTAGTAGAACAAGAGGAAAGTGGTCTGAGCCTGGAACTATGCACCAAAGTCAAGTTATTGATTATCAAAGTTGACTGTATTACAGTATGACATAGTACTTTCAAGTACTGCTGAATCCTAAACTACACAGTAAAAATACATGAATTTTGGTGGGGTGATAGTACACCTCTAGTAGAACAAGAGGAAAGTGGTCTGAGCCTGGAACTATGCACCAAAGTCAAGTTATTGATTATCAAAGTTGACTGTATTACAGTATGACATAGTACTTTCAAGTACTGCTAAATCCTCAACTATACAGTAAAAATACATGAATTTTTGTGTGGTGATAGCACATCACTAGTAGAATAAGGAGAAAGTGGTCTAAGCCTGGAACTATGCACCAAAGTCAAGTTATTAATGATTAAAGTTGACTGTATTACAGTATGACATAGTACTTTCAAGTACTGCTAAATCCTAAACTATACAGTAAAAATACATGAATTTTTGTGTGGTGATAGTACACTTCTAGTAGAACAAGGGGAAAGTGGTCAGAGCCTGGAACTATGCACCAAAGTCAAGTTATTAATGATCAAAGTTGACTGTATTACAGTATGACATGGTAGTTTTGAATACTAATAAATCCAAAACTATACAGTAAAAATATACAGATCTTTGTGTGGTGATAGTACACCTCTAGTAGAACAAGGGGAAAGTGGTCTGAGCCTGGAACTATGCACCAAAGTTAAGTTATATATTATAAAAGTTTCACAGTATGACATGGTAGTTTTAAATACTAATAAATGCTTAATTTTACAGTAAAAGTATACAGATCTTTATTAGGCGACAGTTTTTCTATATATGCAATATTTTGTTTCGTATTTTTCAATATTTTGAACAGACCAGACGTGTCGCTATGAAAAGAGGAAGTCGCGACGAGCGTGTTTTGTGCTCTGCTGTAAAGCGCGTAATACGGGCGCAAGACGTTTCTGAAGCGCGGCTGGCTGAACGACGGATGAACGAACGACGGCTCACTTGACCGCAGTCAGTGAGGAGCCGCTGCTGGTGCAAAAGAGTGTCTGTGCTTTTTGTCACGTCTATCATTCGGATAAACAAAAAAATGTTTTTATTTTATTTTATTCTAAAGACGTGTCAAATGATCAAATATAGGAAACGTGGGCTAAAAACGAATTCTATCGCAGTGACTGACTGACATTTTTACAAATAATAACACATAACGAGTGTCGTGACCCACTACTAAAGCAGCTTAATGTCGGCGTGTGCCCACCTTTTATCGCCTTACACGTATAATGAGCTTCTAGATTTACTGTAATATAATAAACGGTGAGGTGGGGTGTTACAGGAGAAACTGCTGTTGACTGAACGGTTCCCTCGCTGGAGAACGTGGACCAACGCGGCAGTGCGCTTACCAGAGCCGCCGCCCGGTGTGACGGTGAAGCGCCGGTTCGGTCGGTCGTGGTTCACCTTTAACCTGCTGCTGGAGCTCAGAGGAGAAGACGTCACTCTGAGAGTCATCGGAGCGATCCTAGCAAGTACGTTCAAGGCCATTTTGTACACGAAAGGCAAGTTGAACCTGGAAACGGTGTAGTGGTCACGTGACATCCAGTAGGGGGCGCCAAACATATTTAAACGAAAGAAATAAGTACGATATACAAATATCTATGTATTACAAGATGTAACAAGATTATTCAGATATATTTTTTATATTATTTCAATTAAACACAAAACAGGTAAATAAATAAATAATACAATAGGTGATGATATCCTTAAGTTAAACTGTTAAATATTAAAGACAATAGAAACAATGGTAAAACTAGGTATTGTACACACATACACATGTTCAACACAGTCTTGTATTTTAGCTTAAAGTCATCAGCAATCAAGTACAAATTCCCACAAAGTCTGATTATGAGAAGTTGTAGCGCTACATCTTCTCTGAGGCATCAGCAGCCTTCACTCCTGCAGCCATCACAGCAAAGAACACATTGGGGAAGAAGCATCTGGTGACCACGGCCATTTTAGGCAGCGATGGAGCAATTACCACCTCGTTCCTCTTGTTGTTTAGAGTCTTGATGATCTCAGCAGCTGCCTCGTCTGGAGAAACGCCGCGAGGTTTCCTCGTGTACAACACTGTAAGAGCAGCGAGAGGCGCTGGGATATTACACCAACGCTGACCTTCACTGATTTCCTCAATGAATCGCAGTTGTTTGGCTCTCACTCACGTGACCAGAGAGACCTGGTGGCTGTGTTCTCTGCAGCGCTGCTGATGAAGGTGTGGGTGACGGTGCTGACGGAGATGCCGTACTCATCCACTTCTGCTCTCAGGCAGTCAAAGAAGGCCTGCACGGCATGCTTAGAGGCTGCATCTGGGAAAATAATAACAGTAGTCAATCCTCTGGGAACCATGCGTTTCTAAAATATTATTTACCATCTACTAAATAATAAATACCAAGTAACTCACATGTCGTGCGAAAAGGCACAGTTAGTTTCCCTTGGATGCTGTTGACCAGGAGCAGATGCCCGGTTCTCCTAGAGATCATGGAGGGTAGCACACCTGAAACAGAAAGGCATCATCAAACCTTTAACTGACTGCTGCATATGCACGTCCAGTCTCTACCTTTAGCCAGTGTGGCCGGTCCAAAGTAGTTGTTGTCCATCAGTAACTTGTCCAGCTCCAGGGACAGATTGTGAGCAGGTGCTTTGACTTTCATGCTGCTGTTGAGGATGAGAACATCCACACAACCATAACAGTCCAGGACCTCTGCGATGGCCTCCGGCATGCTGTCCATATCCCCGAAGTCCAGCAGCACCAATTTAGGGGGAAACGTCTGAGGAGGAAAATCGGTCAGTGTTGTGTTTTCATTTTTGAAGTCAAGCGAGAGGTTTTACAGAGCATTGTTCTGTCGGGGAAACCGTACCAATGCAGGTCAAAGGCAACAAAAGCTACAGCATATGCATGATGATGCAGTATTGTGTGAGTTTGTGTAAATATAATTTCACAAGAAAAAAACTAAACATTAAGTGCTGGTTACTTACTACAGTAGGATCTGCATTTGCCAAATCATCACCGAGTTCTTCAAGTTTCTCCCAGCTTTTCCCACAAAGGATCAACCTCGCTCCTCCTTTGTGAAAAGCACCTGCACATTCTTCAGCAACGCGAGAACAGGTTGAAAACCCCACACAACACATTCAGCAACTATCACACTTTTTTTCTCTGGGTTCGCGTATTTGTTACCTTTTCCGAGTCCGGACAGAGCGTCGGTTATGACCACCACTTTATTGCGTACTGATGTTTTAGACAGCAGACCAATGACTACACCGTAGAGGTAGAAAAACCCAGCTGTCAGTACAACAACGCAGGGCACCAGGAGAACGGTGGTGGTCCACGTGGGATCCATCTCTTGGAGAATGTCCTGAAAAAAGGTTGTGCTTTTATATAGAAACACGTTGAATTTTGCACTGTAAATATTGAAGACGAGATGAAAACACATCTATTTACAGCTGAAGGGTTAGAACAAATGCTGACACTGCGTTAGTGGAGCTTAGCATACTTAACTATGAAGAAGGGCAAACTGTTTTAGACGAATATTAATTTTCTGGAGATGGGATGGAAACAAAGAAATACTACTACAGATGTACACAGAGAACATGAAGCAGAGGTTCATACCCAGAAGCTCACTGGCTCCGTTCTATTAGAGTCCATCCCGCCCTCAGCAACCATTTTAACATCTACAGTAACTACAGTGTGATTTTATATTTCTGAAACACAGCAAAGCAGACATCGGTGATCATATTCTTTATGGATGAAGGAATAAAGAATGAATACAGTCCTTTTTTATTATCTGATGATTGTGTATGTTGTAACCATGACTAATGCTAAGGTTTAAAAAGCCTGAATTAAGAAAAAAAACTGAATTAAATAACACACATTTGTCCTTTTGTTTCTTACCGTATTTTGAAAAAGAAAGAAGACATGACTTAGACAGACACAATGAACAATAAACAACAAAGAAAAGCAAAACTATCCCAATATATAAATGTCACCAAAAACAAAACAAGGCAACCTCAGAGACATATAAAATGTCTAGAGGCACATAAAATGTCTTTAAATCGCTTTAAATATTACTTCGAATAGATAGAAACCTATAATAGAGAGCTGCTTTGTTTTGTCTTTTTCCCTTTTAGTTTTTTGTTTTCTTGCTTTGGGGAACACTACTTGCACCAATTGTCTCACATTTGCTATTTGCCAATAAAGCACAGACAGATTATGCTCACATTAAAGGCTGAAACCTTTCGACTGTGCCATATTTTGTCATCACACTCTAACAACCAGCGCTCATATGTTCTAGTCATGTCCAGCTGGAAATTCAAAGATGACCTTTGGTTCACCAATAACAGGCACCAGCTGCTTGTCTAAGATGGACCCTCTAAATTTAAACCCCTACAGAAATAGAAGCTCAGTGTCACAGAGGACTTGTTATATTACACCACAACAAAGGCAGGGCACGCATAAACACAAATCCTGTAAAATCACCAAACAGTGTTAATTTTATGCTGCAGATTTTTAGAACACAATTAAGCCTTAAAGCAAAACTCAAAATGTTCCATAGTATTGTGGCTCCTCACTGGCAGATTCAAGAAGCTGCATTAATATTTTATAAATATTTCAAGAGATAAATGAACAGGTAACACTCACTCCTCTCAGGCAGGTTCTCTGGACTGCCTTTGAATCCTCTCCTGAGGAGCTGGAGCTGCTCACCTCAGCAACTCATTCACGGAGCTCCGCCGATCCGTCAGCTGGGTGTCCTGCTGCAGCAATACTCTGGGATTTGAGGTCTTTTAATAGCCACACAGCTGAGTCAGGTACTTTCCATGCATGTGGTCAAGATTGTGTTGAGAATGGTGGGATTGGCCAGGGAGGAGAGAGAGCTGCTGGGGTTAGAGAGGTGTCTCCATTAGCTGCAGTATATACAGTTTGTAATAAATATAAAATCAAATGTGAAAATCAAAACACACTTCTGAACCAGAATATTCTCCTTTCTGTTTAAATTAATCTATTTTTTTTAATATATTTTATCTAATGCTACATCACTAAAATAAGCCCATGTAGGCCCTAAGGTTCTATTATGTCTCCTGTGAACATCAAAAGTTTGACCTTTAAGGTTCAGCTCAAAGAGCGTTATCTGTGATGCATTCAAATACTAATTTCTCCAGTATCAATTTGTTAAACAATCCTCTGTTGTCTTCTCTGTTTCAGATTGCTCTTCTTTGTGAGTGATGGTACTACTCCTCATTCATCACACCTGTTTCCACCTACAGTAACTGTTACCTGCACGTGTACAGTACCCATTCATTTCTCCTCTTAGGGTCAGAATGTATCAAACACAGATAGACAACTATCAGATTTATAGATATAAATTGAAATGTTTTGAATTAAACTTTTTCACAGTGAACGACCACATTATGCTAAGTTAAAATGAAATCATAACACTGTAGAAAAGCATATTAGTTGAATGTTGTACAATGGGTATAATCTATGACTTCATTGAACTTGATATAAATCATCTGATTGCAAATACTAATGAGCGCCAGGGTGTCTGGAGGAACTAGACACGGTAGATGCGTGTGCGCGCACGTGTGAATCAGACCCTCGAAAATTCTGCCATTAAATTTAAACAAGTTACAAAAAGTAACCGGATGTTGGCTCTATCAAATTAAAGGTAGCAAAACGGTAAAATTAAGATATGTATCACTAGCTACACATCCTGCTGTCTTTGTTGTTGATTTGTAGTATATTTTATACAGAATGTATACGTAATTGTTAACATTCAACTATTGTTGGGTGGAGATATTGTCATTTCATTTTGCGACTGATTTTACTTCGAAAGGTTTGCCGGATGCGGTTGTGTCCATGCGCGTGCCTTGAGGCCGGGAGGCGGGGGGTGGGGGGTCTCAGTGGGCTTTTGCTGCACTGACAGTTCGGCTGCCTTAACCGTCCGCTCGGGCCGGAGGCGAGCCGGACCTGCCGTGTTCAAGCACGACAGCATAACCGGCAGAATGTCGGATTTTGAAGAATTTGAGAAGCAGCTGAGTGAGAATCGACAAGGTGAGTGTCCCGCGCCCCATCCCGCGCTGTGAGCTAGCAAAGCGGCGCCCGTCCGTCCGTCACGTCACGTTAGCCGCCTGCGTTATTTCTGAATGAACGAGCGGGTCTGGCAACAACTTTAGCGAGCGCTTTTCTACGCTATGACTCAGCTGCGTGCCGTTTTATGTTAGGGCGATAACGCGGAGCTCGTCCCATCCTGCAGCTGCTAATAATGTGAGATGTTACATAAAATACTTCTCACCTGTCGGTCTCCTGCTGCCGTCATATTCAGTCTAACCATTTACTCCGTTTTCCTGTTCTTTAAATGTAAATACGACCAGACAATGTATTTCTTGACATATTGTGAAACATCGTCTACTCTTTATTTGGGCAGATGTTGCAAAGATTGAGGAAATTCTTCCAACTAACTGGACGTTCTTGGGCTTTTTGTTTTGGCATCACCATAAGCATCTGCTGTTTTTAAACTGTAAATTTTTGATGATGCAGTAGTGCTTTTCGAAAAGCATTCAAATTCAAAAGAAATTTTAAAAAAATCAATACAGGTGTTTTCAGACTCAAAATAAAAAAAAAACACAAGAAATGGCAACATTCCATGTGATACTTGGTTTTCAATCAAAGAAGGACTTGATTGAAGTTGATCAGATCTGTACTGTTTTGTTAAAAGGTTAAAAGCTGTGTTTTCTTTCTTTTCGCCAAGAAGAAAAGCCGAATTAAACTACACAGAATACAATTATAACTAAATTTTAGGTCAACATAAATCATTTACTTCTAAATGACCACAACATGTTAATCTATAATGAAAATAACACATAGTTTCCTTAATATAATAACTTTGATCTGGTAATACTACATTGAATATACCTGATATATAATAACAAACTTTTGCTCCTGTGCTTTTTCTGACCACAGAACGAGAACGAGAGCGGCATAAAAAGAGGAGTCGCAGCGGATCTCTTGGCCGCGGCGACAAACATCGCAGCTGGAGTAAGGACCGAGGGAGCCGCAGCCGAGAGAAGCGGAGCCGCAGCCGAGACCGCAAGAGCCGAGACCGTCGCAGCTCCTCGCGGGACCACAAAAAGCACAGGTCAGTGGATGACCACTGCCTCTAATACCAAAAATCCAACAGTACTGCCAAAAACGTGAAGGTCATGATGCTCAGATTGGGGTGACATGCTTTTATATCAGTGCTTATTAAACTGTAAGTCTAAGCTTTTTATAAGGGAACATTTTTATTGTTTTATCATATATTTCGTCCACCCTTCTAAATTAACATTACATTTAATATCCAATACTAAACTTTTTCACATTTACAGTATAAAATCAGTAATGTTTTACTGTAGCTAGAATCTTTCCATTTTCTATTCCTAGCCACTCTCCAAGACGAACAAGGAAGAAAAGAATCTGCAAATACTGGGACGTGCCTCCCCCTGGCTTTGAGCACATCACTCCAATGCAGTATAAAGCTATGCAAGGTACTTGAAATGTCTTGTTTGCTTCTCTACTAGCTTCTAAGTAGGTCCGTTTCAGAGCTGCACCCACAAGTTCTTCTCTTCTGATTTTGTGCTGGATCCAGTTGTTATGGTTTAGAGTTTGTATGATATCTTGTTTGCTGTATCGTAGCAGTTCTTTTAGTAGGGGTCAAACCAGGTTTTGACTGTTGTCTGTTTAACACACCAACCAGGTGCAAGCAGCTTTTAAATAGTTTTACCATACATGTACTGTAGGGAGTACTGTGTAAGATTGTTTGAGCATTTATTATGTAATGTTGTGCCTTTGCTTATAATTTAGAGCAATTGGAATGGGGAAAAGGTATTCTGCAGGATAATAATAATAATAGTGATACTCAACAGGAAAAAAATATAAGAGGAACATATTGGGGAGTGCAACTGTTTTGCAACAATACATATTTATTAGTGAGACGCAACTTAAAATATACATGTTTACAGTAAGTGTTTAGAAGTTCTGGCAACGAACAACTCATTAAAACTGGTCTGAGTCTGAATCTAGCTACGGGCTGCTCACTTCCTGACATTAGCTTTTCCTAACACGGCCTAAATGACACTATTTATTTCGTTATTTCGAAGGCACAGGTTGCAGAAGAAAACAGAATGGTTGCTGATGCGCTTCATGACGTCTTCTTTTATATTGTACCTCAGCTGCTGGGCAGATTCCAACGATCGCTCTGCTGGCAACCTCCACCACCACTGGAGTGGCTGCAGCGCCGACACAAGTCCCCATAGTTGGCAGTCAGATGACAAGACAAGCCAGACGCCTCTACGTTGGAAATATTCCTTTCGGAGTGACTGAAGTAAAGTGTCTAATTTCCACTTGCTATTCACACTCAGTGCTACTATGTCCATGCTGCAGTGTTTTCACGCATACTGTGTGCGTTGTTTCATCAGGAATCCATGGCCGAGTTCTTTAACGCTCAGATGCGGCTTGCAGGCCTTTCACAAGCTCCAAGTAACCCTGTGCTCGCTGTGCAGATTAATCAGGATAAGAACTTTGCTTTCCTAGAGGTAGGTAACTAGAATGCTGATACTTGCAGACTGACTTTATTTCAAACTACGATAATGTACTGTACTGTACTGTATATGCCTTCTGGCTTTTAATTATTATTTTGCAAAAAAATCTCATGAAGTTACTAAAGCTATCAGTTCTTCTTCTTCTGAAACATCATCTCTGTATCCAGTACCTGATTTAGCTCACTCATTTGTGGTTAGGATAGCCTTTGTAAACATCATATTCTCATATTCTTTGTCTTAAGTCAGCATGTGTTGTTTCTCTTTTTAATTCTTTGTAACTCTGGATGCCACTGTTGTTACAAATACCACTTCCCTTATTCAGAGGTGTAAATAACCTGCTTGCACTAAACATCAGTATGTTAGCATGTTGGTAAGAATGATGAGTGCAGCCGCACAGAGCTGGTAGCATGTCTGTAAGGCTGCCTGTAGCTTTTCCAAGATTAACAACATGTTAGCTGAGAGCAAGAAATTGTCACTGTGCATTTCTCACTTGACACATGAGCCACAGCTTTTGCATGAAACAACAGATCGGTTTGTGCTGATATTTCACAGCTCATCCACTCTTCACTGTAAGTTCCTATCATGTCACTGTAAAGAAAACCTTCACCTTACAGTATATGTCAAAGCTGTTTACTTTTTTATTTGAAACAGTTTCGGTCTGTGGATGAGACGACGCAGGCCATGGCCTTTGATGGAATCATTTTCCAGGGTCAGTCACTGAAGATCAGAAGACCTCACGACTATCGACCTCTACCTGGTATCTCAGAGCAGCCTGCCTTCCACGTCCCAGGTTTGTCACTGATGGAAAATACTTTTATTTGATGTATATTGTACAAGAGCTTTATATTTATATAAATGTATATATACATATTTTTTACTTTTGTTCTGTGTAGGTGTCGTCTCCACTGTCGTCCCTGATTCCCCCCATAAACTTTTTATAGGAGGACTACCCAACTACCTTAACGATGACCAGGTATTTACCTGAAAAACAGGTGCACTCATCTTTTCTTACCTTTCAACCACTTGCAGACCTTTTTGTCACATTTAATCATATATCTTTTGTTTTTTGTTTTATGACATGGAAAAATACAAAATGTAGTGTGGTGTACAGTAAGAGCATGACACAAAATAGCTGTGTGTTTAATTATACCTACTGTGGAAACAACATGAACAGACATCATGTAAAGGTGTAGAGAAAAAGAGAACAGAAAATATTAAAATTACAAAAACAGTGTAGAAAAAGTTTATTAATGGCTTGCCCTTTTAAAAATGTTTAAAATATATTTTAAATTATTCACAATAAACAACCTAAATACTGCATTACTGTAGGTTTTTAAGCAACTGTGTTCCACACTTTTATTTAGTTAATCTGTCTGATATTAAACATTGTGACATCTAGGTAAACTTATACCATTCTCATGTTAAGCGTACTGACTTATGAAAGGTAAGCAAAGCTCAGTTTATCACCATGAGGTGGATGAACTAACCTTTTGTTCCTGGCTGGTACTGAGGCCTGAGAGTTGCTCCTCGTGAGTGTGAGTTAGTATTGTTAAGAAAAAGTCCACCTTAAGAAACTCTCCTGGTAATGGTTTTCATAATGGTCAGTGCTACCTGTGCCTCTCAGGGTATTTTTGTTGTTTAGTCGTACAGTAGATTAAATACACAATATAACAACATACTGTATGTGCCACAAAACAATCACATTCTTAGAGATAAATCAGTAAACAACTGCACAAATGGATTGTGTTTTGGAATCGACCATAAATGAGAAGTATATGTTGAGTTTAACTGAACCCAAGGGAGGCTTTTTATTTAATAATTTAAAGATCTTAATTTCTTATTGACTTATAAATAGATCAACCTTTTGCTGTCTAAGTTTGGAACCTACCTCCATCTTTGCTCTCAGTCGGGCAGATGATGCGAACCTCACAGTGAATTCTAACTGTCTCATTTACTCCAGCTACTTTACACAGCACGTGAAGCCTGATGTGTATTATTCACTGACTTATTATTTTTAATTCTTGCAGTCATTGCCACTGCGTTGATACTCACAGCTCTTTCATTTTTGTTCCCCCACTTTGTCCCCAGCTAGGGGCCTGTAAGATCGTTAAGTCCACGCTCATAATTTGTTCAGTAGTACTCATCTACTGCTGCCATGCCAACATGTAACACAAGGCAAGTAAGACATTCTGGTCTTCACACGGATACCCTGCAAGCCAGCAGGCTCCCTTTCTGGCTACTTTCTTTCTCCCATCATGCTTTTGGAGCGCGTTTAGGACCCGGGCTTTTGGGTTAAGGGTGCTTATTAAGACATTGGGGAAGTTATTGCTGGTGATGGTTTTGGGGGCAGTATCTAGTTTTTAGCGTAAAGGTAAGACTGTAAAAAGATGCTGTCCAAATGTTGTGGTGCAAAATACTAGTCTTACTAAGTTTTACTTAGTAATTAAGTTTACTGAGTAAAAAGGTATTCTTTTATTTTGTATTGTATCATTGCATCTTTTACCACACGGCTTGTCTTTAGGATAAATACAAGCCTGAATGTAAGATTCCACACCATTTGATTATGCATGACTTTGTCTCAGGCATCATTTTGACAATTTATTAGTTGAAGTCAGTTTTAAACTAAATGTTTTTTAGGTAGTTTTTCTTATTACATTCATCTGATACAATAATCACTTTAGCATTTACATATTTATGACAAAGTGTGACAGAAGATACTATTTTAAAACATTAACTTGGCCTTCATGGAAATTGTGATTTTTACTACTAACATACAGTGAAGAAAATATCTGTGAGACTATTTATTAATGGAAATATAATCATGAAATAATAATCATGCATCGCTGCTCTTTTCTTGATTTCTCTTGTGTGTTTAGTGTTTAGTCCTTTTTCTCTGAAGTCTTTATTACGTAACTCTCAGATGCAACTGAGGTTGCACATCTTCAGCTTCTACATTTAACATCTCAAAACCTACAAAACACAGATCTGTCACTTCTTTTCTTTTCATAACTCTCAATAGAAACATCTATTACTTTAGTGTATAGTTTAAAATCATAAATATTTTGTTTGCATTAATCATATTCAATTCTGTATAGTGTACATTGTATTTACCTGATTTTGAGTATCACATGGACTTTTAGGATTCACTGTAGAAGACACATTATGCTTTCTATAGATTACTAGTGTCATATATCGCTGTCTGGCTAATATTTTGCAGGTTAAGGAGCTCTTGACCTCATTCGGGCCACTTAAAGCGTTCAATCTTGTGAAGGACAGTGCGACATCACTGTCAAAAGGTTACGCCTTTTGTGAATATGTAGACATCAGTGCAACAGATCAGGTATATAAAGTACAGCAAGTATGTAAAGTAGTACTTTGGATTACCGGCTAGTGTTCTGACTGTTGTGGGTATTCTTCACCAGGCCGTAGCTGGGCTCAATGGAATGCAGCTGGGTGATAAAAAGCTGATAGTCCAAAGAGCGAGCGTGGGAGCTAAAAACGCCAACCCTGTGAGTAATTCTTTAAAATATCTAGTATCTACAGTGCAAACTGTGTTTGACTGTAGATCCAAGTTTAGGGAAGCAGTCAGTGTTTTGCTTCCTCCAGGCAAGACTGTCAGAGTGCGCCGGACCATGTGTCCCAGGCTTGCTCCTCACTGTATCTGTTCATAGTACAGTATTTGCTTAATCCTAATTGGCAGTACTGCAATTGTCTTAACACTGAACTGATGCATGCATTGTTTCCACCTGTAGACCTCCATAGTAGAGACCCCAGTAACGCTGCAGGTCCCCGGGCTACAGAGGCTGCAAAACTCTGGCATGCCCACCGAGGTACTGTGCCTTCTAAACATGGTAATGCCAGAGGAATTGGTGGACGACGAGGACTACGAGGAGATCCTGGAAGACATCCGTGAAGAGTGTTGCAAGTATGGAAGCGTTCGCTCCATCGAGATCCCCCGCCCTGTCGACGGTGTGGAAGTCCCTGGGTGTGGAAAAGTAAGCTCTGTATTTAAGTAGACAGTTGATTTGAGAAAAAAAAACACTTAGTGAATCCACTCCTACAGTGTGTCAATATTGTCTGACACCAGACAGATTCACTGTATTCATCTTTAGATGCTAAATTAGATCTAAATAATTTATAAAGCTACCACTGCAGACAAGCAGAACCCCACGAATGATGTCTCATGTTCTTAGTTATTGTCGACAATAAGTGACCAGCCTAACTGCTTACTGTAATTATTATTTACGTGAATGTTTTTAGTGGTGATAATATACCATGAAATGAACAATTAGAGGCAATATAAAAAAATCTATCTGAGGAATGTCTTGTGTTTACTGTACAAAGTTGCAGTGTCTGTTTTTTTTTTGAGTTAGATAAAATCACCAGAATTTAGGTGAATACAATAGTTGAATTTCCAGCATGTGTTCTCCATGCATTTTTTTATAGAAAGCTATGGTAATTTATATCATATTAAACATCAAATCAGTATTTTGTGGTTGTGTCCTCTTTACAGTAAGTTTCTAATATTTCATTTCAGATCTTCGTGGAGTACGTCTCAGCTGCAGACTGTCAGAAAGCCATGCAGGCCCTCACCGGCCGCAAGTTTGCCAACAGAGTCGTGGTCACCAAATACTACGATCCAGACATGTATCACAGACACGAGTTTTAAAGGCGGATCTGACAGGAGCGTCTTTCTTGTCATTTCTGTTTGTCAGCTTGGGTTCAAGTTAGTTTATTTAGTGCTCTGAATGTTGTGAATGTGTCCTTAGAAACTAGACTTGATAAATACATATTATGATGTCTTCTACTTAACAAACTAAACTGCAATGCGTGTTTCTTCAATACTGAATATTTAACTCCCAACAATACCTGTAACATGAACTGATCTCATTCTGGTTTTGCATAAAAGCTGTAGTAGATATTACATTTGCTGTAGAATAACTGCCAAACCTAAACATATACTGTAATATTGCCTGACATTGCCAGAGTAGCTGTCCTATCAAGTATATGTCATGTGAGGAAAAGAGAAAAAGAGGCGCATTTACATTTTTCTTCAAGTATTTTTACTCAAATCTGAAAAGCCATCATAATTTACATATTTAATACTACTCCATTGATTACTGTAATTATTATTTTTTGTATGCCAAATCTTGAAAACATATGATGCTAGTATTTCTTACGAACACCTAATGGCCTCATACTTTGTCAAAAGTGAGAAAATACTGTATATATTATTACAAATATAATTTTGTAAATATAAAACAAGTCTAAGTAAGATATGTATATTCAGCTGGCCACATACAGTGAAGCAGAGGCCACTTGAACTTCTACACAATAATACTTCTACAAAATAATATTATGGTCCACGTTTAGGGAGTGGGGCCTAATGCTGGTAGGGAAACTTGAACTAGTACTGTAATGGTGGGATTTTACAAACAACTGTCAGTCAGCGATGTCATTCATCATTTGTTGTCAGCATCATATTCTAAAATAATAAAGCCTAGAGAAAATGTTACCAAAAGAAACCAACATATTTTTTTCACAGTATTAAACTTATTTAGTTGTGCGGTTTTATTGTCTGTAATTTACATATACAGTACAGCATTCAAACACATGGGGATGATGGCCAGTTGACCATGAAGCAAACTTGTATTTTCACAATAAAACTGTCTTGTGTATTAATTAGAATATATTAAATTATACTATACAATCATGTGCAGAATATACAGTACTGTATTGTGACTTTTTAAAACTAAAACATATTAAAAAATTTCTAATTGTTTTGGGTCTTAGTTTTAGGTAAATACTGTAAAACAACAACACTTTCTTTACTGTGCATTTATTTATTTATATAACGTTAATTAAGCCCAAAAGAAAGGTTCCTCCAGTGATTTTGTTAGTTTAGCTGAAATAGTTTGAAGTAATTGTTTGTTGTAAGACCTTCTTTCTTTTTCACATTACTCCAGTTAATTATGACCCTTTGGGCATTCACCTCTGCATTTCTGCTCAGTGGATGGAACCAACCAACAGCAGCAATGAGGTGTTCCATTTAAACACAGTTTGTGTTTTTCTCAACATGGGATGCATGCAGTTTCACAATTGTCACTTGTGCGTTCGTGCTTTGTATCTTAGTCCATTAGAACAAATTGTACTTGTTCAGTCTCCTTATAATTATGCTGCTTTGGATTGAAACATGTTTAGCTAGACCTGTAGGGTCTGTAAAGCAAACTGGCAAACGTTCTGCCTTTATAGAGGTCTTCAGAACTGCTGACAATGATCACAAGCTCCAGATTATAACTTTCCTGTTAAACTCTGTGGAAGTAATAAAGTTAAGGGGGGTACTTTACTTTGCATTGTCATTTTTTTTTCAATACATAAATGCATATTGAAAAAAGTTAAATGTTGTTTTTAGCACAACACTGTACAACTGTAATTTATCCATTTTTGACGGCTAACTACTACTAAATCTTCTTATCATGTATCCCTGCCTCTGTATTTGCCTTCAATAAAGGCCTGTGTCCACTGTCTGGCTGCTGATGTGAAATGTGCTTTAATCTGACACAGTTAAATGGTCAGTTATGATAGACAATGTACATAGATATTGAATACATGGTAATCATACATTACATCTGTGTAACACATCAATAGGGTGTTTTATATGATATGTTGTTTTGATATTATTTTTCTAATTTTTTTATTAACAATCTAAATCTCATCTCAGTCTGACAACCTTGTTAAGGATTTGTCTTTAGGATTTGTTCACTGACCTCCTGGGGGCACTGCATACTACATTAAATGTGATAGTGTTCATGAAATGCTTATTTAATAACCCGACAACAACATATTATAACAATCACTATTTTTCAATTACTGCAGTAGAGTTTGCAACTAGTACTAAGTAACCACTACTTTTTTTGCATCATCAACATGGGTGAGAAAGCAGAACACAGATGGGTTCTTTTCCCTTCCTAACAGGATATTTATGTAAATACAGTATGTTAAGACAATATTTGGAAGTATCTCGAGATGAACCATAAAGCTTATAAAGTTCGTAATTTAGTATTATAAGAAAGACAATACAGGTCTTTGGTGTGACCAGAATACTTGTTATTTCAAATACACAGTAAGTTGGCAAAAATGTATTTAAAGCCATTTAAATGTAAAACCAACTGCTAAAGTACATAAAGGTGAGCAGTGAAAAGAGACATTTTTATTGTTGAATGACCTTTGAACTCAATGTCTTTTTGCTGTCTTTACGGAATTAACCTGGACGCTTTATTTTGTAGGGTGCAACCGGATGTTGGTTGCAGTAGTGTCGTAGGAGGCGACCATGACGACAGAAGTCAACAGATTTTCAGTGTTTGACAGATGTTCGTTCAAGACAAGCCGCTTCATTCAATGCCGAAGAAAAGGAGACGACGACAGCACTGTGTCTTTGGATTATTTACCGCCGACTGAAAACTGAAACATGTCAGCGGAAAAGGCGACGAGCCCCTGTAACAAATTTCAAGCTAACATTTTTAATAAGAGTAAATGCCAAAACTGCTTCAAGTCCCGGGAACTGCATCTGCTCAACGACCGAGACATGGAACAGGTAACCGTGAACTACTCACGAAGCACCTCCGCGTTTTCTGAAATCACTTGAGTCATTACAGTTATCTTGTCCAACGGTCTGAAAAGTTGTAACCTTAACATTATTTTATCGCATTTTAGCATCCCTAAGCGGCATCTGACTCACTGTTAACATATTATGGTTTATTAGTGTAAATTAATACTTTTTTAAATAAACACGGACTTCACACTACTGGTGTTGTACTTTGGGTTTATACGGTTAAATCTGGAAAAAAAATAGAAAAAGGAGAGAAGGTTTATTGGTATTAAAAAAGCCAAAACAAAAAGCACCAAATGGTTGAACGCTATTTCAGAATAAGCATCAACGTTTACATAAAGAGATAAATATTATATATTATTTTAAATAAGTGCTATTTTATACATTATGTATCAGTTCATTGAACAGCTACAATAATGTTATTAATTAATTAATAAAAGTAAACATTTATTATTTTATTTATTATTTACTTTATTTCTTACAGTGGTGAGAAACACTAAATAAACTCTCTAAATTCTTTACATATGTGCATACTGTATATTTACACTTGTGGTAAACTGTGATGGTTTACACTGTTTATTTTAATAATACACAAATCACTTCATTCTTCTAAAGGATTTCCATCTTAAATCCATCTTTCACAGTGTAGGTTATAAACATGTAAAGCTCTGGGCAAATGACATTAACTAGAGCTAATTGGGGTCAGAACTTAACAAATGGAGTCCAGTCAATGGAAAAGTGTGAAACAGTTCTTTTCTTGTGTCAGGTAGCTGCTTATTGTTGCAGAAAACCGGGTGGGGTTTTTTAAATGATGGTGAAGACTGGATGTTTGTTTCTTCTGTGTAAAGTAGATAAGAAATGACTTTATCATGTTACTTCCTTGTTTCCCAGGTACAGAAACTCACCAATTAGTCATCCTTGGAAAAAATGTTTCTTGTGTACTGTAGCTGTCACGTTGAGGTTTCCTACATGCCTCACATGTGTTATTAGTGTGCGTTCGCCTGCCGGTTTTCACAGTTCCCTCTAATTTCAACACTGTTGCTCAACCTGCAAACACTCTACATAGTATTACGCAGACACAGTGGAATATGTTTACAGAGGAAAAACAGGTTTTTTGCTACAAGTGTCGTGCATGTTTTCTTTATGTTTATTGAGTTGTGCAATGATGCAAAAACATCTGTCTGCATTTTCCTTCTTCCCCTTCCCCCTTGTCATGAAGACTGAAAACGCATGGCATAATTTCTTTCTACTTGATGTCAGTAACTGAGCAGTGATGGAGCCCATTCCCCAATTATCATGGGAATATCAGGATTGTTTTCCTTACCGGAACTTTGGGTGTGATTTAAAAAAACTCTTTTACCTTGTGCTGCTGTAAAATTGTCTGTTTTCAGATGAAACAATTGCTTATGTTGTCAGTTAATCAGCATAGAGTGACATGACATGATATTTGTACAACATAGTGTATACACATTATATGAGAAGACTGATATATGAATGTAAATAATCAAATTAGACCTTATTGTGTCTATCCAACAGGCTATACTGTACCTGTATAAAGTAAATGGTCATTCTCAAATATTCAAATAATAATAATAATTATTATTATACAAAGAATTGTCAATTTGAAATAAATACATTCACATGTAATCTGATTTAGATTTTTTAATCCCACCTTTCTGGGTTTAATATTTCTATAAACTGCTTTGCGTTAAGTCTTCTGATCAAACCCATAAAAAGATTAGAGAAACCAAGTGTTACTTCAGCTTCTCTAACTCTTGCTTGTACATCTTCCTGGCAAACAGGCCAAACCGATCTATGGAGGATGGCTTTGTTTGGCACCTGAGGGCACAGACTTTGACAACCCGATGCAAAGGTCAAGGGTAGGACATGACCAATGGGCTCAAAATCACACATTCTGTACTGAATGTTGCACTTCTGTACTGGTTAATGGTGTTTAATAAAACTATACTTTTATGCTTTTGTCTTGACACTCAGAAATGGCAGCGGCGCTTCTTTATCCTTTACGAACACGGCAGCCTGAGCTTTGCCCTGGATGAACTGGTGAGAAAAAAAAAACACAGTGAAACCGAACACAAGCCCTGAGTCGCAGGCAAATCAAACATACACTAGTGTAAGGCAGCATTGTACTGTATATGTTCTGTGAATGCTTCTGCATTTACGGTGAGGGATCACGCAGGCATCTTTATGCCAGATGTCATATGCGAAACCACAACAGATAATGTGGGCTAAGCTTTTCCTCTAATGCACATCCCCCCTCTCTGAGATCCCTCAAATCTCATTCCATCGGCTCTTTCATTACACGTTTAACACCACCGACTACTTTCAGTTTATCTGTCATTCAGTTGCTTCCTGATAACTCCTTGCAAACCAATTTTATTAAATACATTTCCAAACAAACAGCAGTGATTTGGATGCTTTGATTCTCCTCCAGCCTAGCACTTTGCCTCAGGGGACGCTGAACATGAACCTCTGTACAGACATCACAGACGCTGAGCCCAGGACGGCCCAGAGAAATGCCCTTTGCATTGTCACACCAGAGCAGGAAATATTCATCCGGGGCGACAACAAAGAGATCATTAATGGGTTGGTATAACACTAAAGGTTGCGTCATCATCTGGTATTAAAATAATGTCATTTCTTGATTGTTTTTGTTCATCAGATGGAGTGAACAGCTATCTGTCTACCTGCGGATTAACAAACAAAACCTGAAGAAAAAGCGCAAAGTGGAGCCAGTGGCCACTCAGGTAACCAAACAAATGGTTACAGTCACTCATTATGAATTAATAATAATAAGGGTTATCATCAGTTTTTCTATTATTGCATTATATTGAAATAGAAAGTACACATCAGTAATTGATAAGTTACATACATTGTTACTTATATTCATGATAATTCTAATTCAAATGTGTTGTTGTTGTAAAATAATATTATTTAAAGATGTGTTCCACCTCTATAGTAGGTCCACGTTTTCATGAATTTAATAAAGGTGTTATTTTCCAATTACTTTTAATTTTGTCAGTCTCACGCTCCTATTTCTTCATTAGGAGCCCAGTCCCGCAAAAATGGCTGCAACAGATTCAAATCTTACATTCTGTGAGAGCTCTACCATCTCCAGTCACTGTATAGAAGACCAACAGAGCAGGAGACCGGATGTAACCTCCGTCTGGACTGTCACTGATCCCCCAGGCCTAGAACAGACCCCTGCAGGTGCAGAAGGGACAAAACACACATCCCCCTGCTTTCATGTCCACCACCCAGTCCCAGCCATTTCCTCTCCTCTTGTACTGTCCTAATGTTCTGCAGATGTTCTCACACTTGACTCTTTTGATTTACGGGGCTCATTTAAGGCTTAAACGGGACACGTTGACTGGACTGGACTGAACTGATGGGAATGACAGAGAGGGTTGTGTTTTAGCAGGAAGTTACACAAACTGACTAATAGAAAGATACAGTACAAAGACCCCATGCCTGTAAACTTTAGCCACTGTAAAAGTTAATCACAATCCATAATACAGTCAATAGCGTTGATTATCAGCACAGTACAGGGGTTCTACAGTATACTGTCCCATCACATATCAGAGTCATTGCAGAGACCTTTATTAGTGGGGTTGTCATATTATGTATTAAGCAGTGCTGAGTAAGGCTGTGGAAGATAAGGATAAGGTGTTAGGGAAGAGGTAGAAGGTGCAGGGTGCGTAATTGTAGATTTGAAAGGGAGAGTGACAGAAGCAGAGTTTATGCTAAATATAAGAAATACAAAGCTAATGGGGAAGAAACTATCCTGAGAGCATCATAAACACTTACCCTATTAATGTTCCTTCAAAACCCACACCCACATACTGTACAGTACATCTTATTTCACTGTATACATTATAAATTCATTTCCATAGGTATAGTATTTTGACTCAGCCTCCTTCGTGTTACATTATCCTAATTTTGATTATTTTAAATCCAGGCAAATCATCATCTTACCTGCCAGTGTCAGTATCCAAGGAAGCTGTGCCCTTGAATGGTGGCAGCAGCTTTAGTAGCTCTGTTTTGGACTTGCCGCTTGATGAAAACAACAGTATGCATACACCAGCAAATGAAAAGGACCAGCGCATGAGGTTAGAAAAGATCCTAAATGTATTTACAATCTACAATCAATTCTAATAAGTGTAAATATTATATTTTTCTAATATTTTTCTAATATTTTTTGTGTCAATCTGATGTTTCTTCTCTGTGTGTAGGCTTGTGTGTAATTCGTGAGTGTTGTTAACAAGCATTTAAATTAGCTAGGCAGTGGAAAAGAGGCTAAATGTGCAAGCAATTAGGGCAAAGGACATCCAATGCCTCTCCGCTTCCCCCCAATATAAAGCAGAAAGCCATCACACACCACTAAACAGCAGATCAAAGGCTCCAGCTCAACCCTTCCATTAGAGATTGGACTGCTGTGTTTTTAAATTTAGCTTTTAAACCCTCCCGGGTTTGTGCCCCAGCAGCATGTAAACTGGTTACGTGAGGAAACCATATCTCAGTTCTCGTTGCCTTTTTGGGAAACAAAATGCAGAATCCTTATTCCCCCCTTCCAAATAAGGCCACGAATTCCAAACGTCTTGTGTAATTAGATATCTGCTGCATTGTTTCTCAGGACCTTATTGCTGACTGTCTGCCTGCCTGTCAGGCAAAGACTTACAGTAAGGCTTAGTTTGAGGGTACATGAGTGTCGGCACTTAGAGAGGGAACTGAAACATCCTGTTCAGGAACAAGTTCTAGAAAAGCTGTGGAAGTGAACCTACTGTACATGATTATCAAAC
The DNA here is from genome assembly GCF_900634795.4 of Betta splendens. NCBI lineage: Eukaryota > Metazoa > Chordata > Actinopteri > Anabantiformes > Osphronemidae > Betta > Betta splendens. The sequence goes on from NC_040888.2 coordinate 13,106,306, forward strand.
TAAACTAAAGATTTTTGATCCTAATTTGTCTGTTGTATTGTAAGACATAGATATATTAATGTGAAACTACTGTGTACTTGTCAATCAATCTCTATGCATCTTAACATCTAGGTGATAAGCACATGAATGATTGTCTCAGCGGCTGAAAGTACTGTGACTGTAATTTGTCTCCGTCACTGCATTCCTGAAACGTGAAGTCCAACTTTTAACCAACAGCCTTGCTTTTCATCACACCGAGAGTTGTGTACACATAATATCAGGTTGCTTTGGGTCCACTCCTTCCACAGGAAAAACACCCCCGTGACACCAGTGAGCATCAGCTCTAATTCCACCTCTTAGCTTCGATGACACTAAAACAAAACTCTGGGCGCCACTAAGTGTCATCTGAGCTCATTTCCGCTCATCAGGTCTATTATAAAGCTGTCGTCCTCAAAATTAGTCTGGGGGAAATGATGTCAGAACCAACCTGTGTGCTAACAGAGCGAAGGGATGCCACCGCTCATGTTCACAGTGTGTTTATCTAATTACATGTTTGTGTTTTCCAGCATTGGCAGCACAGCAGAGAGGATTCTGGGGTCAGAGGTCACAGTGACAGAGCAGGAAGAGGAAGCAGCACTTTCAAGGAAGAGCAGGAGTGAAGCTCGCACCAGCAAGCGAGAGGTACTTGGAGTAAGCATGTGTAGAATTTTGTTCATGATTTACTATAGGTATATTTCCAAACCTTCATAATAAATGAGATATGAAATATTTTACATAAAAATCAGCTAGACATTAAAATGTTTGTTGAGCTCATTAAGTAGAGCATGAGAGGAGAACTGAGTAAGCAGCATCTGAGGTCGTCTGGCAAAATACCAACAAGGTGTCAAATCTTCTAACATATGCGATAAATACTGAAATGACAAGTTGACCTAAGTCCAAGTCCTAATAAATATCACCTTTCTACAGTTATTACAGTTTGCATTTTACACTAGGATGTCACACAGTTGTCAGCTTTCTCAACTGATGTACTGTGGGTGATCACTCCTTTCTCAAACAGCCTTAAGCATGTGTGCAAAGAACTGACTTGACCTTAACATGGACTGGATGAGCTCTAATGTCAGCACTAAAAAGGTGATAACAAATTTGTTTTTAACAGTGACTGCAGTCATAAAGCATGCAGGAGCTTGTAGAAACGATACGACATGTTCATGTGGTGATCTAAAAGCTATTGGAGCAGTACTGGTGTTACATGGACCAAGCCTCCTAGATGACTAACCTTAAAGCTATTCTGGATTCGTCCTGTTGGGAGGAGACCCTATACAAGGGCCAGAAATGCCTGTCCCATCCCAAGAGATGCACATGACTAAAATTAGCAAACTGACGTTCAGTGTCTTAATGAAGGCTCTGCCGACTTCACAGATGTAAACTCTGCTTTAAACAGGAAGAAGGAAATAAAATGAATAATAAATTGCTACACTGTATGTATTTAAACTGCTGAGGAAAAATCAACACAAAACTACAGTTATTCTTTGTAAATCTTGATCAAATGATAGAGAGGATTTTCAGGACCTGAGCACCAAATAATTAAAAACCTATTTCCTGAATGTGGTCAATTGCAACCATATGATAATAACCACAAACAAGTGATTGTGATTCATTTCAGCGTGGCTCATCCTGATTAAGACCAGCCGTTGCATGTTGCTGTAGGTATTTAGCCTGTAGTGGATTGGGCTGTGGGCTGGGCTGATCCGAGTGTGACTCACGCAACCAGGTGTTTTTAGAAGAGAAAGACGTCATCTAATCAGTAAAGTGCAAACCTTGATGAATGCAAGGAACGAGTCTTGAGCCTGATTCGTGCACAGCGCTCGTTCGTTTCCTTCACAAAGCCAATATTTGAAAGGCAGATGATCTGAGTTTGTGGTGAGGAGTGTAGTGAGGTCACTCCTCCTGTGTCAAGACGTGCGTTTTCCAGCATGCATGTGTTAGTTGGTGCATGTGTCAACAGAAAGGTGGTGATTCATTGAGAGCTGCATTTTATTTGCAACAAGAAGTGCTGGAGTTTCGATTGCCCTGAAGGTGTTCAGCCCGCGTGCTGTTGTGTCCTCTTATGTGGGGATTCCTCTTACAGGGATTCCTCTGAACTTTAACGAGATCCAGTGTAACACTGGGAGTCATGGCTCCCAAAGACGGTTCGGGGGAATCTCTGCGTGTGTCAGACTGTATTTACTGAGCCTGCTAAGCTCTGGAAAAGCTCAGAGAGTGGGTCCTCCATGTGCAGCTCATTTCCAAGTGCACATCTGGTTTTAAATGATAGTCACGTTATGTTATCAGACTAAGACTCACTTATTAAAGAGGTGAGTAAACCTTAACAAGTGCCTGTCTGTGTGACAAACACAAACCTGAGGCGTGATTAGTCCAGAGGGTGTTACATAAAGCAGGATTATGACTTATACCAGACTTACATCAGCAAAGCAGGCTTTACTTACATCAAAATGTTTCATTGGGGTGGTTTAAATAATTCTAATATACAGTAGTTACTATAGAAACACACTGTTTTGAGTTTAGCTAATTACAGTAAGTTTACTATTAGAATAGTTCTGAGTTAAGTTTAAAAGATACAATACAATAAGTCTTGCTATAAAACTTGCACGTGCTCGTAAGACAAAGGGTTTTTTGAGAAACAGAGGAAAATGCCTTTTTCTCATGGAGGTAGAAATAGGAAAAACTGATCTACACGTAATCAGTGCTTTGTGTTCTGGATTGGTGCTTCAGAGTCATGAAACAGACTGGGTTGGGGCTTAGTTTGCTCACACCAGCTCTGTTTAGAAAACAGATTAATCCTGGCTCAGCATTTTCACAAAAACACAGTTTTTCTGCACTTCCTTTACGAAACACCCCTCAGTAGCCGAAGCAGATGTAGAAAACGCTGTAGAAGTACGACCACGGCAGTACAACACAGATGGCCAACGCCGTGGCAGCTGCTAAGCTTTGATTAAGCACACACGCTCATTCCAGAGGATTTGTGCTTTTTTTGTTTTTTATCATGCACTGGTTTATGTGCCTTTGTGTGCGTTTGTTTTGGTAGCCAGGAGAAGGTCAGAGGAGCCTGTCTGCAGCTCATTCAGGCCGGCAGGCTGAGATTCCTCGCCCCCACCTCTCCTTCAGCTCTGTGGACAGGCTCTGTCTCTAGTGGTCAGCGATTGTTTGGGATGGAAACTAAGACCAGTTCACGCTGCTGCCAGAGCAGTGCGTTGTGTGCATGGGTAGCTTTCAAATGCCAGAAGGAAACACAAAGAATGTTCTGTAATGATTAAAGTGCTTATTTTTCCCTATTAAAGTGGTTACGTAAGGGAGAAGAATGAAGCTTTTGAATGGCTGCGGCACAAATAAACAAAAAATCGTGTTTCATTTAATGCTGTGTAATCCAGACTGCTTAAATCAGCTTTATTAGGCAACACGAAACCTGATGATCAGGAGCGAGTAGGAGTCTAACTCAGTGTCTGTCAGTCTGGACTTGTAGCTTTATTTTGAAACTCAAGACAAAAAGCAGCAGAGTATCCGCGATTATGTTCCTTCTAAAACTGTTTCATGGACTCCGTGGCCAAATGCAGTCATCCGTGTGCAGGTCAGTGGGGATGCGATTTTAACGGGAAAGGGAGAAAAGCCTGCAGGGCTCCCCGCAGCGCCCTCCAGCAGCTGACGTCCCTGCCAAGTATCCAATCTATCGGTTACTCCGGCCGGAGGAATGCAGCCTGCACACACAGCTGCCACTGTCCCGATTGAGAAAACGCCTCACGTCGTTGTGTCAGTGGAAACCTGCATGTAGTAATAACTGGTGGTGGTTTCAGCATATCGATTATGCTCCTTCTGCAGAAACTGCAGTCATGTGGTGACATATCCCAGCTCAGCGTTCACCATCCTCACAGAAGAGCTAAGTCTCTTGACGGTAGAACATCAGACAATGTAATGACGGTGAGTAATCAGCACAACCTTTTCAGCGCCTGCTCCCTATTTGTCACACAGTAGACAGGTAGAGATCAGCCCAACAAGTATATTGTGTACTAGCTAAAGAGTGAGGTCCTCAATCATTACCCCTAGAGGCCTCGTACGTAGCTCCCTCCACCTCCGTTTACAAAAAACGCTTCACTGTGATGGATCACTGGAAGTCATGCATGAGTCCTACACATCATGTGCTGGTTCATTTCTCTTTCAGTGAAACACCATGAAACCTAAGTAACTAACTGTTTTGGACCTTTTGAATCATAATTTTTGTTAGTGTAAGTGAAAAATGTCACCTTTAGAAACAGAATTGTTCCATTTCATTTCAGAGAACTACTAATAGAGAACTACTAATGCAGTACACTAATATGGGATTTGTTTCTTCTTTCCTTACAGCCAGATTTATTAAACTTCAAAAAAGGCTGGATGGTAAAACTAGATGAAAATGATCAGGTACGGTACATGCTGGCATCAAATGCGTTGTATAAGTTCCGGCCATTTACCATTTACCCTTTACCATGACCTCTAGCTTTACTCTAATCAAATATTTGAAACTTGATTATTTAAATGTTCTTAATTAATTTGTCAACAATTTACTTGTTTTCTCCTTTGCTTTGTTTATTTTCCATGCCTTCTTCTTTTCTCTAGTGGAAAAAATACTGGTTTGTGCTCTCCACCGACAGTCTAAGATACTACAAAGACTCTGTAGCAGAGGAGGTACCTTGATTACATTACAGACATGGGGCTCATGTACGTATTTCAGGAATTAAACATGTTTTCTGCTTCCTCCTCTCAGGCATCACATGTTGAGGGAGAAATTGACCTGACAAAGTGCCATAATGTGTCTGAGTACCAGGTGCAGAGGAACTACGGTTTTCAGATCAATGTACAGTAAACCTTCAGAGCTCATAATGTTCTGTTTTACGCTTTGTTTCCTGCATTAAGAAGAGTTTTATTGTTCGCTCTGTGTGTTGTAGACCTCGAAGGCCACCTTTACGTTGTCTGCCATGACTGCAGGGATACGCAGGAACTGGATCCAGGCCCTGATGAAAAATGTGCATCCAGCCAATGCCCCAGATGTAGCAAGGTAACTTCACATTAGCAGAGAACTGCTCTAAAACTGCGGTAGCAATGTGGTTAGTAAATGGTAAAGGGACATGCTTATTTACATTAGCCAACGGTAAGTGTGTGTTAGAAAAAAAATGATATCAAAGTCAGCAAAATTGTATATTTTTACAGCATACAAACATGCTAACTAAACAGCTAACTCCTCTGTCATACAGTTTACCTGGCCACCATGTTCCCTGCAGCACACCTGAAGCCCTCCCCAAACCAGATGTGACTCAGGACTCCCCCTCTACCGATGTCCCCACGGAGAGAGATTCTCTCCTGAAACCCAAGAACGTGACGGACAGACGCCGCGGAGGTCGCTACAAAACCTTCGACTGGACTGGACTGGATTTTAGTCCTCAGAACAAACCGACACCGGAGACAGATCCTAGGAGAACCGAACCTCCGTGCTCGTTGGAAATGGTTGACCTGGAGAGAAGGAAGAGGCGAGAGGAGAGGAGGAGAAGGTATGAGCACATGCTGGGCTTCTCTCTGAGCTGGGAAAAGAAGACAGTGGCTGCGAGTGTCAGAGCACTGAGTCCAACATCACAACACAAAATAGAGGAAGACATAGAGGAGCGCTGGAAGCAGGTGGAAAACACTGTGTTTAGACTGGAAAGGGCTGTTCCACTTTACACCAAAGATAAAGCAGATGTGGAGAAGCTGCTGGACAGCTACAGGACGTGGGTGAGTGCAGACAAATCTGAGAGACTTTGCTGTGTACTATTCTCTTTCTTGGCCTGACATAGTCTCATGAACACAATATATCAGAAACATTAGGTTCATTACATCCGGCACAAATATGGCCCTAGTGAGAGGCCTAGTGCTTTCATCAAATTCTATTAAACAACACTGCAGACAACCATTTTCAGACCAGCCATTGAACATAGTAGTAACATCATCAGCAGTGAAAGTGATGGTAGTTTGAAATATACATCTTCTGCCTCCCAGTGGACACGGAATAAATTGCACATAAGATTTCCATTTTCAACTTAATCGTGCCATATCCGTTTACTCAGCCTGTGTAGCACTAACAATAAGTCTTGTGTGTGCATGTTTTCTAAAGGCTGAGGAGCTAAAGGCCAAGCTGGTAGAATCTGAGCATCGCGTACTGGAGCTCGAAGCTCAGCTGAGTTCAGGGCCATATCAGCAGCAGCAGGTTTGTCGACAGCATAATCAGCTTTTTGCTAGTTACGTATCAATCTCTTTCTCTTTATGCCTTCGCTTTCTCTTTCTCTTAGCTGGACCCTTTGCTAATTGAAGCAGAAGCAGATGTTTGCCCATGGGAGGCAAATGAAACATCACTGAACAGCCAAACACTAAGCTTGAACACATATGAAGAAACAAATGAGCTCCTACAGCAGCAGAACCTCATTGAACAGGAGACAAACTTTTCCCCTCAGACACCCAGCATTTGGCTGCATGACACAGAGGGCAATCTCCAAGATCTAGGACATTTGCTTCCTAACAACATTCCCACATTGTTACTTTCACCTTCATCAGACAACCAAGACCTGCTTTCTCCAGCCGATGGACAAGCTGTGGAGCTAAACTTGAATGCTGCAGAAAGCGCCCATAAGGATATGACAAACTCAGAAGACAGTGAGTTGATTCTCACTTCGGAAGCACAGATAAATAACAATGGGTATAGTTCAAGGTCTTTAAGTCTATCTCCAGACCAGGCAGCTGTGAGGAGACTTTCACAAGAGGTGGAGCTTCTCACTGGCCAGAACCAGGCCCTCAACCAGCGCAACCAGGAGATGCTAAACCAGCTGACTGAAGCAGACCGCGAGATAGAACGCCTGAAAGCCGAGCTCAACAGCAGGTATGCTGACTGTACTCATCATCTTCCAGAAGTGGAACAACAAGGAAACCTCAGGGTGGAAGATTTGGAGAGGGAGCTGAGCTTGAGGAACCAGGAGCTCCTAGAGGCCCAAACGCTGATCATCTCCCTGGAGGAAAGCCTGAGGGAGACTGAGGCCTTGCTTCATATGAACATCCCCGCAGCAACAGAAGTAGAAGGGGAGGTCAAAAGCGACGGCGCTACGAAAGCGGAGGAATACATGCTGCGGTGTTTTGAGGCTACCGAGGCCAAGCTCACGGAGCTGGAGAGGCAGCTCAGCCAATCAGAGATGACCTGCAGGGAGCTCCAGGTGCAAAACTCAGAGCTGAAGGAAGCAGAGAAGTTTCACTGTCAAAAGGCTGCAGAAGTAGAAATTAGCAGGTTGAATCAAGGGTTAGAGGAGCAGAGGACAAAGCATGTTTCTGCTGAAGAAAGAATCCAGCAAGTAATAGATGGAATGGTCGTCAGGTTAGAAGCTTTGAGGAGATTATTGGAAGTGATTGACAGGTTGAATTTGGAAAAGGAGCATGATGAGGAGCCTACAGTGGTGGGTCAGGTGAGGTGGGAGAAGGTTTTTTGGAATATACTGCTCAGTGAACTCCAGGCCAGCCCCTCCCAGCCGTACGAGGGGAAATCTGTAGAGACACTGCTCAGAGAGGGGGCAGAGTATGTGATATTAGAAAAGCAAGTGCTGCTTTTGGGCCATGGTCTCAGAAATGGTGGGCACACAAGTGAAGCATTAAAAGATCTGGATATTATTAGGAGCAATGCAAGTTTTACAGGAACAGACATTCAAAGGCCAGATGGAAGGGATATCACTGAATTCAACCACCAGGTGTGGGACATTGAACGCGTCCGTGCACTGACACAGATGAAACTGTCTTTGCTGACTCACATCAGATCCTCTGTTGAGACAGCCCCTGACGAGCTGCAGCTGATGGCAGACAGGCTGTACCACTTTTACTTTTCAGACGGCCCTTGGTCTGGTTTCATTCACTCTGCAGCCACCGAAGCACTGTACTGCTGGCGTTTGAGCAGGCTTCACTCAAAATACGAGCGGGAGCGCGAAGACAATGAGCACAGACTCCTCACTTTGTCTCTCAACTGCAGCAACTGTGTCAAACTGATGGAGAAAAACAGGGAACTGGAAGCAAGAATACAAGCATCTTTATGTGACAATAAAAGGGACAGTTGTTGTCAGACAGAGGACACATTCCAACAGGATATAGATACAGGGATAAAGATAACAAAGGAAGATGCTACAGATGAGATTAGGGAAGTAAATGAAAAACAATTTGAAACAATTGAAAACTTTATGGAAATCCTGCTTCCAGACGACGTTGAAGGTCACCTGGGAATTCAGGAGATCCCAGATGAAAACACACAGGAAAGTAATGACATCCACGAGGAAACAGTTTCAAGTCAGGAGATGGATCAAGTGTCAGTGCTGAGAAGGAGAGTGGAGGAGCTGGAGGAGCTGCTGTCCGTCATACCTGAGGAGATGAAAGAGGCCTTTGATGAGCAAATGAGTTCTGTGCAGATGCAACATAAGAAGGAGGTGGAGAAGCTGAAGGTGGGTGCGCGTGTTAAAAAGTAGTCTGACTCAGAGAAACATGAAGGTTGTCGCTGCAGCGCGAGTGTCTCTTCTCTCTCCAGGCCACGTGTCAGCATGGACTTGCCTCCGTGCAGGAGTCGCACCTGAAGGCGGTGGAGGAGCTGCACCGCCGACACCGTCAGGAAGTGGAGCGACTGCTGACGGAAAGAGACCGACTGCTGGAGGAGGAGAGTGCTGCCACTGCCACTGGTAAACTAACGTTCAGACCAGTTCCATCTGCAAAATGATTTCAACAACAGCAGCTATAATTATTTATATCCACACAGTTAAAGATAAGGATCATTATTATTATCATTAACCTTACCATTATTGCTTTCACAACTGTGAATAATAGGCTTTAATAGAAATTATTATTGTATTCTTATAATAATAATAGATGCTGACAGACCATACAGAAACATGTCCTGCCCAGTCTGATGAGCTCCCTCTCGTGTTTTTCTGCATCACAGCAATCGAAGCCATCAAAAATGCTCATCGCCTGGAGCTGGAGAGAGAGTTGCAGAGGAGATGTCAGTCAGAAAACAGCAGTGGAAACGCAGACCTGCAAGACGTCTACAGGCAGCACGGGTGCGTTTATACTTACTGCACTTCCACAGACATAGACATAGTTTTGAAGGTGTCCTTATTGATTAGTGCGTGTGGTTGTGTTTGACAAGCGAGGAGGTGGCCTCCTACCAGAGGGAACTCGAGGTTTTGTCGCAGCAATTCTCTCTGAAGTGTCTGGAGAATGGACACCTCGTGCAGGCTCTGGATGCTGAGAGGAAGGCCTTGTGTCAGTGCCAGCAGGAGAACCAGGACCTGAGCACCAGAAACCAGGTGAGAGATCTGGTTCATATGGTTGAAAACAAGCAGTGTGTCAGTGGCTCAGAAGACTTAGACTTTGTGCTTTTCCTGGTACAGGAGCTGAGCGGGAACCTGGCAGCAGAGATTACCAGACTGTGTTCTCTATCCGTACCGCTCAGTCAGGGGACGGATGTCTACGAGATGGAGGTGAGTTACTATGAACCTGAATAAGCTGTACATTAAGGCCTTTTAGTGATATGAAGTTGATTATGTACAGTTCCTCCTCCAGATCACCCTGCGAGTGAAGGAATCTGAGTTGCAATGTCTGAAGCAGGTGATCACATCACTAAAGGAAGAACTGCAGTCAGCACAAAGGGTGAGAGTTTGACTGTTTGTTTGAACATATCAATGCAGCAAAAATGACTTTGTCAGGTGTAAAGACGTTTGTGTCGTTACAGGACAAGAGGAACGCAACAAAGAAATACAACGACACATACACTGAGCTGAGCATCGTCAGGGCTAAAGCTGAACGAGAGATGAGTGAACTGAGAGAGAACCTGAGGTTGGCTCACCGGGCTCTGGGTCAAACTTCACCGTAAACACTTCATAGAGATCTTCTACCATAGAGTACTTTACCCTCAATATTTAAAACAATCAGTTATTTCCTTCCATACCGTAAATTTACACCGACTTTATTGAAAAGTTCAGGAACTCACCTGCTTTTAGTTTTGGAAAAGATATCCTCGTCAACTGTGGACAAAAAAACGTATTACAGTAGCTCTTGTTTAATGTCGGTGATGGTTGTCTGGATTGTGAAACATTTTTGACAATTGCTCCCCACTGATTTGTCCTGCAGTCTTTCTGTGAAACTGTAAGTTTTAGTATTGGTTTGTGTCTGGTACGTATTTTATCTGCACAGTGTTTTATTACTGTAGTACTTTAATGTGACTTGCACTATTCTGTGTTTTTACTGTAGATATTTTAGTATTCAGGCCCCAGTTTCCTGTTGTATGGTTTTAATATTAAACTGCATTTTAAACAGTTAAAGATATTTTTGAATTAAATTAACTTTTAAAAATTGTGTTGGGTGATGTTCCAAACAGACGTATCAGCCACAAATACAGTAACTGTAATTTATATTTGTACTTTGCAGTGTTATTAATATAAATTCATACCTTTTTTTATTTAAATGTTATTTTGATTAAATTGGCAAAATAAACCTGAATATTGTCTCTGATGTTTGTTTTTTAATTATGACACTTTTTTGCAAAACAAGGGGAAAGACTGAGACATTTGTTTTTTCCAGAATTAAAGCAACTAGAGTCAGAGTTTGATCTCTAAAAAGATGCAACAAAGGATTTTTGAGGTTGACTTGAAGAAGTTTCAGTCCTGCTCCTGTCAAAAACCTGGAATTAGTAGTATAATCGAGTCGACTATACATCAGCCTGGGAAGCTTTTACTTTGAAGTGCCAGAGTTCCTTTCCGGTTTCATGTTCGTGGTTTCGATCTGACTTAACTCTGCTTGAAGAAGGTGTCCATGATGACAACTTTAAAATACCAGGAGTAGCCAGTGGCTAGTATTTCCTAGCTACTCTCACTTCGGGGAAAATGTGCGCCGCTTGCCAACGCGTCGAGTGTCGACCCCGGTTTCAACTAGCTTAGCGTGCTAACGCCAGCTAGTTAGCCAGCTAGCATGAACTGGAGCTGTCGCAGCTTTTGTTTACATCCAGTCCTGATGATGATGGGCCTGGAGAGGTGTGTTAGCTAATCCAGCTACCAGAGCTGTTTCAGGGGGCAAAGTGACATCCTACAGCCCGGCGACGTCCGTCACAACCGCTGCCAGACGAGGGGTAAGATCGAGCTGTGGATGCATGGTTGAAAGACAGTTGGAGGCTGTAGCGTGAAGTGCATGTGTCCTACATGACATTACATTACATTACAAGACAGGTTGTCCGACTTGACATGACTCATGGATGGATGTCAGAACGGGCCTACCTGTTCAAAACAGAGAATGACACAACAAACTATGCTTACAGCTCGATAACTAGGTTATTAAGTACTCGCTTTTAATTTTTTTTTAATCTTCTTTTTTCACGTACTACAATAGTCGCTTATAAATAATAATAAATCCAAAAATATTTTACAGAATATTGTATGAAAACAAACTTTCCAGTTGTTTCTGATGCACAAAGTCTTTCTATTGTGATTATATGACCATCTTAAACATTTTTATTTTCAATGAGCTGAAACAGAGAACAGTCTGAGTCTGTCTTTACTTTGTACCAGAAAAACTGGGTCTGAACGTTTTTAGATTGTGTTTTGAATTTTTTTTTGAAAAAGTGAATAATAATAATCATTATCATTGAATATACTATTAGTAGCGTTAGTAAAAATACTATTAATAATTTCTTTATAAAACAACAACAACACGGCCCAGAATAAGTCTCTAAAGAAGATATTAATAGTAGTAGTAGTAATACTACTGATACTGATTAATAGTAAGATTATGACCCACAATGCTTTTTTTATCATACAGTACTTTATGCTTCTCAGATGATTTATACATGTTTTGGTTGTGTTCCATGTAGAGTTCAAAACAAACTTCACAGTTGTGCTAATACTGTATGTGTGGCAGGGATGGAAGTATCCTCCCAGGACCCGTCTCTCATGGCCATGGACCTGTCTAAGAGCTACAAGCCGCTGACCTGTAACCACACTGAAGCCATGGACCTGGTGAAGAAGCCGGAGTGGTACCACCGGCGTCCGTCAAGCTGCAGCACAGACATCACCCCGTCATACAGGACTAGAGCCTCGTCTTCCTACAACTCTCTTGCCACACAAACGGGAGCGCCTGTCCTTTGTAGAGACATGGAGCAAGACCCTGAGGTTTTGGGTACCTACATGAATTCAACACGAGCTCCAGCCCTGGATCTGTACCATGACAGAGTGCATGGCAACCTGTGGCATTCAGGTTTCTATGGGCCTGATCAGAGCTGTGGCCCTGATCCTGAAAGCAGCTGTGGAGAGGAGAGTGACAGTGGCTCCGATGTCATTTTCCTTGTTTCATCGGCGAAGGAGCCGCTCTTATGCAGTCCATTCATTCAAGAGAGTGTGAGGCACATCGTGGAGCCTCTGTCTCCAAATGAATCGTCACTGGATGAAAGCAGAGGTTGTTATCACCTACCTCAGCCTATGAGCTCACCCAGTCCAGACTGCTCATACTCAGAGGACTCCTCAGACAGCTCAGTGGACATTCCTATACATCACACCAGGCCTGTAGTTCTTCTGTCGGAACTCAGTGCTGTGTACAACAACCGGGCTGAATCACCCGTAGATATTTCCAGTGATGAAAGCGACGTTATTGAAGTTTCAGCAAGCGATGATAAAAAGAAAAGCAGCAGCTTCAATTGTAAGAAAAATGTTCCCTGCAAGAAGCTGAGAGAAACTACTCCTCAGAGTCAGAGACAGGGTGAAAAAGCTGGACCCAGAGAAGTACGACGTAGCAGCAGGATTAGAAAATCCATCTCTGAAATGCCTCCGTTTACCTGCAGCGTGTCTCGAAACAGTCTGAGGAGACAAGTCAAGAACGATGCTGTGGGTATCTATAATGAAAGCTGTGATTCTGACAATGTGATGGAGTATGCGGTGCGGCTGTCGAGCTCAGAGGCGGACGAGTCGGCTTCCCAGCCCAATGCATCTGGAAGAGTGTGCACCAACTCAGAGGAGTCCGATGCAGACACTCAGACAAAGACTGGGTCACCAAGGAGGCACCAGCAGAGGAAAAACATGAATCAGAAAAGAAAGGGTCCACTTTCTGATGGCGAGGCTAAAACGTTGAGGAGAACCGTAAAAAGACAGAAAAAAAGTGTGAAACTTCCAAAGCCATCGTCCTGTCAGAAAGCATTGGCGAACAAAAGCAAAGTGAACAGACGAAAGAGGAAACGGAGACCTCAGCCTGGACCTTCTGCTCGGTTTCCTGTCACAGAGCCTGAAATCAAGCTTCGATATGCAAACATCAAAGGGGAGCGGAGGGACAAGAAGGTGGACGGCTTTTGCCCCTTCGTTCACATGGAGCAGAGGACGTGCACTGTCGTCAACTTCCAGGAGGAGGCGACGCTGTGGAGCAGCAGAGGCCGACGGCAGCTCACTTCTCCGCCCGGCTTCCTTCCCAGCACGTCCTGCTTCCAGCTGGGTCGGCTCGGTTCGGAGAGCAGGTGCCACGCCACGCTGCTGTGCTGCCTGTGCGGCCAGACGGCCAACGCCACGGGCCTCGGGGACCTCCACGGGCCGTACTACCCCGCCATCTCGCCCGGGAACCGCCGGAGCAGCAGGGCCGAGCAGAAAGACGGAGGAAGCGCCCGCGGGCTCGCTGACGGAGGATGTGACGGCCCAGACGGTTCTGACAACGGTTACCTCCAGAGCAACAGCCACTCCCTCCCAAAGGTGCCTCTTTGTTTGCATGAGTGCTGGATCCACGAGGACTGCGGCATCTGGTCCGCTGGCATCTTCCTGGTCAGAGGGAAGCTGTACGGCCTAGAAGAAGCCGCCCGGCTGGCACAAGAGACGGTGGGTTTATCAGCAGATAGATGTAGGTGGATTAAAGATGTGATGAGCACACAGCAGACTCCACCCTGATAGAAAACAAGACCTCACAGCTGTGTTTCTCTTATATGCTTGTCTTCCTCAGGTGTGTTCGAGCTGCCAACAGACAGGTGCAATAATGGGTTGTTTCCAGAAGGGCTGCTCCAGAAATTATCACTACAGATGTGCCATTTCTTCAGGTACAGTGTGGACGATGCAGCGTTCAAATGATTATTTGCTTGATAATTCTGGCTGTGAAAGTCATGTCTGACTTGATGGAGCTTTTGAGGGTGAGATCCTGAGTCACTATGTAGGAAGGCGGCTTGAAATGCTGTTTTCAGACTGTGACCTCAACGAAGGCTGACGCTCTCACTCACCCCAACATGATGAGTGTTTGTGACAAAAGCCTGAAGAAGAATCATTCTGTTTGTGTGTGTGTTTTCAGGATGCATCCTAAGTGAAGAGAACTTCTCAATGAGATGTCCAGAGCACAAGGTAAATAGGACAAAAGACTTTTAAGCAGCACCACCTCTGGGGGTCACTAGTGTAGCTTTAAAAGAAAAGACTATGAGCGCAACAAAATTATTGTTCAGAAAATTTAGATAAATACTGCTGGTAGTAACAGTGGAAACAGACATGAAATAGATTTCTTGACAAACAACAATAATAATGCTGATGATAGTCTATTAATAAAACATTTGAATAAAAGTACTAACAGTTTAAAAACCTGACAAAAATCTCATCACAAAGAACTTTAATGTTAGTGCATTTAAGTGAAATGTTTCTGCAGATGCAATCATTTACTGTAAGGATGAACCTATTTCATGTTGTACTGTATAAACAGCTTTGATGGAATCTGTTTGTATGTTTTTTTTTTCTGTGTGTAACAGAACAGACCATTCACAAGTGTAAGCAAGCTACACCAGAGATGACGTGAGAGACGCGCAGGGACGCTGGGGGTAGGTTTAATATTGGATGGGCAGTGGACGTAAAAGAAGCCTGTTTGATGTGAAGATCACAGATTTAATGCTGAAACAGACGCATCCTTGGAATCGAGGACGAAAACAGCTAAACATTAGGGCAATGTACACTAGAAATGAAAATTGATAGATATCCGTTGGCTTCATACTGAAGGTTAATTAAACAGGAGATTCAATATATGGCTGAGTGTTTTGGAGAGACTGTGTTCTATGAGAACCATAATGCTCAGTAAGAATTTATAAAGGAGGAGGCCTGTGAAAAGCACCTCCCACTGGTTAACTGCTGCTTGAGTTCTGCTGTATAGAGCATCTATGTTCAGCCATCTTGGTGTTTAAGTGGTTTTGTTTATTTGGTGTGTGAAACGTGCTGCTATCTGGCACATGACAAGAGCAGCAGATACAAAAGCTTCTCTTCCCCAAAGGGAGGAATATTAATAACCATTAAGAACCGGTAAATGAATACAGACCACAAACACTGAAGAACTCATTAACGATACTTGTCTCGTCTCCTCCAGAACGATCCTCAGATCTCCTCAGGGTTCGCCATCCGCTGCCAAACGACTTCACCTCTGCAGTTTTCCAACACTAATTATTGTGTGTGCCCGAGCAGAAGGCACACCTTCTGGTGAGGCTCACCGTGATGGACAGGTCCAACCTGGGGCCTCGTTAAGGTTTTTATAAGACGCGTATTGTGTTTAGTTCCATTTCTGCCCTTTTGTTGGTCTTTAATACAGACACTTGTAACAAATGGACTGAGCCAAGTGTGTGTGTGTGTGTGTGTGTGTGTGTGTGTGTGTGTGTGTGTGTGTGTGTGTGTGTGTGTGTGTGTGTGTGTGTGTGTGTGTGTGTGTGTGTGTGTGTGTGTGTGTGTAGGCGAGTGAGTGAGCGAGTGTATTTATTCTTCTAGAACAGCCACATCACAAATACAGTTTATTATTTAAACATAATTATATTAAACTATTAAAGAAGCTTTGGTAATATGTTCTATAGAGTGTAATATCTTTCTATACTGTAAGGCCACTGTTTTCTTTATACAGGTTTTATACTACTTTTCTATGACTGCTAGTGCTTCAGTCTTCATGTAACTGTTACATAATTTATTTTCATCAAGCTGCATGCACAACCCAGGTTTTCTATAATTAATTTGCAGCCGTTATTTATTTCTATTTATGGACTTGGTTTTTGCCTTTCTACTAAAATCATTTAATGGAATACAAAGCTGCACTAAGCACTATTTTATATAAAACTGTTGAACTTCTGTGTAAATCACAAAGTAAGACTAAAACTGGGACCACTAAGTGTAAATCCATGGGTTTAGAGGAGTCTTTGCACACGGGATGTCGAAAGTTGAAATGCAGAGTTCGACCGAGCACTTGATGCAAACATCAGCTTGTTCATGTCTGTCTCGTCAGAGGGAGGAGAAATTAACAGGGCTCTTCAAGCAAATCACAAAATCCCCTAAATAAGAATTGTCTAAATCAGTTGAGTGTTTTGATGATTGGTTATTATTGATGATTGTGTTATTAAAGTAGATTTTCCACAAGCATATTGAAGGAATATTTTCAATTCCAAATGACACAGTTTTTAACGCCATGTTTGCGTTCTCAGTTTCTTCCAAGGTGTTGATCTGTTTGTGAATTGCACATATCATATGATGTACAAAATCATCTGTTCAATCAGATTCCAGTTTTGACTTTCTAAGAAGCTTTGATTTTTGGCGCAGCCCTGTGGCCGTGGACCGTTTTCAAGAAAATCAAACTAGAATAAGCTGAAAAATGTGTTTTGTGATTTGAGTGAATTGGCCCTTTAATGTTTGCTGTCACTGCATGTTGCCTAGTGCAGCGTCCGTCTCTTTGATCTCCTGAGTTTGAGTTCATATGAAGTGTTTCTGGAATGAGGCGGCTGGTGATGAACTGGCAATAATTGTTTTAACCAAGTTGTGTTCACACTTTCTGTGTTTTATTGAGTAAAAATCAATAAACCTGCACCATCGTCTCTGAGTGTGGTTCTGCTCCGCTCCGTTGTGTTTGTGTACAATCGTTAATACTCCTACATGAGAACAGCGTGTGTCTGGGGGTTGGCACATGGCCAGCTACTGTATCTGAAGGAATGTGCTCTCACACTTTAAATCTCTCTTTCCAACCAAGTCAACATACTGGCTCTACCGGCGTGTGATCATACGTGTTTTCTAATATATTAATGCTATGCAGCTTTATTATTTTCAGGGAATTTATAGTTATGAGAGTGGTGTAGAGCTACTGTACTATACATTGCAGTAATCTGATCATAGAAATGATCCCCCCATTCATATCAGTTACAAAAAAATTCTTTACATAATAAGAAAAAGCAAGACCTGTTTTTCTTTGATGTATTTCCTTTTAAAGCGAAACTCTCTTCCTGAAGGTATCATCATCGTTGTGCTGATCAGATCAGAACCACCGCTGTTGCTATAGTCGTGTTACTGTAACTTTTAGATTTTCCAGCGTGATCTGAGCCACTGCTGTTGGTTAGGAGTTGATACCTCAGAGCTGAGCTGCGACTCAGTGACCTGTGGAAGATTGGGCTTCTTGTTGAACTGCGGCGCTTTGGCAGCTGGAGACTGTGTCAGCTCCATGGAAGCTCCAGAGAGCATCGACTGGCACAGTGTTGGGAGGAGGAAGGTCAGCGCCGATGATCCCGCTGGATAAAGATAGAAGCATTTTATTTAACCTTAGTGGCATCGACCTTTTTAATAGTGTCAGACAGGACGTGATGGAAATAGCAACAGACACATTCTCCCTCTACGCCGGTTCTACCTGCAGCTCGCTTACCTCGTGTTTCCTCTCATTGCTGGTGTGTTCTTTTCATTGTTCCAGGCCTGTCAGCGTGTCCCTCGTCTTCCTTCTGTGTCTCTTTACCTCCACCATCCTTCGCTCTGGCTGCAAGCTTATCTCTGTTTGCAGACAGAGATCACAATCCTCCCCAGTGTCCCCGAAGCACAGCACAGAAACGCTGCTGCTGATACTGATACAGCAGGAGTCAGACATGGAGGACAGAGACTTTTATCAGACTGGGAGTCAGGCCACGAGACAAGGTCATCAGTGAATTAAGGTGTTTGCAGTGTAGGAACCTCAGCTGATGGGAAAGTCACTAATAGCAGCTGTTCACAGTTCACGCTTGTAGAGTCTGATTGGATGAAAGTGTTGGACTAACCAGTCAATTAAGCAATCAACACGCCCCCGATGCAAACCAGACACTTCTCAGCACTGACATTTTAACATTACAGTGGTCGCCTCTGCCTTTTCAGCCATGAGTGAATTGAGTACAGTACAGTATGTCATAAATCAAATTCTGCGCTATATTCTGCATCCTGGAGATGTTAATATCGTTTGCTCAAACTCCTCTCATCACATCCCATCAAAGTACAACATGTCCTGTTTCAGCGATGCTTATTCCCATTTTTCATCAAAAGTGGAAGAATTAGTGGCACATCTGAACCACAACTCTCCACCTCACAGCACTTGATTACAGGCCAGACTGTCTTTGCCGGCGTTAAATATTTAAGCAGGATGTCAGAAGCACTGGGGGCAGTGAATGCAGCACTCTGCTGTAGTTGCTATGCTGAACCTGAGCCTGATGACGAACTCTCCAACTCAGCTGCACGTGGCCTTTGTGACCTTCAGGTCCGTTTTAGCCAAAGGCGCTTTGGAGGAACTTGTCGCTCTGTAAAGGTGCTTTGTGGTGTGTTTACATTACATTACATGGCATTTGTTTATTCTAATGTAATAGTAAATAACTAACGGCCCTGCTTCACCTGCATAAGAACATGGCTTTGTATGCTGACAATTAATTTTTACTACTGTATTATTGTGTCTTGGGTATGAATGAAGGAATCACATCCTGATTTGAGAAGTTTCAGCTTCAAATCTGCTGAAAGAGAAGCTGAGTTTTTCCACCTCAGTTGTTTTACACCTCAACATCTCAGAGGACAGCTGCGTTTCCATTTGCCTTTTTTCATTTTTAATGAACTGAGAGAAGGTTTAAGGCACGATGAGGCACAAAGCGATTTTCTGCAACACTTCATCCATTGTCTGAGCCTGTCACAGAAACCTTTATTTACAATATGATATACTTTGTGACAGGAATATGAAAAATCAGGCTGAAGTAATTTGCTAGACGACTCATTTTTATTTTGTGTATTTGTACAAAAACTTCATACAGTAACTCTAAATAAAAAAATCATATTTTCTAAATGGCATATTCAATGTAATAGCCTTTATCTTTGTATTATGCTAACTAACGCTAATAATAGCAATTACTTTCTTCCTAGTGCTAATGTGACATAATGTGTAGCTTACCACTAAGCTGTGCAAATGGGCTGTTGTTGTACTTATTACAACAAAATATCCCTTCACTGAAAAAACTGAAACTGCTTCTTTTTTGAGTTTATTTCAACAAATGATCACCACAGTTACAGTCATGCATTAATTACAAAAAAACAACAGACTTCTGAAGTTTTCTACATTCATCCATTGTGTGTCACATTTTTAGGGTTTATCATAAATTGTACAACAAAAACAGGAATAAACGCTTAGATGGGGGTTGAATTTGTAAAATTTGTGCGATTAAAGGTGTAAAGGTAATTAAATTATTTTCCTGTATGTTTCAGTCCAAATATTTCCATTGTTAGATAATGACTCACAAGACACTTACTATATGATCATTGAACTGTTCTCAGTAGTCTCATGACTGTAAATAATCACAAACAAAATAAATATTCATTTGAACGCATTCATCCCTTTACATACGCTAACAGAACATGTAACAGTAGGATCTGAGCAGTTTATTGGGAGCAGCTATGAGGTGCAGCTTCAGTTGCTTCTATTGCTGACTGCTACTCTACAGTATTTAGCCATCACAGGGAACATGAAAAGGACACAGGTCATCTACGTACATTACTTTTGATAGACAAAAACAAAATTATATATAACATTTGGGAAAAAAAATGCAAATACAGTCTGTAAAATCCAGAATAGGAGAGAATATTCAGGTTTCAGATCTCCACGTAATAAATCATAAATACATGCATCTGACATTAACCAAATAAAATTAAGAAATGCACTATACAGAAAACAACACTCACACACATCATGACTCGTGGGTGCTGTTATGCACGAACATCTGACGCTCCAAATGGTTTTACATCTTGCTTGTGTTGGTTTTGTTTGTTTGTTTGTTTGATGTTGCTCCCTCCAACAAGTCGGACACCCTGTGAGTGGACGTCTTCTCCCACCAGCTAAAGTATAAACCGCGAACAGGAGCCAACAGCGCGTGATTGTCTCAGCCTTCATTTCCTCAGAGCTCGTCTTCATCAGAAATGAGCAAATCCGCACCGAAGCTCCGGCGAATCGCAAACACTGACAGTTTCCTGGCGCCGCGCACGGCCGCGCGTCGCCACCCTCGCCCTCCTCCTCCACCCGGAGACACACACCCGGTGTGCGTGTGCGTGTGTGTGTGTGTGTGAGCAGGTAGCCTGTCGCTCGGCATCGGCAGCCTCTACACGCAGATCTCGATGGGCGTGGTGACCAGGAGGCGCCCCCGCTCGTTGTTCTCCCTGTTCACGCGCTCGTAGCTGCCGGTGGAGGACGGCGAGCTGTTGGTGGACATGGAGCTTGAGTAGTGCGTGTCCATCACCATGTTCCCCTTGGTCGCCATGCAAACGGGGGACAGACTCTGCTGCTTGAGTCGGTCCACCAGCACGTCCTCCTCAGACGAGGTCAGGCTGATGTCCAGAGGAGGAACGCCCGCGCCGCCGCCGTTCCCGTTCTCCGCGTCCAGCATCCAGCCGTGGTTGAAGTAGCCGAACACCTCCTTGACGGAGCAGCGCCGCTCCTGCTCGATGGACAGGAGCCTGCGGAACATCCGCAGGGCGTCGTCCGTGAAGCGGCGCCACTGCGACGGCACCGCGCCGCTCCGGCGCCGCTGCCAGCGCGCGAACTCCTCGTAGAAGGCGTCGCCGGGCATGGCCTTCTCCCAGGGGAAGTTCCCCGTCAGCATGCAGAAGAGGAGCACGCCAAACGCCCACACGTCCGTGCTGTGGTCCACGCAGAAGCCCTCGCGGCGGCACGGGTCGCACAGCTCGGGCGCCGTGTAGGGGATGGTCCCGCTCACGCGCTTGACCGGCGAGCCGGCGCGGCGCGTCATGCCGAAGTCCGACAGCTTGACCTTCCTGCACTCCTTGTCGAAGATGAGGATGTTCTCAGGCTTGATGTCCCGGTGCACCAGCTTCTTGCAGTGCAGGTAGTCCAGAGCGATGGCGACCTGGTGGACGCAGCGCTTGGCCACCGTCTCAGTGAGACCCACCTGGAGGGAGAGCGGAGACAGGGTCGACAGGGGGGGACAATGAGTGAATGAGACCTGGGGCCTGAGGAGCAAACAGCTGCATTTAAAGCCTAGGTCTCAGAATATACTCAGTAGCAACAGTAGTGTTACTACGCAACAAATAACAACAAAGCATGTTCATGTAAATGTTTCATCTGAGGCAGACAGAGATTTGCATCATTAAAATGCATCCAGTTCTGGTGCCTCTGCTTCAGCTCCCGCCGATTCTGCATCCCAGATATTCGTCTGGTGCGACGCATGAAAGGCACGGTTGCCACGAGTTACAACCCACTATACTGTACTGTACTGTATGTCCCCAACCAGTGTGTAAGCCACACTCTAAAAATAGGCGCCAGCATTTGAGGGATTAAGGTTTTCATTTTGAGGCTACAGCAAATAGCACCGATGAGGGTTTTCCTCCACTCACCTGTGGAGGGATGATGTCGAACAGGTCTCCCGCCACCGCGTACTCCTGGGCGAAGACGTAGTAGTCGTCTGTTTCGAAGGCGATGCCGTACATGTTGATGATGAACGGGCAGGGCGACAGGTAGAGGGAGACGCTGTACTCGCGCAGGAAGCTCTTGAGCTTCGTCGTCCTCTTCCTCAGGAACTTCAAGGCCATTTTGGTGCCTGAAAAGCGAGAACAGGCAGCGGTTACGTAACCTCCGGCCTCATTCCTCCGCTCCTTGTTCTCGGCCAGTCTATTAAGGAGTTGGGGGATTTATTCCGCAGCCTGTAATTGCATGCGGGAAAATGAATTAAAGTCATTTTGAACTTCATGAATAATTAAAGTTTTCAATGTCACAGAAGTACAGCCTGATGTTCTTTCCCCAGGAGATTTCAGCTGCACAGCAACTACTTCCAATCCTCTGCTGGACTCAGGCTCACAGAGGGAGCAGGATGCTGCTGATCTGCTTTCATGCTTGAGATTTAGCACCAAATTGATGTTTACAGCTGGAAACGCGTCCTCATAGAGAGCGGGTAATGGGATCAGAAATCCCAAGACAAAGCCGACGTTCTGCCGTGCTGTCCAGAGCCGGAGGCAGAAAGGAACGATGCGTGTGGCGAGCGGTTGCCAGGACAGACTCCGCCTCTGCCTCCGCCTCCGCCTGCGCCCGGCAGCCGTCGCGTCAGCGGAGGCCACGGTGACACTTCTCCAATAGCACCGGCTCAGCGCTGCACAGCGCTTTGTGCCACTGCTTTACAGAGGGTGAGGTCAACGGGAGGCTTTGGGTTTGCTTTGTAGTCCACACACACACACACACACACACACACACACACACACACACACACACGCACACGCGCGCGCACACACACACGCATGCACGCACGCACGCACACACACACACACACACACACGCACACACACACACACAATCACAACTAAGAATTGTTGAATAAACCAATACAGGAAAAAGAAGTTCATTTACGTTCCTCCACTGCTGAGGACTGTGCTTCTTGTACATTTGGACGCAGTTATGATTCACGGTTTAGAAATGATTTCACCTTCGGCCCATTTGCTTCACTTGACATTTCCGCTGAGCACCATTAGACGTCGGAGGGCAGACAATTAAAAGCTGCGCGGCGCCTGTGACACGACGGCGGATAACGAAGCCGCAGGCACACGTGTGCTGCCACACGTCCTGCAGCTGCACATGGCTGGGGCTGGGAAAGGTCAAAGGTCACCTCAGGGCAGACTGAGCAAACGGGGACTGCGGCACATGGTTCATTTTTAGGCCTGTGATTGGAAGTAAATCTAGGTTGTCTGGGCTTCTGATAGCGGATGCTGGTGGATAACATGCTCTGAACATCGAAACTGTGCAACCCAGCTGATTTCAGTGCAATATAATGATCAGTAATCTGCCATTTAATGTGCTGTGTTGATGACCTTTGCCATTACCTCTGATTTTGTGGACGACCAGATCCACTTTCCCGTACGTGCCTTTGCCCAGCTCGCGGACGACCTCATAGTATTTATGGATGTCCAGCTTCTCCAGGTTCTGGGCGGCGATCAGCTGTAGCTCCTCCAGGATGTCGATGGAGGCGTGGGAGCCGTGAGGCGAGGAGTTCATGCTTCTGGAGGTTCGATCCGGGCCCAAGGGCTGGGTCTGGAGACGGTTCCTGTGGACCTGAGCGACAGGAAGGAAAGGTTCACTCGGAGGAACGCATTCAGCCGCTGTAAACAGAGCTCACCTATTGTATTGTACGTACACAAACACAGAGAGACTCCACCACAAACAAAAATGCTTTGAGTCGGAGCCAAAGGAAAGTTGTGTACTCTTTGATACACGTATTCGATTCTGGGAAAATACTTTCTGTTCTCATCAACAAAATGAATGAACTATAATAAACTGTCCAACCACTGGAGGCCTCTGGGAAATAAAAGTGGAATGAAATGATCCATAATGTGTAAAACAGATGCTGATAAGCAAGTGGACTGTCATCTCTGACTGGGTTGACCAAGGTTCACTCACACACAACAAGCAGGAGGTTCCACTGTGGAAACGGGATGACGAGTGAGGACGTGCTGCTATTTGTAGATGAATGCCCTTCTTGCATTAATGAATGTTTGCTCTTCCGTTCTCAGCAGACCTGTCAGACCATTCTCCTCCGTCTGCTACCAGACGGAGTGGAGCCGCCTCCTCCTCCGTCGCCCTCGGCGACCGGGGCCTCCGAGCGACTGCTGGGACTTCGCGGTTCTGATGGCGATCACACCGGCTCTCATTAACGGGACGGGGAGGTGTTGAAGGAGACAGGATGTTCACCGCATCCTGTCTGTGGCTGCCTGGGAGACGGCGCCCGTCTGCTAGCGAGGGGCAGCGTGCGCACCAGATCCAGTCAATGGGAAAACACGCAATACGAATGTAGTTTAATTTGGCTGCTTTTCATTAAATCAATATCACTTATAGCTGCTTTAACCGAACCTGTACATCACCTCATAATTATGCTTACTTTTCCCAAAGAACAATTTAAACCACCAACAGAAAACTCTTTCAAACATTCAGATATTTGTCTTTTAATAAACAACGTCCTCATTGAGCTGTTTGAAACCCGCCTCGAGACGCCATGTGATGGACAAGGCCCAAAACTGACCGACTGGAAACCGGCCACAGTTTGTTCAACTATAAACAGAAACAACAGTTGATCTTTTGTTGTATTTCTGAAAATGACTTCAGCGCTGCTCTGAAATCTTAAAGATTTCAACTCAAAGGACTAATGTTAAAAAAAAAAAAAAAAAAAAAACGAGGCGAGACACAAACAGTACTGTACTGTACGTGCCGAGCATGAGAGTACGAGAGCGGACGGAAAGCGATGAGTAATCTGAACCCGAAGGAGCCAAGTGGCTGTCGATCACCGGTCCACTCAGGCTCCCTCTGACAAGGTCGATAAAATACTCGGCAGATGAGGCAGCTTGCGCGTCTGGAGCTGCAGACCCACACGAAACTACCTGCTAATGGATAAACAGACGGCGTCGCTTCACCCCTAAATCAAATGGGAGCTGTTCTTTGAAGAAGCGGCTGCAGGTACTTTCTGTGTGACCACAGCCTCTGCTCCAGATGTTACCAGATGTTGGGATCACAGACGGAAATGGAGCCGCGTTTGCTAGCAGTCAGAGGCTGAACAGACACCTGGTTCCTCCACCTTCTTCCACTGCATCCTCTCGTTTTACAGTAACTTTCACGATTTTTATCCCTGAATCAGAAAAAGATGAATCCATCTCTGATGTCTATCGACCACAAATATCCATCAAGTGCTGCTGATGACGCCAGAATGAGCCCAGCTCAGTTAAAGCATCAGCAGAGGCCTGACATTTTCACTACCACGTGTTCGTTAACATGACGAGCTGAGCAATGAAAAACCGTGAGCTCAGGTCAGGTCTGGGTAAAAAGCTCAGCATCTCATTAATCAAAGAAAAGCTTAATCAATACACCGATGCATGTTCAGTTACGCCGGAGGCCTCCAGAAAGAGCAGACTGGCCTGGTAATGTTCATCAGTCTGTGGAGACAGACAACTATAACACATTCTCAAATCTGTTTGACGGGTGTTTAACTCGCCGGCTGCTTCTGTGCAGCTTATTATTAGAAACCAAGTTGGTGGATCAAAAAGACCAACTCGGCTCCTATTCTGGAAAGTGATGCTCTTACACAACAAGAAACCTGAAGAATCACGGGGTCAAGCTGCCCCAAGCGAATAAAAGTCTCTGTGGAGAACGCGCTCTGAACCGGACTCTGTGCTGACTTGGCTCCATCCACTGTGACTCGTACAGTATGTCTCCAGAGCAGGAGCCGTGAGCCACCATGTGGGAAACGCTGCTGCCCACTGAGACAGAACCGGCCCAGTGGGTTTAGCTCAGTCCTCTGTGCTTCTGACTGCTGCAGCCTTCACACTCCCACTGTGTGTGTGTGTGTGCGTGTGTGTGTGTGTGTGTGTGTGTGTGCGTGCATGTGTGTATGTGCGTGTGTGTGTGTGTGTGTGTATGTGCGTGTGTGCGTGTGCGTGCGTGCGTGCGTGCATGTGTGTGTGCGTGCGTGCATGTGTGCGTGCGTGCACGTGTGTGTGTGCGTGCGTGCGTGTGTGTGAAGGCTCGGTTCAGGTCGGCTCATCAAAGCTGCCGTGCGTGAAACGCTCGGCCTCCAGCGTCTGCTGACACTGGGGCTTTGTGTCTCGGCAGCCCACCGCCGGCCGCTTTGAACCCGGCGCTGCAGCAGCGGCTCTGACGCTTCGTCTGCTTTAATCTCTGCCTCTGCTTTTTCCTTTTCCCACTTTTCTGCCGTCGTCTGCTCAGAGCCTGTTGTCCTCACAACCACGAGCACGTCTTAATTTCTCACTACAAACAGCTGCAGGCTGCAACAAACAACTGCTCCCGTTATGAGCCAACACACAAACACACAGATGACGTCTCCACTGCTCGTTAACACATCTTCAAGCATTTGTTTCTGGTTTGACCTGAGAGGCTGCTTTCACATTGTCTTGCAGAACAGCAATAGTAAATACTGTCCAACGTTTCATCTTGGGCTAACACAACAGAACATCCAACAATGGGGAATGTTCAGCAGATCATTAAAGCATGTCTTTGTTGACTGATATCCTAAATGCTGAAATATACAATTTCCAATAAATAAAATCTGACTACTGACCATGTATCAAAATGTCAGATGACAGTTATTCTCGTCTTCCAGCTTCATAAATGATGCCTTTTGCTTGTTTTGTCGAATCTGAAAAACCCACAGACGTTCATGTCCACCAACAAACCCTCTCATTGAAAAAGTTGCTTTTACGAGAGCCATGAAAACCAGTTGATTAAATAGCTGGCGGATGTGCAACCACTAAGAACATGATGTGAGCAGAGTGGTGCAGACGATCCAGAGGCTTTGTTCGTGCCAAGACGATAAGAGACGTTCTACAGGATAATGTATGTATCAGCACTTGGCTCCTTTGCAAAGCTGAGATGATATCAGTGTTCACACTCATGCTTTACGTCCAACATAACGTGTGTCAGGTTGAGCTCGTGTGCACCTGACCCTGTTACCAGGGAGAAATAAGCTGTGAGCTGGGCAGAAACCTGATTCTGTGGTCACTGCTTGCACAAACGCCAATGACAACAATAGAGGTTCAGTGATTACAGATGTGCTGCTGGGACACAATAGCTTCGCAGCAGCTCCATTGTTCTGCTCTGTCAGTGGTTTGTCACGTGGTGCATCTGGAACTTTTTTTTTATTACGGATAATGTTTCAAGATATGTTTATAAATAAAAGAAAGCAGCAGCTGAAATCGAGGAGAACACACAATGCAGCGTTACGGTCCAGACACAAAGAGGCAGAGGACAGAATGAGACACCACTCTAGAACTGACACCTGAGCTGCACGTGTGAGGAGGAACATCTGGAGACACATGTTTGTTTGTACTGTAGCTTTTTGGTTTGGACCCGCTGCGAGATTAAAAAGCAAAAAGACGCCGGATCTTATCTCACCTTTCGGGACGCGCTGCGAGCAGTATCCGCGGCTGTCAGTCCATCATCGAGGAACCGCTGTGTCCTTCTTCTTCTTTTACTCTCAGCAGCGTGGACCTGAGTCTGGAGATGAAACCTCAGCAGGGACACCCGCTGTCTCTGACACTGTCTGTCCGCTGTTCGCTGGCCGTCAAGCCGCTCTCTATTGTCTCTCCTCACTCCGCCGGTGAACCCGCCCATCACCGCCACGGTCCAATCAGAGCGCAGAGCAGCCGTGCGCTCCGCTGCCTCTGTGATGCATTCACGTGGTGTAGGAATACTTACTTGCTTCTCAAGAATCTATCAAATAGTAGAAAGCCTGGACAACACATGCGTTGTTGTGAGGCATGCTGAAGCATGGCATTAGCACACGTGCCCAGAATTTATTTCTGAAATATTAGACAACTTTGTAACAGTAAAATCAGGCAATTGAAGGCCAAAGCCGGCTGTTTTTTTAATTAATTCATTTGTTTGCCGTGTTGAAGGACACATACTTGTCTTTTATGATTTATGTAAATTATCTTGGAGTCCAGACAATTTAAGTTGTATAAGGGAACACAATCATCCTTAAACCATCGTTTTGTAACATTTCTTACAGTAACCATGATTTACAGGGCTGCAGTGAAGAAGCATATTCTTCGTTGCATTCACGTATCCGTGAATGCAACGTGAATACAGCACATGCAGAGTGTTTTTAGAGAGCTACCAATTAGAGCAGTCTTTTACTAAATGTGTAATTACAACAGGAGGTGTGACTGACATCGCATTTATCAGTGTCTGAAAACAGCCCTTTAATTTGCATTACTTTGTGTGTCAAGAGATGCCATGAGTTAAAAAATTGCTTTACCTGTACAGTACAGTAAGTGACACATAATTAAAAACAAAAAACGTCCAAACTAATAAAAACCGTTTTGTGCTGTGTAAAGTTATAATCAGCAAAAACAGCACTTATTGTATGAAGAGGTAATCATTAAAAATAATAAAAAAAACCTACCAGACCTGGATGAGCTGTGATGGGCGGAGCCTAAGGTGGAAAAGTGTGATGACAGATCTTAGATCGACAAGGTGAATGTATTGTTGTGGAAAAAAGTGAGACTAAAAATGTGTTAACAGGAGCACTACCATTCGTCTAACATACTTAGTTTGTGTCTACATGGAGCCTAGAGGCAGATGAATGTGCCAGATCGTCTAAAAGGGGCATTTCGTATAATAAGGGAACTTTAAGTAAAAGAAGCCCGTAAACATCTGTTGAAGACATGAAAACTTAAGCTCTGTGTGGAGAATTTCTTCCAATCCATCTATAAAACAAATGTCATATTAAGACTGTGTTATAAATGGATGTCTTGGTTCCCATGTGCTCTGTTCATTGGCTGCTGTTTCTTTAGACATCGGTCGTGGGAGGAAACACGCATTCATTTGCATTTTTATTTAACGCATCTTGATATTCTCAGATTTTTTTTTAGAAATACATCAGTACGCACGCACGCACACACACACACACACACACACACACACACACACACACACACACACACACACACACACACACACACACACACACACACACGGCCATGACCTTTCCTTCACTAACATTTAAATGAAG